>NW_028225255.1:600000-962561 GCF_052327205.1 Somniosus microcephalus
AGAAGGAGAAGGTGAAGTCTGGAGGGTGAATCAGAAGAAGCAGAAGAAGGAGAAGGAGAAGGTGAAGTCTGGAGGGTGAATCAGAAGAAGTAGAAGAAGGAGAAGGAGAAGGTGAAGTCTGGAGGGTGAAGCAGAAGAAGTAGAAGAAGGAGAAGGAGAAGGTGAAGTCAGGAGGGTGAATCAGAAGAAGCAGAAGAAGGAGAAGGAGAAGGTGAAGTCTGGAGGGTGAATCAGAAGAATCAGAAGAAGGAGAAGGAGAAGATGAAGTCTGGAGGGTGAATCAGAAGAAGCAGAAGAAAGAGAAGGAGAAGGTGAAGTCTGGAGGGTGAAGCAGAAGAAACAGAAGAAGGAGAAGGAGTAGGTGAAGACTGGAGGGTGAATCAGAAGAAGTAGAAGAAGGAGAAGGAGAAGGTGAAGTCTGGAGGGTGAATCAGACGAAGTAGAAGATGGAGAAGGAGAAGGTGAAGTCTGGAGGGTGAATCAGAAGAAGCAGAAGAAGGAGAAAAGAGGGTGAAGTTAGGAGGGTGAATCAGAAGAAGCAGAAGAAGGAGAAGGAGAAGGTGAAGTCTGGAGGGTGAAGCAGAAGAAGCAGAAGAAGGAGAAGGAGAAGGTGAAGTCTGGAGGGTGAATCAGAAGAAGCAGAAGAAGGAGAAGGAGAAGGTGAAGTCTGGAGGGTGAATCAGAAGAAGCAGAAGAAGGAGAAGGAGAAGGTGAAGTCAGGAGGGTGAATCAGAAGAAGCAGAAGAAGGAGAAGGAGAAGGTGAATTTAGGAGGGTGAATCAGAAGAAGCAGAAGAAGGAGAAGGAGCAGGTGAAGTCAGGGGGGTGTAGCAGAAGAAGTAGAAGAAGGAGAAGGAGAAGGTGAAGTCAGGACGGTGAAGCAGAAGAAGCAGAAGAAGGAGAAGGAGAAGGTGAAGCCTGGAGGGCGCAGCAGAAGAAGCAGAAGAAGGAGAAGGAGAAGGTGAAGTCTGGAGGGCGCAGCAGAAGAAGCAGAAGAAGGAGAATGAGAAGGTGAAGTCTGGAGGGTGAATCAGAAGAAGCAGAAGAAGGAGAAGGAGAAGGTGAAGTCTGGAGGGTGAATCAGAAGAAGGAGACGAAGGAGAAGGAGAAGGTGAAGTCAGGAGGGTGAATCAGAAGAAGTAGAAGAAGGAGAAGGAGAAGGTGAAGTCAGGAGGGTGAATCAGAAGAAGCAGAAGAAGGAGAAGGAGAAGGTGAAGTCTGGAGGGCGAATCAGAAGAAACAGAAGAAGGAGAAGGAGAAGGTGAAGTCTGGAGGTTGAATAAGAAGAAGCAGAAGAAGGAGAAGGAGAAGGTGATGTCTGGAGGTTGAATCAGAAGAAGCAGAATAACGAGAAGGAGAAGGTGAAGTCTGGAGGGTGAATCAGAAGAAGCAGAATAAGGAGAAGGAGAAGGTGAAGTCTGGAGGGTGAATCAGAAGAAGCAGAAGAAGGAGAAGGAGAAGGTGAAGTCTGGAGGGTGAATCAGAAGAGGTAGAAGAAGGAGAAGGAGAAGGTGAAGTCTGGAGGGTGAAGCAGAAGAAGGAGAAGAAGGAGAAGGAGAAGGTGAAGTCAGGAGGGTGAATCAGAAGAAGTAGAAGAAGGAGAAGGAGAAGGTGAAGCCAGGAGGGTGAATCAGAAGAAGCAGAAGAAGGAGAAGGAGAAGGTGAAGTCTGGAGGGTGAATCAGAAGAATCAGAAAGAGAAGGAGAAGGTGAAGTCTGGAGGGTGAATCAGAAGAATCAGAAGAAAGAGAAGGAGAAGGTGAAGTCTGGAGGCTGAAGCAGAAGAAACAGAAGAAGGAGAAGGAGAATGTGAAGACTGGAGGGTGAATCAGAAGAAGTAGAAGAAGGAGAAGGAGAAGGTGGAGTCTGGAGGGTGAATCAGAAGAAGTAGAAGAAGGAGAAGGAGAAGGTGAAGTCTGGAGGGTGAGTCAGAAGAAGCAGAAGAAGGAGAAGGAGAAGGTGAAGTCTGGAGGGTGAATCAGAAGATGCAGAAGAAGGAGAAGGAGAAGATGAAGTCTGGAGGGTGAATCAGAAGAAGTAGAAGAAGGAGAAGGAGAAGGTGAAGTCTGGAGGGTGAATCAGAAGAAGTAGAAGAAGGAGAAGGAGAAGGTGAAGTCTGGAGGGTGAATCAGAAGAAGCAGAAGAAGGAGAAGGAGAAGGTGAAGTCTGGAGGGTGAATCAGAAGAGGTAGAAGAAGGAGAAGGAGAAGGTGAAGTCTGGAGGGTGAAGCAGAAGAAGGAGAAGAAGGAGAAGGAGAAGGTGAAGTCAGGAGGGTGAATCAGAAGAAGTAGAAGAAGGAGAAGGAGAAGGTGAAGCCAGGAGGGTGAATCAGAAGAAGCAGAAGAAGGAGAAGGAGAAGGTGAAGTCTGGAGGGTGAATCAGAAGAATCAGAAGAAGGAGAAGGAGAAGGTGAAGTCTGGAGGGTGAATCAGAAGAATCAGAAGAAAGAGAAGGAGAATGTGAAGACTGGAGGGTGAATCAGAAGAAGTAGAAGAAGGAGAAGGATAAGGTGAAGTCTGGAGGGTGAATCAGAAGAAGTAGAAGAAGGAGAAGGAGAAGGTGAAGTCTGGAGGGTGAGTCAGAAGAAGCAGAAGAAGGAGAAGGAGAAGGTGAAGTCTGGAGGGTGAATCAGAAGATGCAGAAGAAGGAGAAGGAGAATATGAAGTCTGGAGGGTGAATCAGAAGAAGTAGAAGAAGGAGAAGGAGAAGGTGAAGTCTGGAGGGTGAATCAGAAGAAGTAGAAGAAGGAGAAGGAGAAGGTGAAGTCTGGAGGGTGAATCAGAAGAAACAGAAGAAGGAGAAGGAGAAGGTGAAGTCTGGAGGGTGAATCAGAAGAAGTAGAAGAAGGAGAAGGAGAAGGTGTAGTCTGGAGGGTGAATCAGAAGAAGTAGACGAAGGAGAAGGAGAAGGTGAAGTCTGGAGGGTGAATCAGAAGAAGCAGAAGAAGGAGAAGGAGAAGATGAAGTCTGGAGGGTGAATCAGAAGAAGTAGAAGACGGAGAAGGAGAAGGTGAAGTCTGGAGGGTGAATCAGAAGAAGCAGAAGAAGGAGAAGGAGAAGGTGAAGTCTGGAGGGTGAATCAGAAGAAGCAGAAGAAGGAGAAGGAGAAGGTGAAGTCTGGAGGGTGAATCAGAAGAAGCAGAATAAGGAGAAGGAGAAGGTGAAGTCTGGAGGGTGAATCAGAAGAAGCAGAAGAAGGAGAAGGAGAAGGTGAAGTCTGGAGGATGAATCAGAAGAAGTAGAAGAAGGAGAAGGAGAAGGTGAAGTCTGGAGGGTGAATCAGAAGAAGTAGAAGAAGGAGAAGGAGAAGGTGAAGTCTGGAGGGTGAATCAGAAGAAGTAGAAGAAGGAGAAGGAGAAGGTGAAGTCTGGAGGGTGAAGCAGAAGAAGTAGAAGAAGGAGAAGGAGAAGGTGAAGTCAGGAGGGTGAATCAGAAGAAGTAGAAGAATGAGAAGGAGAAGGTGAAGTCAGGAGGGTGAAGCAGAAGAAGCAGAAGAAGGAGAAGGAGAAGGTGAAGTCTGGAGGGTGAAGCAGAAGAAGCAGAAGAAGGAGAAGGAGAAGGTGAAGTCTGGAGGGTGAATCAGAAGAAACAGAAGAAAGAGAAGGAGAAGGTGAAGTCTGGAGGGTGAATCAGAAGAAGTAGAAGAAGGAGAAGGAGAAGGTGAAGTCTGGAGGGTGAATCAGAAGAAGCAGAAGAAGGAGAAGGAGAAGGTGAAGTCTGGAGGGTGAATCAGAAGAAGCAGAAGAAGGAGAAGGAAAAGGTGAAGTCTGGAGGGTGAATCAGAAGAAGCAGAAGAAGGAGAAGGAGAAGGTGAAGTCTGGAGGGTGAATCAGAAGAAGCAGAATAAGGAGAAGGAGAAGGTGAAGTCTGGAGGGTGAATCAGAAGAAGCAGAAGAAGGAGAAGGAGAAGGTGAAGTCTGGAGGGTGAATCAGAAGAAGTAGAAGAAGGAGAAGGAGAAGGTGAAGTCTGGAGGGTGAAGCAGAAGAAACAGAAGAAGGAGAAGGAGTAGGTGAAGACTGGAGGGTGAATCAGAAGAAGTAGAAGAAGGAGAAGGAGAAGGTGAAGTCTGGAGGGTGAATCAGACGAAGTAGAAGAAGGAGAAGGAGAAGGTGAAGTCTGGAGGGTGAATCAGAAGAAGCAGAAGAAGGAGAAAAGAGGGTGAAGTTAGGAGGGTGAATCAGAAGAAGCAGAAGAAGGAGAAGGAGCAGGTGAAGTCAGGGGGGTGAAGCAGAAGAAGTAGAAGAAGGAGAAGGAGAAGGTGAAGTCAGGACGGTGAAGCAGAAGAAGCAGAAGAAGGAGAAGGAGAAGGTGAAGTCTGGAGGGTGAAGCAGAAGAAGCAGAAGAAGGAGAAGGAGAGGGTGAAGTCTGGAGGGTGAATCAGAAGAAGTAGAAGAAGGAGAAGGAGAAGGTGAAGTCAGGAGAGTGAAGCAGAAGAAGCAGAAGAAGGAGAAGGAGAAGGTGAAGTCTGGAGGGCGAAGCAGAAGAAGCAGAAGAAGGAGAAGGAGAAGGTGAAGTCTGGAGGGTGAAGCAGAAGAAGCAGAAGAAGGAGAAGGAGTAGGTGAAGTCTGGAGGGTGAATCAGAAGAAGTAGAAGAAGGAGAAGGATAAGGTGAAGTCAGGAGGGTGAAGCAGAAGAAGCAGAAGAAGGAGAAGGAGAAGGTGAAGTCTGGTGGGTGAAGCAGAAGAAGCAGAAGAAGGAGAAGGAGAAGGTGAAGTCTGGAGGGAGAAGCAGAAGAAGCAGAAGAAGGAGAAGGAGAAGGTGAAGTCAGGAGGGTGGATCAGAAGAAGTAGAAGAAGGAGAAGGAGAAGGTGAAGTCTGGAGGGTGAATCAGAAGAAGCAGAAGAAGGAGAAGGAGAAGGTGAAGTCTGGAGGGCGCAGCAGAAGAAGCAGAAGAAGGAGAAAGTGAAGGTGAAGTCTGGAGGGTGAAGCAGAAGAAGCAGAAGAAGGAGAAGGAGAGGGTGAAGTCTGGAGGGTGAATCAGAAGAAGTAGAAGAAGGAGAAGGAGAAGGTGAAGTCAGGAGGGTGAATCAGAAGAAGCAGAAGAAGGAGAAGGAGAAGGTGAAGTCTGGAGGGTGAATCAGAAGAATCAGAAGAAGGAGAAGGAGAAGATGAAGTCTGGAGGGTGAATCAGAAGAAGCAGAAGAAAGAGAAGGAGAAGGTGAAGTCTGGAGGGTGAAGCAGAAGAAGCAGAAGAAGGAGAAGGAGTAGGTGAAGACTGGAGGGTGAATCAGAAGAAGTAGAAGAAGGAGAAGGAGAAGGTGAAGTCTGGAGGGTGAATCAGACGAAGTAGAAGAAGGAGAAGGAGAAGGTGAAGTCTGGAGGGTGAATCAGAAGAAGCAGAAGAAGGAGAAGGAGAAGGTGAAGTTAGGAGGGTGAATCAGAAGAAGCAGAAGAAGGAGAAGGAGCAGGTGAAGTCAGGGGGGTGAAGCAGAAGAAGTAGAAGAAGGAGAAGGAGATGGTGAAGTCAGGACGGTGAAGCAGAAGAAGCAGAAGAAGGAGAAGGAGAAGGTGAAGTCTGGAGGGTGAAGCAGAAGAAGCAGAAGAAGGAGAAGGAGAGGGTGAAGTCTGGAGGGTGAATCAGAAGAAGTAGAAGAAGGAGAAGGAGAAGGTGAAGTCAGGAGAGTGAAGCAGAAGAAGCAGAAGAAGGAGAAGGAGAAGGTGAAGTCTGGAGGGCGAAGCAGAAGAAGCAGATGAAGGAGAAGGAGAAGGTGAAGTCTGGAGGGTGAAGCAGAAGAAGCAGAAGAAGGAGAAGGAGTAGGTGAAGTCTGGAGGGTGAATCAGAAGAAGTAGAAGAAGGAGAAGGATAAGGTGAAGTCAGGAGGGTGAAGCAGAAGAAGCAGAAGAAGGAGAAGGAGAAGGTGAAGTCTGGTGGGTGAAGCAGAAGAAGCAGAAGAAGGAGAAGGAGAAGGTGAAGTCTGGAGGGTGAATCAGAAGAAGCAGAAGAAGGAGAAGGAGAAGGTGAAGTCTGGAGGGTGAATCAGAAGAAGCAGAAGAAGGAGAAGGAGAAGGTGAAGTCAGGAGGGTGAATCAGAAGAAGCAGAAGAAGGAGAAGGAGAAGGTGAATTTAGGAGGGTGAATCAGAAGAAGCAGAAGAAGGAGAAGGAGCAGGTGAAGTCAGGGGGGTGTAGCAGAAGAAGTAGAAGAAGGAGAAGGAGAAGGTGAAGTCAGGACGGTGAAGCAGAAGAAGCAGAAGAAGGAGAAGGAGAAGGTGAAGCCTGGAGGGCGCAGCAGAAGAAGCAGAAGAAGGAGAAGGAGAAGGTGAAGTCTGGAGGGCGCAGCAGAAGAAGCAGAAGAAGGAGAATGAGAAGGTGAAGTCTGGAGGGTGAATCAGAAGAAGCAGAAGAAGGAGAAGGAGAAGGTGAAGTCTGGAGGGTGAATCAGAAGAAGGAGAAGAAGGAGAAGGAGAAGGTGAAGTCAGGAGGGTGAATCAGAAGAAGTAGAAGAAGGAGAAGGAGAAGGTGAAGTCAGGAGGGTGAATCAGAAGAAGCAGAAGAAGGAGAAGGAGAAGGTGAAGTCTGGAGGGCGAATCAGAAGAAACAGAAGAAGGAGAAGGAGAAGGTGAAGTCTGGAGGTTGAATAAGAAGAAGCAGAAGAAGGAGAAGGAGAAGGTGATGTCTGGAGGTTGAATCAGAAGAAGCAGAATAACGAGAAGGAGAAGGTGAAGTCTGGAGGGTGAATCAGAAGAAGCAGAATAAGGAGAAGGAGAAGGTGAAGTCTGGAGGGTGAATCAGAAGAAGCAGAAGAAGGAGAAGGAGAAGGTGAAGTCTGGAGGGTGAATCAGAAGAGGTAGAAGAAGGAGAAGGAGAAGGTGAAGTCTGGAGGGTGAAGCAGAAGAAGGAGAAGAAGGAGAAGGAGAAGGTGAAGTCAGGAGGGTGAATCAGAAGAAGTAGAAGAAGGAGAAGGAGAAGGTGAAGCCAGGAGGGTGAATCAGAAGAAGCAGAAGAAGGAGAAGGAGAAGGTGAAGTCTGGAGGGTGAATCAGAAGAATCAGAAAGAGAAGGAGAAGGTGAAGTCTGGAGGGTGAATCAGAAGAATCAGAAGAAAGAGAAGGAGAAGGTGAAGTCTGGAGGCTGAAGCAGAAGAAACAGAAGAAGGAGAAGGAGAATGTGAAGACTGGAGGGTGAATCAGAAGAAGTAGAAGAAGGAGAAGGAGAAGGTGGAGTCTGGAGGGTGAATCAGAAGAAGTAGAAGAAGGAGAAGGAGAAGGTGAAGTCTGGAGGGTGAGTCAGAAGAAGCAGAAGAAGGAGAAGGAGAAGGTGAAGTCTGGAGGGTGAATCAGAAGATGCAGAAGAAGGAGAAGGAGAAGATGAAGTCTGGAGGGTGAATCAGAAGAAGTAGAAGAAGGAGAAGGAGAAGGTGAAGTCTGGAGGGTGAATCAGAAGAAGTAGAAGAAGGAGAAGGAGAAGGTGAAGTCTGGAGGGTGAATCAGAAGAAGCAGAAGAAGGAGAAGGAGAAGGTGAAGTCTGGAGGGTGAATCAGAAGAGGTAGAAGAAGGAGAAGGAGAAGGTGAAGTCTGGAGGGTGAAGCAGAAGAAGGAGAAGAAGGAGAAGGAGAAGGTGAAGTCAGGAGGGTGAATCAGAAGAAGTAGAAGAAGGAGAAGGAGAAGGTGAAGCCAGGAGGGTGAATCAGAAGAAGCAGAAGAAGGAGAAGGAGAAGGTGAAGTCTGGAGGGTGAATCAGAAGAATCAGAAGAAGGAGAAGGAGAAGGTGAAGTCTGGAGGGTGAATCAGAAGAATCAGAAGAAAGAGAAGGAGAAGGTGAAGTCTGGAGGCTGAAGCAGAAGAAACAGAAGAAGGAGAAGGAGAATGTGAAGACTGGAGGGTGAATCAGAAGAAGTAGAAGAAGGAGAAGGAGAAGGTGAAGTCTGGAGGGTGAATCAGAAGAAGTAGAAGAAGGAGAAGGAGAAGGTGAAGTCTGGAGGGTGAGTCAGAAGAAGCAGAAGAAGGAGAAGGAGAAGGTGAAGTCTGGAGGGTGAATCAGAAGATGCAGAAGAAGGAGAAGGAGAAGATGAAGTCTGGAGGGTGAATCAGAAGAAGTAGAAGAAGGAGAAGGAGAAGGTGAAGTCTGGAGGGTGAATCAGAAGAAGTAGAAGAAGGAGAAGGAGAAGGTGAAGTCTGGAGGGTGAATCAGAAGAAACAGAAGAAGGAGAAGGAGAAGGTGAAGTCTGGAGGGTGAATCAGAAGAAGTAGAAGAAGGAGAAGGAGAAGGTGTAGTCTGGAGGGTGAATCAGAAGATGTAGACGAAGGAGAAGGAGAAGGTGAAGTCTGGAGGGTGAATCAGAAGAAGCAGAAGAAGGAGAAGGAGAAGATGAAGTCTGGAGGGTGAATCAGAAGAAGTAGAAGACGGAGAAGGAGAAGGTGAAGTCTGGTGGGTGAATCAGAAGAAGCAGAAGAAGGAGAAGGAGAAGGTGAAGTCTGGAGGGTGAATCAGAAGAAGCAGAAGAAGGAGAAGGAGAAGGTGAAGTCTGGAGGGTGAATCAGAAGAAGCAGAATAAGGAGAAGGAGAAGGTGAAGTCTGGAGGGTGAATCAGAAGAAGCAGAAGAAGGAGAAGGAGAAGGTGAAGTCTGGAGGATGAATCAGAAGAAGTAGAAGAAGGAGAAGGAGAAGGTGAAGTCTGGAGGGTGAATCAGAAGAAGTAGAAGAAGGAGAAGGAGAAGGTGAAGTCTGGAGGGTGAATCAGAAGAAGTAGAAGAAGGAGAAGGAGAAGGTGAAGTCTGGAGGGTGAAGCAGAAGAAGTAGAAGAAGGAGAAGGAGAAGGTGAAGTCAGGAGGGTGAATCAGAAGAAGTAGAAGAATGAGAAGGAGAAGGTGAAGTCAGGAGGGTGAAGCAGAAGAAGCAGAAGAAGGAGAAGGAGAAGGTGAAGTCTGGAGGGTGAAGCAGAAGAAGCAGAAGAAGGAGAAGGAGAAGGTGAAGTCTGGAGGGTGAATCAGAAGAAACAGAAGAAAGAGAAGGAGAAGGTGAAGTCTGGAGGGTGAATCAGAAGAAGTAGAAGAAGGAGAAGGAGAAGGTGAAGTCTGGAGGGTGAATCAGAAGAAGCAGAAGAAGGAGAAGGAGAAGGTGAAGTCTGGAGGGTGAATCAGAAGAAGCAGAAGAAGGAGAAGGAAAAGGTGAAGTCTGGAGGGTGAATCAGAAGAAGCAGAAGAAGGAGAAGGAGAAGGTGAAGTCTGGAGGGTGAATCAGAAGAAGCAGAATAAGGAGAAGGAGAAGGTGAAGTCTGGAGGGTGAATCAGAAGAAGCAGAAGAAGGAGAAGGAGAAGGTGAAGTCTGGAGGGTGAATCAGAAGAAGTAGAAGAAGGAGAAGGAGAAGGTAAAGTCTGGAGGGTGAAGCAGAAGAAACAGAAGAAGGAGAAGGAGTAGGTGAAGACTGGAGGGTGAATCAGAAGAAGTAGAAGAAGGAGAAGGAGAAGGTGAAGTCTGGAGGGTGAATCAGACGAAGTAGAAGAAGGAGAAGGAGAAGGTGAAGTCTGGAGGGTGAATCAGAAGAAGCAGAAGAAGGAGAAAAGAGGGTGAAGTTAGGAGGGTGAATCAGAAGAAGCAGAAGAAGGAGAAGGAGCAGGTGAAGTCAGGGGGGTGAAGCAGAAGAAGTAGAAGAAGGAGAAGGAGAAGGTGAAGTCAGGACGGTGAAGCAGAAGAAGCAGAAGAAGGAGAAGGAGAAGGTGAAGTCTGGAGGGTGAAGCAGAAGAAGCAGAAGAAGGAGAAGGAGAGGGTGAAGTCTGGAGGGTGAATCAGAAGAAGTAGAAGAAGGAGAAGGAGAAGGTGAAGTCAGGAGAGTGAAGCAGAAGAAGCAGAAGAAGGAGAAGGAGAAGGTGAAGTCTGGAGGGCGAAGCAGAAGAAGCAGAAGAAGGAGAAGGAGAAGGTGAAGTCTGGAGGGTGAAGCAGAAGAAGCAGAAGAAGGAGAAGGAGTAGGTGAAGTCTGGAGGGTGAATCAGAAGAAGTAGAAGAAGGAGAAGGATAAGGTGAAGTCAGGAGGGTGAAGCAGAAGAAGCAGAAGAAGGAGAAGGAGAAGGTGAAGTCTGGTGGGTGAAGCAGAAGAAGCAGAAGAAGGAGAAGGAGAAGGTGAAGTCTGGAGGGAGAAGCAGAAGAAGCAGAAGAAGGAGAAGGAGAAGGTGAAGTCAGGAGGGTGGATCAGAAGAAGTAGAAGAAGGAGAAGGAGAAGGTGAAGTCTGGAGGGTGAATCAGAAGAAGCAGAAGAAGGAGAAGGAGAAGGTGAAGTCTGGAGGGCGCAGCAGAAGAAGCAGAAGAAGGAGAAAGTGAAGGTGAAGTCTGGAGGGTGAAGCAGAAGAAGCAGAAGAAGGAGAAGGAGAGGGTGAGGTCTGGAGGGTGAATCAGAAGAAGTAGAAGAAGGAGAAGGAGAAGGTGAAGTCAGGAGGGTGAATCAGAAGAAGCAGAAGAAGGAGAAGGAGAAGGTGAAGTCTGGAGGGTGAATCAGAAGAATCAGAAGAAGGAGAAGGAGAAGATGAAGTCTGGAGGGTGAATCAGAAGAAGCAGAAGAAAGAGAAGGAGAAGGTGAAGTCTGGAGGGTGAAGCAGAAGAAGCAGAAGAAGGAGAAGGAGTAGGTGAAGACTGGAGGGTGAATCAGAAGAAGTAGAAGAAGGAGAAGGAGAAGGTGAAGTCTGGAGGGTGAATCAGACGAAGTAGAAGAATTAGAAGGAGAAGGTGAAGTCTGGAGGGTGAATCAGAAGAAGCAGAAGAAGGAGAAGGAGAAGGTGAAGTTAGGAGGGTGAATCAGAAGAAGCAGAAGAAGGAGAAGGAGCAGGTGAAGTCAGGGGGGTGAAGCAGAAGAAGTAGAAGAAGGAGAAGGAGATGGTGAAGTCAGGACGGTGAAGCAGAAGAAGCAGAAGAAGGAGAAGGAGAAGGTGAAGTCTGGAGGGTGAAGCAGAAGAAGCAGAAGAAGGAGAAGGAGAGGGTGAAGTCTGGAGGGTGAATCAGAAGAAGTAGAAGAAGGAGAAGGAGAAGGTGAAGTCAGGAGAGTGAAGCAGAAGAAGCAGAAGAAGGAGAAGGAGAAGGTGAAGTCTGGAGGGCGAAGCAGAAGAAGCAGATGAAGGAGAAGGAGAAGGTGAAGTCTGGAGGGTGAAGCAGAAGAAGCAGAAGAAGGAGAAGGAGTAGGTGAAGTCTGGAGGGTGAATCAGAAGAAGTAGAAGAAGGAGAAGGATAAGGTGAAGTCAGGAGGGTGAAGCAGAAGAAGCAGAAGAAGGAGAAGGAGAAGGTGAAGTCTGGTGGGTGAAGCAGAAAAAGCAGAAGAAGGAGAAGGAGAAGGTGAAGTCTGGAGGGTGAAGCAGAAGAAGCAGAAGAAGGAGAAGGAGAAGGTGAAGTCAGGAGGGTTGATCAGAAGAAGTAGAAGAAGGAGAAGGAGAAGGTGAAGTCTGGAGGGTGAATCAGAAGAAGCAGAAGAAGGAGAAGGAGAAGGTGAAGTCTGGAGGGCGCAGCAGAAGAAGCAGAAGAAGGAGAAAGAGAAGGTGAAGTCTGGAGGGTGAAGCAGAAGAAGCAGAAGAAGGAGAAGGAGAGGGTGAAGTCTGGAGGGTGAATCAGAAGAAGTAGAAGAAGGAGAAGGAGAAGGTGAAGTCAGGAGAGTGAAGCAGAAGAAGCAGAAGAAGGAGAAGGAGAAGGTGAAGTCTGGAGGGCGAAGCAGAAGAAGCAGAAGAAGGAGAAGGAGTAGGTGAAGTCTGGAGGGTGAAGCAGAAGAAGCAGAAGAAGGAGAAGGAGTAGGTGAAGTCAGGAGGGTGAAGCAGAAGAAGCAGAAAAAGGAGAAGGAGAAGGTGAAGTCTGGTGGGTGAAGCAGAAGAAGCAGAAGAAGGAGAAGGAGAAGGTGAAGTCTGGAGGGTGAAGCAGAAGAAGCAGAAGAAGGAGAAGGAGAAGGTGAAGTCAGAAGGGTGGATCAGAAGAAGTAGAAGAAGGAGAAGGAGAAGGTGAAGTCTGGAGGGTGAATCAGAAGAAGCAGAAGAAGGAGAAGGAGAAGGTGAAGTCTGGAGGGCGCAGCAGAAGAAGCAGAAGAAGGAGAAAGAGAAGGTGAAGTCTGGAGGGTGAAGCAGAAGAAGCAGAAGAAGGAGAAGGAGAGGGTGAAGTCTGGAGGGTGAATCAGAAGAAGTAGAAGAAGGAGAAGGAGAAGGTGAAGTCAGGAGAGTGAAGCAGAAGAAGCAGAAGAAGGAGAAGGAGAAGGTGAAGTCTGGAGGGCGAAGCAGAAGAAGCAGAAGAAGGAGAAGGAGAAGGTGAAGTCTGGAGGGTGAAGCAGAAGAAGCAGAAGAAGGAGAAGGAGTAGGTGAAGTCTGGAGGGTGAATCAGAAGAAGTAGAAGAAGGAGAAGGAGAAGGTGAAGTCAGGAGGGTGAAGCAGAAGAAGCAGAAGAAGGAGAAGGAGAAGGTGAAGTCTGGAGGGTGAAGCAGAAGAAGCAGAAGAAGGAGAAGGAGAAGGTGAAGTCTGGAGGGTGAATCAGAAGAAGCAGAAGAAGGAGAAGGAGAAGGTGAAGTCTGGAGGGTGAATCAGAAGAAGCAGAAGAAGGAGAAGGAGAAGGTGAAGTCAGGAGGGTGAATCAGAAGAAGCAGAAGAAGGAGAAGGAGAAGGTGAATTTAGGAGGGTGAATCAGAAGAAGCAGAAGAAGGAGAAGGAGCAGGTGAAGTCAGGGGGGTGTAGCAGAAGAAGTAGAAGAAGGAGAAGGAGAAGGTGAAGTCAGGACGGTGAAGCAGAAGAAGCAGAAGAAGGAGAAGGAGAAGGTGAAGCCTGGAGGGCGCAGCAGAAGAAGCAGAAGAAGGAGAAGGAGAAGGTGAAGTCTGGAGTGTGAAGCAGAAGAAGCAGAAGAAGGAGAAGGAGAAGGTGAAGTCTGGAGGGTGAAGCAGAAGAAACAGAAGAAGGAGAAGGAGAAGGTGAAGACTGGAGGGTGAATCAGAAGAAGGAGAAGAAGGAGAAGGAGAAGGTGAAGTCTGGAGGGTGAATCAGAAGAAGTAGAAGAAGGAGAAGGAGAAGTTGAAGTCTGGAGGGTGAATCAGAAGAAGCAGAAGAAGGAGAAGGAGAAGGTGAAGTCTGGAGGGTGAATCAGAAGAAGCAGAAGAAGGAGAAGGAGAAGATGAAGTCTGGAGGGTGAATCAGAAGAAGTAGAAGAAGGAGAAGGAGAAGGTGAAGTCTGGAGGGTGAATCAGAACAAGTAGAAGAAGGAGAAGGAGAAGATGAAGTCTGGAGGGTGAATCAGAAGAAAGAGAAGAAGGAGAAGGAGAAGGTGAAGTCTGGAGGGTGAATGAGTAGAAGTAGAAGAAGGAGAAGGAGAAGGTGTAGTCTGGAGGGTGAATCAGAAGAAGCAGAAGAAAGAGAAGGAGAAGGTGAAGTCTGGAGGGTGAAGCAGAAGAAGCAGAAGAAGGAGAAGGAGTAGGTGAAGACTGGAGGGTGAATCAGAAGAAGTAGAAGAAGGAGAAGGAGAAGGTGAAGTCTGGAGGGTGAATCAGACGAAGTAGAAGAAGGAGAAGGAGAAGGTGAAGTCTGGAGGGTGAATCAGAAGAAGCAGAAGAAGGAGAAGGAGAAGGTGAAGTTAGGAGGGTGAATCAGAAGAAGCAGAAGAAGGAGAAGGAGCAGGTGAAGTCAGGGGGGTGAAGCAGAAGAAGTAGAAGAAGGAGAAGGAGATGGTGAAGTCAGGACGGTGAAGCAGAAGAAGCAGAAGAAGGAGAAGGAGAAGGTGAAGTCTGGAGGGTGAAGCAGAAGAAGCAGAAGAAGGAGAAGGAGAGGGTGAAGTCTGGAGGGTGAATCAGAAGAAGTAGAAGAAGGAGAAGGAGAAGGTGAAGTCAGGAGAGTGAAGCAGAAGAAGCAGAAGAAGGAGAAGGAGAAGGTGAAGTCTGGAGGGCGAAGCAGAAGAAGCAGAAGAAGGAGAAGGAGTAGGTGAAGTCTGGAGGGTGAAGCAGAAGAAGCAGAAGAAGGAGAAGGAGTAGGTGAAGTCAGGAGGGTGAAGCAGAAGAAGCAGAAGAAGGAGAAGGAGAAGGTGAAGTCTGGTGGGTGAAGCAGAAGAAGCAGAAGAAGGAGAAGGAGAAGGTGAAGTCTGGAGGGTGAAGCAGAAGAAGCAGAAGAAGGGGAAGGAGAAGGTGAAGTCAGAAGGGTGGATCAGAAGAAGTAGAAGAAGGAGAAGGAGAAGGTGAAGTCTGGAGGGTGAATCAGAAGAAGCAGAAGAAGGAGAATGAGAAGGTGAAGTCTGGAGGGCGCAGCAGAAGAAGCAGAAGAAGGAGAAAGAGAAGGTGAAGTCTGGAGGGTGAAGCAGAAGAAGCAGAAGAAGGAGAAGGAGAGGGTGAAGTCTGGAGGGTGAATCAGAAGAAGTAGAAGAAGGAGAAGGAGAAGGTGAAGTCAGGAGAGTGAAGCAGAAGAAGCAGAAGAAGGAGAAGGAGAAGGTGAAGTCTGGAGGGCGAAGCAGAAGAAGCAGAAGAAGGAGAAGGAGAAGGTGAAGTCTGGAGGGTGAAGCAGAAGAAGCAGAAGAAGGAGAAGGAGTAGGTGAAGTCTGGAGGGTGAATCAGAAGAAGTAGAAGAAGGAGAAGGAGAAGGTGAAGTCAGGAGGGTGAAGCAGAAGAAGCAGAAGAAGGAGAAGGAGAAGGTGAAGTCTGGAGGGTGAATCAGAAGAAGCAGAAGAAGGAGAAGGAGAAGGTGAAGTCTGGAGGGTGAATCAGAAGAAGCAGAAGAAGGAGAAGGAGAAGGTGAAGTCAGGAGGGTGAATCAGAAGAAGCAGAAGAAGGAGAAGGAGAAGGTGAATTTAGGAGGGTGAATCAGAAGAAGCAGAAGAAGGAGAAGGAGCAGGTGAAGTCAGGGGGGTGTAGCAGAAGAAGTAGAAGAAGGAGAAGGAGAAGGTGAAGTCAGGACGGTGAAGCAGAAGAAGCAGAAGAAGGAGAAGGAGAAGGTGAAGCCTGGAGGGCGCAGCAGAAGAAGCAGAAGAAGGAGAAGGAGAAGGTGAAGTCTGGAGTGTGAAGCAGAAGAAGCAGAAGAAGGAGAAGGAGAAGGTGAAGTCTGGAGGGTGAAGCAGAAGAAACAGAAGAAGGAGAAGGAGAAGGTGAAGACTGGAGGGTGAATCAGAAGAAGTAGAAGAAGGAGAAGGAGAAGGTGAAGTCTGGAGGGTGAATCAGAAGAAGTAGAAGAAGGAGAAGGAGAAGTTGAAGTCTGGAGGGTGAATCAGAAGAAGCAGAAGAAGGAGAAGGAGAAGGTGAAGTCTGGAGGGTGAATCAGAAGAAGCAGAAGAAGGAGAAGGAGAAGATGAAGTCTGGAGGGTGAATCAGAAGAAGTAGAAGAAGGAGAAGGAGAAGGTGAAGTCTGGAGGGTGAATCAGAACAAGTAGAAGAAGGAGAAGGAGAAGATGAAGTCTGGAGGGTGAATCAGAAGAAAGAGAAGAAGGAGAAGGAGAAGGTGAAGTCTGGAGGGTGAATGAGTAGAAGTAGAAGAAGGAGAAGGAGAAGGTGTAGTCTGGAGGGTGAATCAGAAGAAGTAGACGAAGGAGAAGGAGAAGGTGAAGTCTGGATGGTGAATCAGAAGAAGCAGAAGAAGGAGAAGGAGAAGGTGAAGTCTGGAGGGTAAATCAGAAGAAGTAGAAGAAGGAGAAGGAGAAGGTGAAGTCTGGAGGGTGAATCAGAAGAAGCAGAAGAAAGAGAAGGAGAAGGTGAAGTCTGGAGGGTGAATCAGAAGAAGTAGAAGAAGGAGAAGGAGAAGGTGAAGTCTGGAGGGTGAATCAGAAGAAGCAGAAGAAGGAGAAGGAGAAGGTGAAGTCTGGAGGGTGAATCAGAAGAAGCAGAAGAAGGAGAAGGAGAAGATGAAGTCTGGAGGGTGAATCAGAAGAAGTAGAAGAAGGAGAAGGAGAAGGTGAAGTCTGGAGGGTGAATCAGAACAAGTAGAAGAAGGAGAAGGAGAAGGTGAAGTCTGGAGGGTGAATCAGAAGAAGCAGAAGAAGGAGAAGGAGAAGGTGAAGTCTGGAGGGTGAATCAGAAGAAGTAGAAGAAGGAGAAGGAGAAGGTGAAGTCTGGAGGGTGAAGCAGAAGAAGTAGAAGAAGGAGAAGGAGAAGGTGAAGTCAGGAGGGTTAATCAGAAGAAGCAGAAGAAGGAGAAGGAGAAGGTGAATTCTGGAGGGTGAATCAGAAGAATCAGAAGAAGGAGAAGGAGAAGATGAAGTCTGGAGGGTGAATCAGAAGAAGCAGAAGAAAGAGAAGGAGAAGGTGAAGTCTGGAGGGTGAAGCAGAAGAAACAGAAGAAGGAGAAGGAGTAGGTGAAGACTGGAGGGTGAATCAGAAGAAGTAGAAGAAGGAGAAGGAGAAGGTGAAGTCAGGAGGGTGAATCAGAAGAAGCAGAAGAAGGAGAAGGAGAAGGTGAAGTCAGGAGGGTGAAGCAGAAGAAGCAGAAGAAGGAGAAGGAGAAGGTGAAGTCTGGAGGGTGAAGCAGAAGAAGCAGAAGAAGGAGAAGGAGAAGGTGAAGTCTGGAGGGTGAATCAGAAGAAGCAGAAGAAGGAGAAGGAGAAGGTGAAGTCTGGAGGGTGAATCAGAAGAAGCAGAAGAAGGAGAAGGAGAAGGTGAAGTCAGGAGGGTGAATCAGAAGAAGCAGAAGAAGGAGAAGGAGAAGGTGAATTTAGGAGGGTGAATCAGAAGAAGCAGAAGAAGGAGAAGGAGCAGGTGAAGTCAGGGGGGTGTAGCAGAAGAAGTAGAAGAAGGAGAAGGAGAAGGTGAAGTCAGGACGGTGAAGCAGAAGAAGCAGAAGAAGGAGAAGGAGAAGGTGAAGCCTGGAGGGCGCAGCAGAAGAAGCAGAACAAGGAGAAGGAGAAGGTGAAGTCTGGAGTGTGAAGCAGAAGAAGCAGAAGAAGGAGAAGGAGAAGGTGAAGTCTGGAGGGTGAAGCAGAAGAAACAGAAGAAGGAGAAGGAGAAGGTGAAGACTGGAGGGTGAATCAGAAGAAGTAGAAGAAGGAGAAGGAGAAGGTGAAGTCTGGAGGGTGAATCAGAAGAAGTAGAAGAAGGAGAAGGAGAAGTTGAAGTCTGGAGGGTGAATCAGAAGAAGCAGAAGAAGGAGAAGGAGAAGGTGAAGTCTGGAGGGTGAATCAGAAGAAGCAGAAGAAGGAGAAGGAGAAGATGAAGTCTGGAGGGTGAATCAGAAGAAGTAGAAGAAGGAGAAGGAGAAGGTGAAGTCTGGAGGGTGAATCAGAACAAGTAGAAGAAGGAGAAGGAGAAGATGAAGTCTGGAGGGTGAATCAGAAGAAAGAGAAGAAGGAGAAGGAGAAGGTGAAGTCTGGAGGGTGAATGAGAAGAAGTAGAAGAAGGAGAAGGAGAAGGTGTAGTCTGGAGGGTGAATCAGAAGAAGTTGACGAAGGAGAAGGAGAAGGTGAAGTCTGGAGGGTGAATCAGAAGAAGCAGAAGAAGGAGAAGGAGAAGGTGAAGTCTGGAGGGTGAATCAGAAGAAGTAGAAGAAGGAGAAGGAGAAGGTGAAGTCTGGAGGGTGAATCAGAAGAAGCAGAAGAAAGAGAAGGAGAAGGTGAAGTCTGGAGGGTGAATCAGAAGAAGTAGAAGAAGGAGAAGGAGAAGGTGAAGTCTGGAGGGTGAATCAGAAGAATCAGAAGAAGGAGAAGGAGAAGATGAAGTCTGGAGGGTGAATCAGAAGAAGCAGAAGAAAGAGAAGGAGAAGGTGAAGTCAGGAGGGTGAATCAGAAGAAGCAGAAGAAGGAGAAGGAGAAGGTGAAGTCAGGAGGGTGAAGCAGAAGAAGCAGAAGAAGGAGAAGGAGAAGGTGAAGTCTGGAGGGTGAAGCAGAAGAAGCAGAAGAAGGAGAAGGAGAAGGTGAAGTCTGGAGGGTGAATCAGAAGAAGCAGAAGAAGGAGAAGGAGAAGGTGAAGTCTGGAGGGTGAATCAGAAGAAGCAGAAGAAGGAGAAGGAGAAGGTGAAGTCAGGAGGGTGAATCAGAAGAAGCAGAAGAAGGAGAAGGAGAAGGTGAATTTAGGAGGGTGGATCAGAAGAAGCAGAAGAAGGAGAAGGAGCAGGTGAAGTCAGGGGGGTGTAGCAGAAGAAGTAGAAGAAGGAGAAGGAGAAGGTGAAGTCAGGACGGTGAAGCAGAAGAAGCAGAAGAAGGAGAAGGAGAAGGTGAAGCCTGGAGGGCGCAGCAGAAGAAGCAGAAGAAGGAGAAGGAGAAGGTGAAGTCTGGAGTGTGAAGCAGAAGAAGCAGAAGAAGGAGAAGGAGAAGGTGAAGTCTGGAGGGTGAAGCAGAAGAAACAGAAGAAGGAGAAGGAGAAGGTGAAGACTGGAGGGTGAATCAGAAGAAGTAGAAGAAGGAGAAGTAGAAGGTGAAGTCTGGAGGGTGAATCAGAAGAAGTAGAAGAAGGAGAAGGAGAAGTTGAAGTCTGGAGGGTGAATCAGAAGAAGCAGAAGAAGGAGAAGGAGAAGGTGAAGTCTGGAGGGTGAATCAGAAGAAGCAGAAGAAGGAGAAGGAGAAGATGAAGTCTGGAGGGTGATTCAGAAGAAGTAGAAGAAGGAGAAGGAGAAGGTGAAGTCTGGAGGGTGAATCAGAACAAGTAGAAGAAGGAGAAGGAGAAGATGAAGTCTGGAGGGTGAATCAGAAGAAAGAGAAGAAGGAGAAGGAGAAGGTGAAGTCTGGAGGGTGAATGAGTAGAAGTAGAAGAAGGAGAAGGAGAAGGTGTAGTCTGGAGGGTGAATCAGAAGAAGTAGACGAAGGAGAAGGAGAAGGTGAAGTCTGGATGGTGAATCAGAAGAAGCAGAAGAAGGAGAAGGAGAAGGTGAAGTCTGGAGGGTAAATCAGAAGAAGTAGAAGAAGGAGAAGGAGAAGGTGAAGTCTGGAGGGTGAATCAGAAGAAGCAGAAGAAAGAGAAGGAGAAGGTGAAGTCTGGAGGGTGAATCAGAAGAAGTAGAAGAAGGAGAAGGAGAAGGTGAAGTCTGGAGGGTGAATCAGAAGAAGCAGAAGAAGGAGAAGGAGAAGGTGAAGTCTGGAGGGTGAATCAGAAGAAGCAGAAGAAGGAGAAGGAGAAGATGAAGTCTGGAGGGTGAATCAGAAGAAGTAGAAGAAGGAGAAGGAGAAGGTGAAGTCTGGAGGGTGAATCAGAACAAGTAGAAGAAGGAGAAGGAGAAGGTGAAGTCTGGAGGGTGAATCAGAAGAAGCAGAAGAAGGAGAAGGAGAAGGTGAAGTCTGGAGGGTGAATCAGAAGAAGTAGAAGAAGGAGAAGGAGAAGGTGAAGTCTGGAGGGTGAAGCAGAAGAAGTAGAAGAAGGAGAAGGAGAAGGTGAAGTCAGGAGGGTTAATCAGAAGAAGCAGAAGAAGGAGAAGGAGAAGGTGAATTCTGGAGGGTGAATCAGAAGAATCAGAAGAAGGAGAAGGAGAAGATGAAGTCTGGAGGGTGAATCAGAAGAAGCAGAAGAAAGAGAAGGAGAAGGTGAAGTCTGGAGGGTGAAGCAGAAGAAACAGAAGAAGGAGAAGGAGTAGGTGAAGACTGGAGGGTGAATCAGAAGAAGTAGAAGAAGGAGAAGGAGAAGGTGAAGTCAGGAGGGTGAATCAGAAGAAGCAGAAGAAGGAGAAGGAGAAGGTGAAGTCAGGAGGGTGAAGCAGAAGAAGCAGAAGAAGGAGAAGGAGAAGGTGAAGTCTGGAGGGTGAAGCAGAAGAAGCAGAAGAAGGAGAAGGAGAAGGTGAAGTCTGGAGGGTGAATCAGAAGAAGCAGAAGAAGGAGAAGGAGAAGGTGAAGTCTGGAGGGTGAATCAGAAGAAGCAGAAGAAGGAGAAGGAGAAGGTGAAGTCAGGAGGGTGAATCAGAAGAAGCAGAAGAAGGAGAAGGAGAAGGTGAATTTAGGAGGGTGAATCAGAAGAAGCAGAAGAAGGAGAAGGAGCAGGTGAAGTCAGGGGGGTGTAGCAGAAGAAGTAGAAGAAGGAGAAGGAGAAGGTGAAGTCAGGACGGTGAAGCAGAAGAAGCAGAAGAAGGAGAAGGAGAAGGTGAAGCCTGGAGGGCGCAGCAGAAGAAGCAGAAGAAGGAGAAGGAGAAGGTGAAGTCTGGAGTGTGAAGCAGAAGAAGCAGAAGAAGGAGAAGGAGAAGGTGAAGTCTGGAGGGTGAAGCAGAAGAAACAGAAGAAGGAGAAGGAGAAGGTGAAGACTGGAGGGTGAATCAGAAGAAGTAGAAGAAGGAGAAGGAGAAGGTGAAGTCTGGAGGGTGAATCAGAAGAAGTAGAAGAAGGAGAAGGAGAAGTTGAAGTCTGGAGGGTGAATCAGAAGAAGCAGAAGAAGGAGAAGGAGAAGGTGAAGTCTGGAGGGTGAATCAGAAGAAGCAGAAGAAGGAGAAGGAGAAGATGAAGTCTGGAGGGTGAATCAGAAGAAGTAGAAGAAGGAGAAGGAGAAGGTGAAGTCTGGAGGGTGAATCAGAACAAGTAGAAGAAGGAGAAGGAGAAGATGAAGTCTGGAGGGTGAATCAGAAGAAAGAGAAGAAGGAGAAGGAGAAGGTGAAGTCTGGAGGGTGAATGAGAAGAAGTAGAAGAAGGAGAAGGAGAAGGTGTAGTCTGGAGGGTGAATCAGAAGAAGTTGACGAAGGAGAAGGAGAAGGTGAAGTCTGGAGGGTGAATCAGAAGAAGCAGAAGAAGGAGAAGGAGAAGGTGAAGTCTGGAGGGTGAATCAGAAGAAGTAGAAGAAGGAGAAGGAGAAGGTGAAGTCTGGAGGGTGAATCAGAAGAAGCAGAAGAAAGAGAAGGAGAAGGTGAAGTCTGGAGGGTGAATCAGAAGAAGTAGAAGAAGGAGAAGGAGAAGGTGAAGTCTGGAGGGTGAATCAGAAGAATCAGAAGAAGGAGAAGGAGAAGATGAAGTCTGGAGGGTGAATCAGAAGAAGCAGAAGAAAGAGAAGGAGAAGGTGAAGTCAGGAGGGTGAATCAGAAGAAGCAGAAGAAGGAGAAGGAGAAGGTGAAGTCAGGAGGGTGAAGCAGAAGAAGCAGAAGAAGGAGAAGGAGAAGGTGAAGTCTGGAGGGTGAAGCAGAAGAAGCAGAAGAAGGAGAAGGAGAAGGTGAAGTCTGGAGGGTGAATCAGAAGAAGCAGAAGAAGGAGAAGGAGAAGGTGAAGTCTGGAGGGTGAATCAGAAGAAGCAGAAGAAGGAGAAGGAGAAGGTGAAGTCAGGAGGGTGAATCAGAAGAAGCAGAAGAAGGAGAAGGAGAAGGTGAATTTAGGAGGGTGGATCAGAAGAAGCAGAAGAAGGAGAAGGAGCAGGTGAAGTCAGGGGGGTGTAGCAGAAGAAGTAGAAGAAGGAGAAGGAGAAGGTGAAGTCAGGACGGTGAAGCAGAAGAAGCAGAAGAAGGAGAAGGAGAAGGTGAAGCCTGGAGGGCGCAGCAGAAGAAGCAGAAGAAGGAGAAGGAGAAGGTGAAGTCTGGAGTGTGAAGCAGAAGAAGCAGAAGAAGGAGAAGGAGAAGGTGAAGTCTGGAGGGTGAAGCAGAAGAAACAGAAGAAGGAGAAGGAGAAGGTGAAGACTGGAGGGTGAATCAGAAGAAGTAGAAGAAGGAGAAGTAGAAGGTGAAGTCTGGAGGGTGAATCAGAAGAAGTAGAAGAAGGAGAAGGAGAAGTTGAAGTCTGGAGGGTGAATCAGAAGAAGCAGAAGAAGGAGAAGGAGAAGGTGAAGTCTGGAGGGTGAATCAGAAGAAGCAGAAGAAGGAGAAGGAGAAGATGAAGTCTGGAGGGTGATTCAGAAGAAGTAGAAGAAGGAGAAGGAGAAGGTGAAGTCTGGAGGGTGAATCAGAACAAGTAGAAGAAGGAGAAGGAGAAGATGAAGTCTGGAGGGTGAATCAGAAGAAAGAGAAGAAGGAGAAGGAGAAGGTGAAGTCTGGAGGGTGAATGAGAAGAAGTAGAAGAAGGAGAAGGAGAAGGTGTAGTCTGGAGGGTGAATCAGAAGAAGTAGACGAAGGAGAAGGAGAAGGTGAAGTCTGGAGGGTGAATCAGAAGAAGCAGAAGAAGGAGAAGGAGAAGGTGAAGTCTGGAGGGTGAATCAGAAGAAGTAGAAGAAGGAGAAGGAGAAGGTGAAGTCTGGAGGGTGAATCAGAAGAAGCAGAAGAAAGAGAAGGAGAAGGTGAAGTCTGGAGGGTGAATCAGAAGAAGTAGAAGAAGGAGAAGGAGAAGGTGAAGTCTGGAGGGTGAATCAGAAGAAGCAGAAGAAGGAGAAGGAGAAGGTGAAGTCTGGAGGGTGAATCAGAAGAAGCAGAAGAAGGAAAAGGAAAAGGTGAAGTCTGGAGGGTGAATCAGAAGAAGCAGAAGAAGGAGAAGGAGAAGGTGAAGTCTGGAGGGTGAATCAGAAGAAGCAGAATAAGGAGAAGGAGAAGGTGAAGTCTGGAGGGTGAATCAGAAGAAGCAGAAGAAGGAGAAGGAGAAGGTGAAGTCTGGAGGGTGAATCAGAAGAAGTAGAAGAAGGAGAAGGAGAAGGTGAAGTCTGGAGGGTGAAGCAGAAGAAGTAGAAGAAGGAGAAGGAGAAGGTGAAGTCAGGAGGGTGAATCAGAAGAAGCAGAAGAAGGAGAAGGAGAAGGTGAAGTCTGGAGGGTGAATCAGAAGAACCAGAAGAAGGAGAAGGAGAAGATGAAGTCTGGAGGGTGAATCAGAAGAAACAGAAGATAGAGAAGGAGAAGGTGAAGTCTGGAGGGTGAAGCAGAAGAAACAGAAGAAGGAGAAGGAGTAGGTGAATACTGGAGGGTGAATCAGAAGAAGTAGAAGAAGGAGAAGGAGAAGGTGAAGTCTGGAGGGTGTATCAGACGAAGTAGAAGAAGGAGAAGGAGAAGGTGAAGTCTGGAGGGTGAATCAGAAGAAGCAGAAGAAGGAGAAGGAGAAGGTGAAGTTAGGAGGGTGAATCAGAAGAAGCAGAAGAAGGAGAAGGAGCAGGTGAAGTCAGGGGGGTGAAGCAGTAGAAGTAGAAGAAGGAGAAGGAGAAGGTGAAGTCAGGACGGTGAAGCAGAAGAAGCAGAAGAAGGAGAAGGAGAAGGTGAAGTCTGGAGGGTGAAGCAGAAGAAGCAGAAGAAGGAGAAGGAGAGGGTGAAGTCTGGAGGGTGAATCAGAAGAAGTAGAAGAAGGAGAAGGAGAAGGTGAAGTCAGGAGAGTGAAGCAGAAGAAGCAGAAGAAGGAGAAGGAGAAGGTGAAGTCTGGAGGGCGAAGCAGAAGAAGCAGAAGAAGGAGAAGGAGAAGGTGAAGTCTGGAGGGTGAAGCAGAAGAAGCAGAAGAAGGAGAAGGAGTAGGTGAAGTCTGGAGGGTGAATCAGAAGAAGTAGAAGAAGGAGAAGGATAAGGTGAAGTCAGGAGGGTGAAGCAGAAGAAGCAGAAGAAGGAGAAGGAGAAGGTGAAGTCTGGTGGGTGAAGCAGAAGAAGCAGAAGAAGGAGAAGGAGAAGGTGAAGTCTGGAGGGTGAAGCAGAAGAAGCAGAAGAAGGAGAAGGAGAAGGTGAAGTCAGGAGGGTGGATCAGAAGAAGTAGAAGAAGGAGAAGGAGAAGGTGAAGTCTGGAGGGTGAATCAGAAGAAGCAGAAGAAGGAGAAGGAGAAGGTGAAGTCTGAAGGGCGCTGCAGAAGAAGCAGAAGAAGGAGAAAGAGAAGGTGAAGTCTGGAGGGTGAAGCAGAAGAAGCAGAAGAAGGAGAAGGAGAAGGTGAAGTCTGGAGGGCGAAGCAGAAGAAGCAGAAGAAGGAGAAGGAGAAGGTGAAGTCTGGAGGGTGAAGCAGAAGAAGCAGAAGAAGGAGAAGGAGTAGGTGAAGTCTGGAGGGTGAATCAGAAGAAGTAGAAGAAGGAGAAGGAGAAGGTGAAGTCAGGAGGGTGAAGCAGAAGAAGCAGAAGAAGGAGAAGGAGAAGGTGAAGTCTGGAGGGTGAAGCAGAAGAAGCAGAAGAAGGAGAAGGAGAAGGTGAAGTCTGGAGGGTGAATCAGAAGAAGCAGAAGAAGGAGAAGGAGAAGGTGAAGTCTGGAGGGTGAATCAGAAGAAGCAGAAGAAGGAGAAGGAGAAGGAGAAGTCAGGAGGGTGAATCAGAAGAAGCAGAAGAAGGAGAAGGAGAAGGTGAATTTAGGAGGGTGAATCAGAAGAAGCAGAAGAAGGAGAAGGAGCAGGTGAAGTCAGGGGGTGTAGCAGAAGAAGTAGAAGAAGGAGAAGGAGAAGGTGAAGTCAGGACGGTGAAGCAGAAGAAGCAGAAGAAGGAGAAGGAGAAGGTGAAGCCTGGAGGGCGCAGCAGAAGAAGCAGAAGAAGGAGAAGGAGAAGGTGAAGTCTGGAGTGTGAAGCAGAAGAATCAGAAGAAGGAGAAGGAGAAGGTGAAGTCTGGAGGGTGAAGCAGAAGAAACAGAAGAAGGAGAAGGAGAAGGTGAAGACTGGAGGGTGAATCAGAAGAAGTAGAAGAAGGAGAAGGAGAAGGTGATGTCTGGAGGGTGAATCAGAAGAAGTAGAAGAAGGAGAAGGAGATGTTGAAGTCTGGAGGGTGAATCAGAAGAAGCAGAAGAAGGAGAAGGAGAAGGTGAAGTCTGGAGGGTGAATCAGAAGAAGCAGAAGAAGGAGAAGGAGAAGATGAAGTCTGGAGGGTGAATCAGAAGAAGTAGAAGAAGGAGAAGGAGAAGTTGATGTCTGGAGGGTGAATCAGAAGAAGTAGAAGAAGGAGAAGGAGAAGATGATTTCTGGAGGGTGAATCAGAAGAAAGAGAAGAAGTAGAAGGAGAAGGTGAAGTCTGGAGGGTGAATCAGAAGAAGTAGAAGAAGGAGAAGGAGAAGGTGTAGTCTGGAGGGTGAATCAGAAGAAGTAGACGAAGGAGAAGGAGAAGGTGAAGTCTGGAGGGTGAATCAGAAGAAGCAGAAGAAGGAGAAGGAGAAGGTGAAGTCTGGAGGGTGAATCAGAAGAAGTAGAAGAAGGAGAAGGAGAAGGTGAAGTCTGGAGGGTGAATCAGAAGAAGCAGAAGAAGGAGAAGGAGAAGGTGAAGTCTGGAGGGTGAATCAGAAGAAGCAGAAGAAGGAGAAGGAGAAGGTGAAGTCTGGAGGGTGAATCAGAAGAAGCAGAATAAGGAGAAGGAGAAGGTGAAGTCTGGAGGGTGAATCAGAAGAAGCAGAAGAAGGAGAAGGAGAAGGTGAAGTCTGGAGGGTGAATCAGAAGAAGTAGAAGAAGGAGAAGGAGAAGGTGAAGTCTGGAGGGTGAAGCAGAAGAAGCAGAAGAAGGAGAAGGAGAGGGTGAAGTCTGGAGGGTGAATCAGAAGAAGTAGAAGAAGGAGAAGGAGAAGGTGAAGTCAGGAGAGTGAAGCAGAAGAAGCAGAAGAAGGAGAAGGAGAAGGTGAAGTCTGGAGGGCGAAGCAGAAGAAGCAGAAGAAGGAGAAGGAGAAGGTGAAGTCTGGAGGGTGAAGCAGAAGAAGCAGAAGAAGGAGAAGGAGTAGGTGAAGTCTGGAGGGTGAATCAGAAGAAGTAGAAGAAGGAGAAGGAGAAGGTGAAGTCAGGAGGGTGAAGCAGAAGAAGCAGAAGAAGGAGAAGGAGAAGGTGAAGTCTGGAGGGTGAATCAGAAGAAGCAGAAGAAGGAGAAGGAGAAGGTGAAGTCTGGAGGGTGAATCAGAAGAAGCAGAAGAAGGAGAAGGAGAAGGTGAAGTCAGGAGGGTGAATCAGAAGAAGCAGAAGAAGGAGAAGGAGAAGGTGAATTTAGGAGGGTGAATCAGAAGAAGCAGAAGAAGGAGAAGGAGCAGGTGAAGTCAGGGGGGTGTAGCAGAAGAAGTAGAAGAAGGAGAAGGAGAAGGTGAAGTCAGGACGGTGAAGCAGAAGAAGCAGAAGAAGGAGAAGGAGAAGGTGAAGCCTGGAGGGCGCAGCAGAAGAAGCAGAAGAAGGAGAAGGAGAAGGTGAAGCCTGGAGGGCGCAGCAGAAGAAGCAGAAGAAGGAGAAGGAGAAGGTGAAGTCTGGAGTGTGAAGCAGAAGAAGCAGAAGAAGGAGAAGGAGAAGGTGAAGTCTGGAGGGTGAAGCAGAAGAAACAGAAGAAGGAGAAGGAGAAGGTGAAGACTGGAGGGTGAATCAGAAGAAGTAGAAGAAGGAGAAGGAGAAGGTGAAGTCTGGAGGGTGAATCAGAAGAAGTAGAAGAAGGAGAAGGAGAAGTTGAAGTCTGGAGGGTGAATCAGAAGAAGCAGAAGAAGGAGAAGGAGAAGGTGAAGTCTGGAGGGTGAATCAGAAGAAGCAGAAGAAGGAGAAGGAGAAGATGAAGTCTGGAGGGTGAATCAGAAGAAGTAGAAGAAGGAGAAGGAGAAGGTGAAGTCTGGAGGGTGAATCAGAACAAGTAGAAGAAGGAGAAGGAGAAGATGAAGTCTGGAGGGTGAATCAGAAGAAAGAGAAGAAGGAGAAGGAGAAGGTGAAGTCTGGAGGGTGAATGAGTAGAAGTAGAAGAAGGAGAAGGAGAAGGTGTAGTCTGGAGGGTGAATCAGAAGAAGTAGACGAAGGAGAAGGAGAAGGTGAAGTCTGGATGGTGAATCAGAAGAAGCAGAAGAAGGAGAAGGAGAAGGTGAAGTCTGGAGGGTAAATCAGAAGAAGTAGAAGAAGGAGAAGGTTAAGGTGAAGTCTGGAGGGTGAATCAGAAGAAGCAGAAGAAAGAGAAGGAGAAGGTGAAGTCTGGAGGGTGAATCAGAAGAAGTAGAAGAAGGAGAAGGAGAAGGTGAAGTCTGGAGGGTGAATCAGAAGAAGCAGAAGAAGGAGAAGGAGAAGGTGAAGTCTGGAGGGTGAATCAGAAGAAGCAGAAGAAGGAGAAGGAGAAGATGAAGTCTGGAGGGTGAATCAGAAGAAGTAGAAGAAGGAGAAGGAGAAGGTGAAGTCTGGAGGGTGAATCAGAACAAGTAGAAGAAGGAGAAGGAGAAGGTGAAGTCTGGAGGGTGAATCAGAAGAAGCAGAAGAAGGAGAAGGAGAAGGTGAAGTCTGGAGGGTGAATCAGAAGAAGTAGAAGAAGGAGAAGGAGAAGGTGAAGTCTGGAGGGTGAAGCAGAAGAAGTAGAAGAAGGAGAAGGAGAAGGTGAAGTCAGGAGGGTTAATCAGAAGAAGCAGAAGAAGGAGAAGGAGAAGGTGAATTCTGGAGGGTGAATCAGAAGAATCAGAAGAAGGAGAAGGAGAAGATGAAGTCTGGAGGGTGAATCAGAAGAAGCAGAAGAAAGAGAAGGAGAAGGTGAAGTCTGGAGGGTGAAGCAGAAGAAACAGAAGAAGGAGAAGGAGTAGGTGAAGACTGGAGGGTGAATCAGAAGAAGTAGAAGAAGGAGAAGGAGAAGGTGAAGTCAGGAGGGTGAATCAGAAGAAGCAGAAGAAGGAGAAGGAGAAGGTGAAGTCAGGAGGGTGAAGCAGAAGAAGCAGAAGAAGGAGAAGGAGAAGGTGAAGTCTGGAGGGTGAAGCAGAAGAAGCAGAAGAAGGAGAAGGAGAAGGTGAAGTCTGGAGGGTGAATCAGAAGAAGCAGAAGAAGGAGAAGGAGAAGGTGAAGTCTGGAGGGTGAATCAGAAGAAGCAGAAGAAGGAGAAGGAGAAGGTGAAGTCAGGAGGGTGAATCAGAAGAAGCAGAAGAAGGAGAAGGAGAAGGTGAATTTAGGAGGGTGAATCAGAAGAAGCAGAAGAAGGAGAAGGAGCAGGTGAAGTCAGGGGGGTGTAGCAGAAGAAGTAGAAGAAGGAGAAGGAGAAGGTGAAGTCAGGACGGTGAAGCAGAAGAAGCAGAAGAAGGAGAAGGAGAAGGTGAAGCCTGGAGGGCGCAGCAGAAGAAGCAGAAGAAGGAGAAGGAGAAGGTGAAGTCTGGAGTGTGAAGCAGAAGAAGCAGAAGAAGGAGAAGGAGAAGGTGAAGTCTGGAGGGTGAAGCAGAAGAAACAGAAGAAGGAGAAGGAGAAGGTGAAGACTGGAGGGTGAATCAGAAGAAGTAGAAGAAGGAGAAGGAGAAGGTGAAGTCTGGAGGGTGAATCAGAAGAAGTAGAAGAAGGAGAAGGAGAAGTTGAAGTCTGGAGGGTGAATCAGAAGAAGCAGAAGAAGGAGAAGGAGAAGGTGAAGTCTGGAGGGTGAATCAGAAGAAGCAGAAGAAGGAGAAGGAGAAGATGAAGTCTGGAGGGTGAATCAGAAGAAGTAGAAGAAGGAGAAGGAGAAGGTGAAGTCTGGAGGGTGAATCAGAAGAAGTAGAAGAAGGAGAAGGAGAAGATGAAGTCTGGAGGGTGAATCAGAAGAAAGAGAAGAAGGAGAAGGAGAAGGTGAAGTCTGGAGGGTGAATCAGAACAAGTAGAAGAAGGAGAAGGAGAAGATGAAGTCTGGAGGGTGAATCAGAAGAAAGAGAAGAAGGAGAAGGAGAAGGTGAAGTCTGGAGGGTGAATGAGAAGAAGTAGAAGAAGGAGAAGGAGAAGGTGTAGTCTGGAGGGTGAATCAGAAGAAGTTGACGAAGGAGAAGGAGAAGGTGAAGTCTGGAGGGTGAATCAGAAGAAGCAGAAGAAGGAGAAGGAGAAGGTGAAGTCTGGAGGGTGAATCAGAAGAAGTAGAAGAAGGAGAAGGAGAAGGTGAAGTCTGGAGGGTGAATCAGAAGAAGCAGAAGAAAGAGAAGGAGAAGGTGAAGTCTGGAGGGTGAATCAGAAGAAGTAGAAGAAGGAGAAGGAGAAGGTGAAGTCTGGAGGGTGAATCAGAAGAATCAGAAGAAGGAGAAGGAGAAGATGAAGTCTGGAGGGTGAATCAGAAGAAGCAGAAGAAAGAGAAGGAGAAGGTGAAGTCAGGAGGGTGAATCAGAAGAAGCAGAAGAAGGAGAAGGAGAAGGTGAAGTCAGGAGGGTGAAGCAGAAGAAGCAGAAGAAGGAGAAGGAGAACGTGAAGTCTGGAGGGTGAAGCAGAAGAAGCAGAAGAAGGAGAAGGAGAAGGTGAAGTCTGGAGGGTGAATCAGAAGAAGCAGAAGAAGGAGAAGGAGAAGGTGAAGTCTGGAGGGTGAATCAGAAGAAGCAGAAGAAGGAGAAGGAGAAGGTGAAGTCAGGAGGGTGAATCAGAAGAAGCAGAAGAAGGAGAAGGAGAAGGTGAATTTAGGAGGGTGGATCAGAAGAAGCAGAAGAAGGAGAAGGAGCAGGTGAAGTCAGGGGGGTGTAGCAGAAGAAGTAGAAGAAGGAGAAGGAGAAGGTGAAGTCAGGACGGTGAAGCAGAAGAAGCAGAAGAAGGAGAAGGAGAAGGTGAAGCCTGGAGGGCGCAGCAGAAGAAGCAGAAGAAGGAGAAGGAGAAGGTGAAGTCTGGAGTGTGAAGCAGAAGAAGCAGAAGAAGGAGAAGGAGAAGGTGAAGTCTGGAGGGTGAAGCAGAAGAAACAGAAGAAGGAGAAGGAGAAGGTGAAGACTGGAGGGTGAATCAGAAGAAGTAGAAGAAGGAGAAGTAGAAGGTGAAGTCTGGAGGGTGAATCAGAAGAAGTAGAAGAAGGAGAAGGAGAAGTTGAAGTCTGGAGGGTGAATCAGAAGAAGCAGAAGAAGGAGAAGGAGAAGGTGAAGTCTGGAGGGTGAATCAGAAGAAGCAGAAGAAGGAGAAGGAGAAGATGAAGTCTGGAGGGTGATTCAGAAGAAGTAGAAGAAGGAGAAGGAGAAGGTGAAGTCTGGAGGGTGAATCAGAACAAGTAGAAGAAGGAGAAGGAGAAGATGAAGTCTGGAGGGTGAATCAGAAGAAAGAGAAGAAGGAGAAGGAGAAGGTGAAGTCTGGAGGGTGAATGAGAAGAAGTAGAAGAAGGAGAAGGAGAAGGTGTAGTCTGGAGGGTGAATCAGAAGAAGTAGACGAAGGAGAAGGAGAAGGTGAAGTCTGGAGGGTGAATCAGAAGAAGCAGAAGAAGGAGAAGGAGAAGGTGAAGTCTGGAGGGTGAATCAGAAGAAGTAGAAGAAGGAGAAGGAGAAGGTGAAGTCTGGAGGGTGAATCAGAAGAAGCAGAAGAAAGAGAAGGAGAAGGTGAAGTCTGGAGGGTGAATCAGAAGAAGTAGAAGAAGGAGAAGGAGAAGGTGAAGTCTGGAGGGTGAATCAGAAGAAGCAGAAGAAGGAGAAGGAGAAGGTGAAGTCTGGAGGGTGAATCAGAAGAAGCAGAAGAAGGAAAAGGAAAAGGTGAAGTCTGGAGGGTGAATCAGAAGAAGCAGAAGAAGGAGAAGGAGAAGGTGAAGTCTGGAGGGTGAATCAGAAGAAGCAGAATAAGGAGAAGGAGAAGGTGAAGTCTGGAGGGTGAATCAGAAGAAGCAGAAGAAGGAGAAGGAGAAGGTGAAGTCTGGAGGGTGAATCAGAAGAAGTAGAAGAAGGAGAAGGAGAAGGTGAAGTCTGGAGGGTGAAGCAGAAGAAGTAGAAGAAGGAGAAGGAGAAGGTGAAGTCAGGAGGGTGAATCAGAAGAAGCAGAAGAAGGAGAAGGAGAAGGTGAAGTCTGGAGGGTGAATCAGAAGAACCAGAAGAAGGAGAAGGAGAAGATGAAGTCTGGAGGGTGAATCAGAAGAAACAGAAGATAGAGAAGGAGAAGGTGAAGTCTGGAGGGTGAAGCAGAAGAAACAGAAGAAGGAGAAGGAGTAGGTGAATACTGGAGGGTGAATCAGAAGAAGTAGAAGAAGGAGAAGGAGAAGGTGAAGTCTGGAGGGTGTATCAGACGAAGTAGAAGAAGGAGAAGGAGAAGGTGAAGTCTGGAGGGTGAATCAGAAGAAGCAGAAGAAGGAGAAGGAGAAGGTGAAGTTAGGAGGGTGAATCAGAAGAAGCAGAAGAAGGAGAAGGAGCAGGTGAAGTCAGGGGGGTGAAGCAGTAGAAGTAGAAGAAGGAGAAGGAGAAGGTGAAGTCAGGACGGTGAAGCAGAAGAAGCAGAAGAAGGAGAAGGAGAAGGTGAAGTCTGGAGGGTGAAGCAGAAGAAGCAGAAGAAGGAGAAGGAGAGGGTGAAGTCTGGAGGGTGAATCAGAAGAAGTAGAAGAAGGAGAAGGAGAAGGTGAAGTCAGGAGAGTGAAGCAGAAGAAGCAGAAGAAGGAGAAGGAGAAGGTGAAGTCTGGAGGGCGAAGCAGAAGAAGCAGAAGAAGGAGAAGGAGAAGGTGAAGTCTGGAGGGTGAAGCAGAAGAAGCAGAAGAAGGAGAAGGAGTAGGTGAAGTCTGGAGGGTGAATCAGAAGAAGTAGAAGAAGGAGAAGGATAAGGTGAAGTCAGGAGGGTGAAGCAGAAGAAGCAGAAGAAGGAGAAGGAGAAGGTGAAGTCTGGTGGGTGAAGCAGAAGAAGCAGAAGAAGGAGAAGGAGAAGGTGAAGTCTGGAGGGTGAAGCAGAAGAAGCAGAAGAAGGAGAAGGAGAAGGTGAAGTCAGGAGGGTGGATCAGAAGAAGTAGAAGAAGGAGAAGGAGAAGGTGAAGTCTGGAGGGTGAATCAGAAGAAGCAGAAGAAGGAGAAGGAGAAGGTGAAGTCTGAAGGGCGCTGCAGAAGAAGCAGAAGAAGGAGAAAGAGAAGGTGAAGTCTGGAGGGTGAAGCAGAAGAAGCAGAAGAAGGAGAAGGAGAAGGTGAAGTCTGGAGGGCGAAGCAGAAGAAGCAGAAGAAGGAGAAGGAGAAGGTGAAGTCTGGAGGGTGAAGCAGAAGAAGCAGAAGAAGGAGAAGGAGTAGGTGAAGTCTGGAGGGTGAATCAGAAGAAGTAGAAGAAGGAGAAGGAGAAGGTGAAGTCAGGAGGGTGAAGCAGAAGAAGCAGAAGAAGGAGAAGGAGAAGGTGAAGTCTGGAGGGTGAAGCAGAAGAAGCAGAAGAAGGAGAAGGAGAAGGTGAAGTCTGGAGGGTGAATCAGAAGAAGCAGAAGAAGGAGAAGGAGAAGGTGAAGTCTGGAGGGTGAATCAGAAGAAGCAGAAGAAGGAGAAGGAGAAGGAGAAGTCAGGAGGGTGAATCAGAAGAAGCAGAAGAAGGAGAAGGAGAAGGTGAATTTAGGAGGGTGAATCAGAAGAAGCAGAAGAAGGAGAAGGAGCAGGTGAAGTCAGGGGGGTGTAGCAGAAGAAGTAGAAGAAGGAGAAGGAGAAGGTGAAGTCAGGACGGTGAAGCAGAAGAAGCAGAAGAAGGAGAAGGAGAAGGTGAAGCCTGGAGGGCGCAGCAGAAGAAGCAGAAGAAGGAGAAGGAGAAGGTGAAGTCTGGAGTGTGAAGCAGAAGAATCAGAAGAAGGAGAAGGAGAAGGTGAAGTCTGGAGGGTGAAGCAGAAGAAACAGAAGAAGGAGAAGGAGAAGGTGAAGACTGGAGGGTGAATCAGAAGAAGTAGAAGAAGGAGAAGGAGAAGGTGATGTCTGGAGGGTGAATCAGAAGAAGTAGAAGAAGGAGAAGGAGATGTTGAAGTCTGGAGGGTGAATCAGAAGAAGCAGAAGAAGGAGAAGGAGAAGGTGAAGTCTGGAGGGTGAATCAGAAGAAGCAGAAGAAGGAGAAGGAGAAGATGAAGTCTGGAGGGTGAATCAGAAGAAGTAGAAGAAGGAGAAGGAGAAGTTGATGTCTGGAGGGTGAATCAGAAGAAGTAGAAGAAGGAGAAGGAGAAGATGATTTCTGGAGGGTGAATCAGAAGAAAGAGAAGAAGTAGAAGGAGAAGGTGAAGTCTGGAGGGTGAATCAGAAGAAGTAGAAGAAGGAGAAGGAGAAGGTGTAGTCTGGAGGGTGAATCAGAAGAAGTAGACGAAGGAGAAGGAGAAGGTGAAGTCTGGAGGGTGAATCAGAAGAAGCAGAAGAAGGAGAAGGAGAAGGTGAAGTCTGGAGGGTGAATCAGAAGAAGTAGAAGAAGGAGAAGGAGAAGGTGAAGTCTGGAGGGTGAATCAGAAGAAGCAGAAGAAGGAGAAGGAGAAGGTGAAGTCTGGAGGGTGAATCAGAAGAAGCAGAAGAAGGAGAAGGAGAAGGTGAAGTCTGGAGGGTGAATCAGAAGAAGCAGAATAAGGAGAAGGAGAAGGTGAAGTCTGGAGGGTGAATCAGAAGAAGCAGAAGAAGGAGAAGGAGAAGGTGAAGTCTGGAGGGTGAATCAGAAGAAGTAGAAGAAGGAGAAGGAGAAGGTGAAGTCTGGAGGGTGAATCAGAAGAAGTAGAAGAAGGAGAAGGAGAAGGTGAAGTCTGGAGGGTGAATCAGAAGAAGTAGAAGAAGGAGAAGGAGAAGGTGAAGTCTGGAGGGTGAAGCAGAAGAAGTAGATGAAGGAGAAGGAGAAGGTGAAGTCAGGAGGGTGAATCAGAAGAAGTAGAAGAAGGAGAAGGAGAAGGTGAGGTCTGGAGGGTGAATCAGAAGAAGCAGAAGAAGGAGAAGGAGAAGGTGAAGTCTGGAGGGTGAATCAGAAGAATCAGAAGAAGGAGAAGGAGAAGGTGAAGTCTGGAGGGTGAATCAGAAGAAGCAGAAGAAAGAGAAGGAGAAGGTGAAGTCTGGAGGGTGAAGCAGAAGAAACAGAAGAAGGAGAAGGAGAAGGTGAAGACTGGAGGGTGAATCAGAAGAAGTAGAAGAAGGAGAAGGAGAAGGTGAAGTCTGGAGGGTGAATCAGAAGAAGTAGAAGAAGGAGAAGGAGAAGGTGAAGTCTGGAGGGTGAATCAGAAGAAGCAGAAGAAGGAGAAGGAGAAGGTGAAGTCTGGAGGGTGAATCAGAAGAAGGAGAAGAAGGAGAAGGAGAAGATGAAGTCTGGAGGGTGAATCAGAAGAAGTAGAAGAAGGAGAAGGAGAAGGTGAAGTCTGGAGGGTGAATCAGAAGAAGTAGAAGAAGGAGAAGGAGAAGGTGTAGTCGGGAGGGTGAATCAGAAGAAGTAGACGAAGGAGAAGGAGAAGGTGAAGTCTGGAGGGTGAATCAGAAGAAGCAGAAGAAGGAGAAGGAGAAGGTGAAGTCTGGAGGGTGAATCAGAAGAAGTAGAAGAAGGAGAAGGAGAAGGTGAAGTCTGGAGGGTGAATCAGAAGAAGCAGAAGAAGGAGAAGGAGAAGGTGAAGTCTGGAGGGTGAATCAGAAGAAGCAGAAGAAGGAGAAGGAGAAGTTGAAGTCTGGAGGGTGAAACAGAAGAAGCAGAATAAGGAGAAGGAGAAGGTGAAGTCTGGAGGGTGAATCAGAAGAAGCAGAAGAAGGAGAAGGAGAAGGTGAAGTCTGGAGGGTGAATCAGAAGAAGTAGAAGAAGGAGAAGGAGAAGGTGAAGTCTGGAGGGTGAAGCAGAAGAAGTAGAAGAAGGGGAAGGAGAAGGTGAAGTCAGGAGGGTGAATCAGAAGAAGTAGAAGAAGGAGAAGGAGAAGGTGAAGTCAGGAGGGTGAATCAGAAGAAGTAGAAGAAGGAGAATGAGAAGGTGAAGTCTGGAGGGTGAATCAGAAGAATCAGAAGAAGGAGAAGGAGAAGGTGAAGTCTGGAGGGTGAATCAGAAGAAGCAGAAGAAAGAGAAGGAGAAGGTGAAGTCTGGAGGGTGAAGCAGAAGAAACAGAAGAAGGAGAAGGAGAAGGTGAAGACTGGAGGGTGAATCAGAAGAAGTAGAAGAAGGAGAAGGTGAAGTCTGGAGGGTGAATCAGAAGAAGTAGAAGAAGGAGAAGGAGAAGTTGAAGTCTGGAGGGTGAATCAGAAGAAGCAGAAGAAGGAGAAGGAGAAGGTGAAGTCTGGAGGGTGAATCAGAAGAAGCAGAAGAAGGAGAAGGAGAAGATGAAGTCTGGAGGGTGAATCAGAAGAAGTAGAAGAAGAGAAGGAGAAGGTGAAGTCTGGAGGGTGAATCAGAGGAAGTAGAAGAAGGAGAAGGAGAAGATGAAGTCTGGAGGGTGAATCAGAAGAAGGAGAAGGAGAAGGTGAAGTCTGGAGGGTGAATCAGAAGAAGTAGAAGAAGGAGAAGGAGAAGGTGTAGTCTGGAGGGTGAATCAGAAGAAGTAGACGAAGGAGAAGGAGAAGGTGAAGTCTGGAGGGTGAATCAGAAGAAGCAGAAGAAGGAGAAGGAGAAGGTGAAGTCTGGAGGGTGAATCAGAAGAAGTAGAAGAAGGAGAAGGAGAAGGTGAAGTCTGGAGGGTGAATCAGAAGAAGCAGAAGAAGGAGAAGGAGAAGGTGAAGTCTGGAGGGTGCATCAGAAGAAGCAGAAGAAGGAGAAGGAGAAGGTGAAGTCTGGAGGGTGAATCAGAAGAAGCAGAATAAGGAGAAGGAGAAGGTGAAGTCTGGAGGGTGAATCAGAAGAAGCAGAAGAAGGAGAAGGAGAAGGTGAAGTCTGGAGGGTGAATCAGAAGAAGTAGAAGAAGGAGAAGGAGAAGGTGAAGTCTGGAGGGTGAATCAGAAGAAGTAGAAGAAGGAGAAGGAGAAGGTGAAGTCTGGAGGGTGAAGCAGAAGAAGTAGATGAAGGAGAAGTAGAAGGTGAAGTCAGGAGGGTGAATCAGAAGAAGTAGAAGAAGGAGAAGGAGAAGGTGAGGTCTGGAGGGTGAATCAGAAGAAGCAGAAGAAGGAGAAGGAGAAGGTGAAGTCTGGAGGGTGAATCAGAAGAATCAGAAGAAGGAGAAGGAGAAGGTGAAGTCTGGAGGGTGAATCAGAAGAAGCAGAATAAAGAGAAGGAGAAGGTGAAGTCTGGAGGGTGAAGCAGAAGAAACAGAAGAAGGAGAAGGAGAAGGTGAAGACTGGAGGGTGAATCAGAAGAAGTAGAAGAAGGAGAAGGAGAAGGTGAAGTCTGGAGGGTGAATCAGAAGAAGTAGAAGAAGGAGAAGGAGAAGGTGAAGTCTGGAGGGTGAATCAGAAGAAGCAGAAGAAGGAGAAGGAGAAGGTGAAGTCTGGAGGGTGAATCAGAAGAAGGAGCAGAAGGAGAAGGAGAAGATGAAGTCTGGAGGGTGAATCAGAAGAAGTAGAAGAAGGAGAAGGAGAAGGTGAAGTCTGGAGGGTGAATCAGAAGAAGGAGAAGAAGGAGAAGGAGAAGATGAAGTCTGGAGGGTGAAACAGAAGAAACAGAAGAAGGAGAAGGAGAAGGTGAAGACTGGAGGGTGAATCAGAAGAAGTAGAAGAAGGAGAAGGAGAAGGTGAAGTCTGGAGGGTGAATCAGAAGAAGTAGAAGAAGGAGAAGGAGAAGGTGAAGTCTGGAGGGTGAATCAGAAGAAGTAGACGAAGGAGAAGGAGAAGGTGAAGTCTGGAGGGTGAATCAGAAGAAGCAGAAGAAGGAGAAGGAGAAGGTGAAGTCTGGAGGGTGAATCAGAAGAAGTAGAAGAAGGAGAAGGAGAAGGTGAAGTCTGGAGGGTGAATCAGAAGAAGCAGAAGAAGGAGAAGGAGAAGGTGAAGTCTGGAGGGTGAATCAGAAGAAGCAGAAGAAGGAGAAGGAGAAGGTGAAGTCTGGAGGGTGAAACAGAAGAAGCAGAATAAGGAGAAGGAGAAGGTGAAGTCTGGAGGGTGAATCAGAAGAAGCAGAAGAAGGAGAAGGAGAAGGTGAAGTCTGTAGGGTGAATCAGAAGAAGTAGAAGAAGGAGAAGGAGAAGGTGAAGTCTGGAGGGTGAATCAGAAGAAGTAGAAAAAGGAGAAGGAGAAGGTGAAGTCTGGAGGGTGAAGCAGAAGAAGTAGAAGAAGGAGAAGGAGAAGGTGAAGTCAGGAGGGTGAATCAGAAGAAGGAGAAGAAGGAGAAGGAGAAGGTGAAGTCAGGAGGGTGAATCAGAAGAAGCAGAAGAAGGAGAAGGAGAAGGTGAAGTGTGGAGGGTGAATCAGAAGAATCAGAAGAAGGAGAAGGAGAAGGTGAAGTCTGGAGGGTGAATCAGAAGAAGCAGAAGAAAGAGAAGGAGAAGGTGAAGTCTGGAGGGTGAATCAGAAGAAGTGGAAGAAGGAGAAGGAGAAGGTGAAGTCTGGAGGGTGAATCAGAAGAAGCAGAAGAAGGAGAAGGAGAAGGTGATGTCTGGAGGGTGAATCAGAAGAAGCAGAAGAAGGAGAAGGAGAAGGTGAAGTCTGGAGGGTGAATCAGAAGAAGTGGAAGAAGGAGAAGGAGAAGGTGAAGTCTGGAGGGTGAATCAGAAGAAGCAGAAGAAGGAGAAGGAGAAGGTGATGTCTGGAGGGTGAATCAGAAGAAGCAGAAGAAGGAGAAGGAGAAGGTGAAGTCTGGAGGGTGAATCAGAAGAAGCAGAAGAAGGAGAAGGAGAAGGTGAAGTCTGGAGGGCGAATCAGAAGAAGCAGAATAAGGAGAAGGAGAAGGTGAAGTCTGGAGGGTGAATCAGAAGAAGCAGAAGAAGGAGAAGGAGAAGGTGAAGTCTGGAGGGTGAATCAGAAGAAGTAGAAGAAGGAGAAGGAGAAGGTGAAGTCTGGGGGGTGAAGCAGAAGAAGTAGAAGAAGGAGAAGGAGAAGGTGAAGTCAGGAGGGTGAATCAGAAGAAGTAGAAGAAGGAGAAGGAGAAGGTGAAGTCAGGAGGGTGAATCAGAAGAAGCAGAAGAAGGAGAAGGAAAAGGTGAAGTCTGGTGGGCGAATCAGAAGAAACAGAAGAAGGAGAAGGAGAAGGTGAAATCTGGAGGGTGAATCAGAACAAGCAGAAGAAGGAGAAGGAGAAGGTGAAGTCTGGAGGTTGAATCAGAAGAAGCAGAATAAGGAGAAGGAGAAGGTGAAGTCTGGAGGGTGAATCAGAAGAAGCAGAATAAGGAGAAGGAGAAGGTGAAGTCTGGAGGGTGAATCAGAAGAAGCAGAAGAAGGAGAAGGAGAAGGTGAAGTCTGGAGGGTGAATCAGAAGAGGTAGAAGAAGGAGAAGGAGAAGGTGAAGTCTGGAGGTTGAAGCAGAAGAAGGAGAAGAAGGAGAAGGAGAAGGTGAAGTCAGGAGGGTGAATCAGAAGAAGTAGAAGAAGGAGAAGGAGAAGGTGAAGCCAGGAGGGTGAATCAGAAGAAGCAGAAGAAGGAGAAGGAGAAGGTGAAGTCTGGAGGGTGAATCAGAAGAATCAGAAGAAGGAGAAGGAGAAGGTGAAGTCTGGAGGGTGAATCAGAAGAATCAGAAGAAAGAGAAGGAGAAGGTGAAGTCTGGAGGCTGAAGCAGAAGAAACAGAAGAAGGAGAAGGAGAATGTGAAGACTGGAGGGTGAATCAGAAGAAGTAGAAGAAGGAGAAGGAGAAGGTGAAGTCTGGAGGGTGAATCAGAAGAAGTAGAAGAAGGAGAAGGAGAAGGTGAAGTCTGGAGGGTGAATCAGAAGAAGCAGAAGAAGGAGAAGGAGAAGGTGAAGTCTGGAGGGTGAATCAGAAGATGCAGAAGAAGGAGAAGGAGAAGATGAAGTCTGGAGGGTGAATCAGAAGAAGTAGAAGAAGGAGAAGGAGAAGGTGAAGTCTGGAGGGTGAATCAGAAGAAGTAGAAGAAGGAGAAGGAGAAGGTGAAGTCTGGAGGGTGAATCAGAAGAAGCAGAAGAAGGAGAAGAAGAAGATGAAGTCTGGAGGGTGAATCAGAAGAAGTAGAAGAAGGAGAAGGAGAAGGTGAAGTCTGGAGGGTGAATCAGAAGAAGCAGAAGAAGGAGAAGGAGAAGGTGAAGTCTGGAGGGTGAATCAGAAGAAGCAGAAGAAGGAGAAGGAGAAGGTGAAGTGTGGAGGGTGAACCAGAAGAAGCAGAATAAGGAGAAGGAGAAGGTGAAGTCTGGAGGGTGAATCAGAAGAAGTAGAAGAAGGAGAAGGAGAAGGTGAAGTCTGGAGGGTGAATCAGAAGAAGTAGAAGAAGGAGAAGGAGAAGGTGAAGTCTGGAGGGTGAATCAGAAGAAGTAGAAGAAGGAGAAGGAGAAGGTGAAGTCTGGAGGGTGAAGCAGAAGAAGTAGAAGAAGGAGAAGGAGAAGGTGAAGTCAGGAGGGTGAATCAGAAGAAGTAGAAGAAGGAGAAGGAGAAGGTGAAGTCAGGAGGGTGAATCAGAAGAAGCAGAAGAAGGAGAAGGAGAAGGTGAAGTCTGGAGGGTGAATCAGAAGAATCAGAAGAAGGAGAAGGAGAAGGTGAAGTCTGGAGGGAGAATCAGAAGAAGTAGAAGAAGGAGAAGGAGAAGGTGAAGTCTGGAGGGTGAATCAGAAGAAGCAGAAGAAGGAGAAGGAGAAGGTGAAGTCTGGAGGGTGAATCAGAAGAAGTAGAAAAAGGAGAAGGAGAAGGTGAAGTCTGGAGGGTGAAGCAGAAGAAGTAGAAGAAGGAGAAGGAGAAGGTGAAGTCAGGAGGGTGAATCAGAAGAAGTAGAAGAAGGAGAAGGAGAAGGTGAAGTCAGGAGGGTGAATCAGAAGAAGCAGAAGAAGGAGAAGGAGAAGGTGAAGTGTGGAGGGTGAATCAGAAGAATCAGAAGAAGGAGAAGGAGAAGGTGAAGTCTGGAGGGTGAATCAGAAGAAGCAGAAGAAAGAGAAGGAGAAGGTGAAGTCTGGAGGGTGAATCAGAAGAAGTGGAAGAAGGAGAAGGAGAAGGTGAAGTCTGGAGGGTGAATCAGAAGAAGCAGAAGAAGGAGAAGGAGAAGGTGATGTCTGGAGGGTGAATCAGAAGAAGCAGAAGAAGGAGAAGGAGAAGGTGAAGTCTGGAGGGTGAATCAGAAGAAGCAGAAGAAGGAGAAGGAGAAGGTGAAGTCTGGAGGGCGAATCAGAAGAAGCAGAATAAGGAGAAGGAGAAGGTGAAGTCTGGAGGGTGAATCAGAAGAAGCAGAAGAAGGAGAAGGAGAAGGTGAAGTCTGGAGGGTGAATCAGAAGAAGTAGAAGAAGGAGAAGGAGAAGGTGAAGTCTGGGGGGTGAAGCAGAAGAAGTAGAAGAAGGAGAAGGAGAAGGTGAAGTCAGGAGGGTGAATCAGAAGAAGTAGAAGAAGGAGAAGGAGAAGGTGAAGTCAGGAGGGTGAATCAGAAGAAGCAGAAGAAGGAGAAGGAAAAGGTGAAGTCTGGTGGGCGAATCAGAAGAAACAGAAGAAGGAGAAGGAGAAGGTGAAATCTGGAGGGTGAATCAGAACAAGCAGAAGAAGGAGAAGGAGAAGGTGAAGTCTGGAGGTTGAATCAGAAGAAGCAGAATAAGGAGAAGGAGAAGGTGAAGTCTGGAGGGTGAATCAGAAGAAGTAGAAGAAGGAGAAGGAGAAGGTGAAGTCAGGAGGGTGAATCAGAAGAAGCAGAAGAAGGAGAAGGAGAAGGTGAAGTCTGGAGGGTGAATCAGAAGAATCAGAAGAAGGAGAAGGAGAAGGTGAAGTCTGGAGGGTGAATCAGAAGAAGCAGAAGAAGGAGAAGGAAAAGGTGAAGTCTGGTGGGCGAATCAGAAGAAACAGAAGAAGGAGAAGGAGAAGGTGTAATCTGGAGGGTGAATCAGAACAAGCAGAAGAAGGAGAAGGAGAAGGTGAAGTCTGGAGGTTGAATCAGAAGAAGCAGAATAAGGAGAAGGAGAAGGTGAAGTCTGGAGGGTGAATCAGAAGAAGTAGAAGAAGGAGAAGGAGAAGGTGAAGTCAGGAGGGTGAATCAGAAGAAGCAGAAGAAAGAGAAGGAGAAGGTGAAGTCTGGAGGGTGAATCAGAAGAAGTGGAAGAAGGAGAAGGAGAAGGTGAAGTCTGGAGGGTGAATCAGAAGAAGCAGAAGAAGGAGAAGGAGAAGGTGATGTCTGGAGGGTGAATCAGAAGAAGCAGAAGAAGGAGAAGGAGAAGGTGAAGTCTGGAGGGTGAATCAGAAGAAGCAGAAGAAGGAGAAGGAGAAGGTGAAGTCTGGAGGGCGAATCAGAAGAAGCAGAATAAGGAGAAGGAGAAGGTGAAGTCCGAAGGGTGAATCAGAAGAAGCAGAAGAAGGAGAAGGAGTAGGTGAAGTCTGGAGGGTGAATCAGAAGAAGTAGAAGAAGGAGAAGGAGAAGGTGAAGTCTGGGGGGTGAAGCAGAAGAAGTAGAAGAAGGAGAAGGAGAAGGTGAAGTCAGGAGGGTGAATCAGAAGAAGTAGAATAAGGAGAAGGAGAAGGTGAAGTCAGGAGGGTGAATCAGAAGAAGCAGAAGAAGGAGAAGGAAAAGGTGAAGTCTGGAGGGTGAATCAGAAGAAGTAGAAGAAGGAGAAGGAGAAGGTGAAGTCTGGGGGGTGAAGCAGAAGAAGTAGAAGAAGGAGAAGGAGAAGGTGAAGTCAGGAGGGTGAATCAGAAGAAGTAGAAGAAGGAGAAGGAGAAGGTGAAGTCAGGAGGGTGAATCAGAAGAAGCAGAAGAAGGAGAAGGAAAAGGTGAAGTCTGGTGGGCGAATCAGAAGAAACAGAAGAAGGAGAAGGAGAAGGTGAAATCTGGAGGGTGAATCAGAACAAGCAGAAGAAGGAGAAGGAGAAGGTGAAGTCTGGAGGTTGAATCAGAAGAAGCAGAATAAGGAGAAGGAGAAGGTGAAGTCTGGAGGGTGAATCAGAAGAAGTAGAAGAAGGAGAAGGAGAAGGTGAAGTCAGGAGGGTGAATCAGAAGAAGCAGAAGAAGGAGAAGGAGAAGGTGAAGTCTGGAGGGTGAATCAGAAGAATCAGAAGAAGGAGAAGGAGAAGGTGAAGTCTGGAGGGAGAATCAGAAGAAGCAGAAGAAAGAGAAGGAGAAGGTGAAGTCTGGAGGGTGAATCAGAAGAAGTAGAAGAAGGAGAAGGAGAAGGTGAAGTCTGGAGGGTGAATCAGAAGAAGCAGAAGAAGGAGAAGGAGAAGGTGAAGTCTGGAGGGTGAATCAGAAGAAGTAGAAAAAGGAGAAGGAGAAGGTGAAGTCTGGAGGGTGAAGCAGAAGAAGTAGAAGAAGGAGAAGGAGAAGGTGAAGTCAGGAGGGTGAATCAGAAGAAGTAGAAGAAGGAGAAGGAGAAGGTGAAGTCAGGAGGGTGAATCAGAAGAAGCAGAAGAAGGAGAAGGAGAAGGTGAAGTGTGGAGGGTGAATCAGAAGAATCAGAAGAAGGAGAAGGAGAAGGTGAAGTCTGGAGGGTGAATCAGAAGAAGCAGAAGAAAGAGAAGGAGAAGGTGAAGTCTGGAGGGTGAATCAGAAGAAGTGGAAGAAGGAGAAGGAGAAGGTGAAGTCTGGAGGGTGAATCAGAAGAAGCAGAAGAAGGAGAAGGAGAAGGTGATGTCTGGAGGGTGAATCAGAAGAAGCAGAAGAAGGAGAAGGAGAAGGTGAAGTCTGGAGGGTGAATCAGAAGAAGCAGAAGAAGGAGAAGGAGAAGGTGAAGTCTGGAGGGCGAATCAGAAGAAGCAGAATAAGGAGAAGGAGAAGGTGAAGTCCGAAGGGTGAATCAGAAGAAGCAGAAGAAGGAGAAGGAGAAGGTGAAGTCTGGAGGGTGAATCAGAAGAAGTAGAAGAAGGAGAAGGAGAAGGTGAAGTCTGGGGGGTGAAGCAGAAGAAGTAGAAGAAGGAGAAGGAGAAGGTGAAGTCAGGAGGGTGAATCAGAAGAAGTAGAATAAGGAGAAGGAGAAGGTGAAGTCAGGAGGGTGAATCAGAAGAAGCAGAAGGAGAAGGAAAAGGTGAAGTCTGGTGGGCGAATCAGAAGAAACAGAAGAAGGAGAAGGAGAAGGTGAAATCTGGAGTGTGAATCAGAACAAGCAGAAGAAGGAGAAGGAGAAGGTGAAGTCTGGAGGTTGAATCAGAAGAAGCAGAATAAGGAGAAGGAGAAGGTGAAGTCTGGAGGGTGAATCAGAAGAAGTAGAAGAAGGAGAAGGAGAAGGTGAAGTCAGGAGGGTGAATCAGAAGAAGCAGAAGAAGGAGAAGGAGAAGGTGAAGTCTGGAGGGTGAATCAGAAGAATCAGAAGAAGGAGAAGGAGAAGGTGAAGTCTGGAGGGAGAATCAGAAGAAGCTGAAGAAAGAGAAGGAGAAGGTGAAGTCTGGAGGGTGAATCAGAAGAAGCAGAAGAAGGAGAAGGAGAAGGTGAAGTCTGGAGGGTGAATCAGAAGAAGTAGAAAAAGGAGAAGGAGAAGGTGAACTCTGGAGGGTGAAGCAGAAGAAGTAGAAGAAGGAGAAGGAGAAGGTGAAGTCAGGAGGGTGAATCAGAAGAAGTAGAAGAAGGAGAAGGAGAAGGTGAAGTCAGGAGGGTGAATCAGAAGAAGCAGAAGAAAGAGAAGGAGAAGGTGAAGTGTGGAGGGTGAATCAGAAGAATCAGAAGAAGGAGAAGGAGAAGGTGAAGTCTGGAGGGTGAATCAGAAGAAGCAGAAGAAAGAGAAGGAGAAGGTGAAGTCTGGAGGGTGAATCAGAAGAAGTGGAAGAAGGAGAAGGAGAAGGTGAAGTCTGGAGGGTGAATCAGAAGAAGCAGAAGAAGGAGAAGGAGAAGGTGATGTCTGGAGGGTGAATCAGAAGAATCAGAAGAAGGAGAAGGAGAAGGTGAAGTCTGGAGGGAGAATCAGAAGAAGCAGAAGAAAGAGAAGGAGAAGGTGAAGTCTGGAGGGTGAATCAGAAGAAGTAGAAGAAGGAGAAGGAGAAGGTGAAGTCTGGAGGGTGAATCAGAAGAAGCAGAAGAAGGAGAAGGAGAAGGTGAAGTCTGGAGGGTGAATCAGAAGAAGTAGAAAAAGGAGAAGGAGAAGGTGAAGTCTGGAGGGTGAAGCAGAAGAAGTAGAAGAAGGAGAAGGAGAAGGTGAAGTCAGGAGGGTGAATCAGAAGAAGTAGAAGAAGGAGAAGGAGAAGGTGAAGTCAGGAGGGTGAATCAGAAGAAGCAGAAGAAGGAGAAGGAGAAGGTGAAGTGTGGAGGGTGAATCAGAAGAATCAGAAGAAGGAGAAGGAGAAGGTGAAGTCTGGAGGGTGAATCAGAAGAAGCAGAAGAAAGAGAAGGAGAAGGTGAAGTCTGGAGGGTGAATCAGAAGAAGTGGAAGAAGGAGAAGGAGAAGGTGAAGTCTGGAGGGTGAATCAGAAGAAGCAGAAGAAGGAGAAGGAGAAGGTGATGTCTGGAGGGTGAATCAGAAGAAGCAGAAGAAGGAGAAGGAGAAGGTGAAGTCTGGAGGGTGAATCAGAAGAAGCAGAAGAAGGAGAAGGAGAAGGTGAAGTCTGGAGGGCGAATCAGAAGAAGCAGAATAAGGAGAAGGAGAAGGTGAAGTCTGGAGGGTGAATCAGAAGAAGCAGAAGAAGGAGAAGGAGAAGGTGAAGTCTGGAGGGTGAATCAGAAGAAGTAGAAGAAGGAGAAGGAGAAGGTGAAGTCTGGGGGGTGAAGCAGAAGAAGTAGAAGAAGGAGAAGGAGAAGGTGAAGTCAGGAGGGTGAATCAGAAGAAGTAGAAGAAGGAGAAGGAGAAGGTGAAGTCAGGAGGGTGAATCAGAAGAAGCAGAAGAAGGAGAAGGAAAAGGTGAAGTCTGGTGGGCGAATCAGAAGAAACAGAAGAAGGAGAAGGAGAAGGTGAAATCTGGAGGGTGAATCAGAACAAGCAGAAGAAGGAGAAGGAGAAGGTGAAGTCTGGAGGTTGAATCAGAAGAAGCAGAATAAGGAGAAGGAGAAGGTGAAGTCTGGAGGGTGAATCAGAAGAAGCAGAATAAGGAGAAGGAGAAGGTGAAGTCTGGAGGGTGAATCAGAAGAAGCAGAAGAAGGAGAAGGAGAAGGTGAAGTCTGGAGGGTGAATCAGATGAGGTAGAAGAAGGAGAAGGAGAAGGTGAAGTCTGGAGGTTGAAGCAGAAGAAGGAGAAGAAGGAGAAGGAGAAGGTGAAGTCAGGAGGGTGAATCAGAAGAAGTAGAAGAAGGAGAAGGAGAAGGTGAAGCCAGGAGGGTGAATCAGAAGAAGCAGAAGAAGGAGAAGGAGAAGGTGAAGTCTGGAGGGTGAATCAGAAGAATCAGAAGAAGGAGAAGGAGAAGGTGAAGTCTGGAGGGTGAATCAGAAGAATCAGAAGAAAGAGAAGGAGAAGGTGAAGTCTGGAGGCTGAAGCAGAAGAAACAGAAGAAGGAGAAGGAGAATGTGAAGACTGGAGGGTGAATCAGAAGAAGTAGAAGAAGGAGAAGGAGAAGGTGAAGTCTGGAGGGTGAATCAGAAGAAGTAGAAGAAGGAGAAGGAGAAGGTGAAGTCTGGAGGGTGAATCAGAAGAAGCAGAAGAAGGAGAAGGAGAAGGTGAAGTCTGGAGGGTGAATCAGAAGATGCAGAAGAAGGAGAAGGAGAAGATGAAGTCTGGAGGGTGAATCAGAAGAAGTAGAAGAAGGAGAAGGAGAAGGTGAAGTCTGGAGGGTGAATCAGAAGAAGTAGAAGAAGGAGAAGGAGAAGGTGAAGTCTGGAGGGTGAATCAGAAGAAACAGAAGAAGGAGAAGGAGAAGGTGAAGTCTGGAGGGTGAATCAGAAGAAGTAGAAGAAGGAGAAGGAGAAGGTGAAGTCTGGAGGGTGAATCAGAAGAAGCAGAAGAAGGAGAAGGAGAAGATGAAGTCTGGAGGGTGAATCAGAAGAAGTAGAAGAAGGAGAAGGAGAAGGTGAAGTCTGGAGAGTGAATCAGAAGAAGCAGAAGAAGGGGAAGGAGAAGGTGAAGTCTGGAGGGTGAATCAGAAGAAGCAGAAGAAGGAGAAGGAGAAGGTGAAGTCTGGAGGGTGAACCAGAAGAAGCAGAATAAGGAGTAGGAGAAGGTGAAGTCTGGAGGGTGAATCAGAAGAAGTAGAAGAAGGAGAAGGAGAAGGTGAAGTCTGGAGGGTGAATCAGAAGAAGTAGAAGAAGGAGAAGGAGAAGGTGAAGTCTGGAGGGTGAATCAGAAGAAGTAGAAGAAGGAGAAGGAGAAGGTGAAGTCTGGAGGGTGAAGCAGAAGAAGTAGAAGAAGGAGAAGGAGAAGGTGAAGTCAGGAGGGTGAATCAGAAGAAGTAGAAGAAGGAGAAGGAGAAGGTGAAGTCAGGAGGGTGAATCAGAAGAAGCAGAAGAAGGAGAAGGAGAAGGTGAAGTCTGGAGGGTGAATCAGAAGAATCAGAAGAAGGAGAAGGAGAAGATGAAGTCTGGAGGGTGAATCAGAAGAAGCAGAAGAAAGAGAAGGAGAAGGGGAAGTCTGGAGGGTGAAGCAGAAGAAACAGAAGAAGGAGAAGGAGTAGGTGAAGACTGGAGGGTGAATCAGAAGAAGTAGAAGAAGGAGAAGGAGAAGGTGAAGTCTGGAGGGTGAATCAGACGAAGTAGAAGAAGGAGAAGGAGAAGGTGAAGTCTGGAGGGTGAATCAGAAGAAGTAGAAGAAGGAGAAGGAAAAGGTGAAGTCTGGAGGGTGAATCAGAAGAAGCAGAAGAAGGAGAAGGAGAAGATTAAGTCTGGAGGGTGAATCAGAAGAAGTAGAAGAAGGAGAAGGAGAAGGTGAGGTCTGGAGGGTGAATCAGAAGAAGCAGAAAAAGGAGAAGGAGAAAGTGAAGTCTGGAGGGTGAATCAGAAGAAGCAGAGGAAGGAGAAGGAGAAGGTGAAGTCTGGAGGGTGAATCAGAAGAAGCAGAAGAAGGAGAAGGAAAAGGTGAAGTCAGGAGCGTGAATCAGAAGAAGCAGAAGAAGGAGAAGGAGAAGGTGAAGTTAGGAGGGTGAATCAGAAGAAGCAGAAGAAGGAGAAGGAGCAGGTGAAGTCAGGGGGGTGAAGCAGAAGAAGTAGAAGAAGGAGAAGGAGAAGGTGAAGTCAGGACGGTGAAGCAGAAGAAGCAGAAGAAGGAGAAGGAGAAGGTGAAGTCTCGAGGGTGAAGCAGAAGAAGCAGAAGAAGGAGAAGGAGAGGGTGAAGTCTGGAGGGTGAATCAGAAGAAGTAGAAGAAGGAGAAGGAGAATGTGAAGTCTGGAGGGCGAAGCAGAAGAAGCAGAAGAAGGAGAAGGAGAAGGTGAAGTCTGGAGGGTGAAGCAGAAGAAGCAGAAGAAGGAGAAGGAGTCGGTGAAGTCTGGAGGGTGAATCAGAAGAAGTAGAAGAAGGAGAAGGATAAGGTGAAGTCAGGATGGTGAAGCAGAAGAAGCAGAAGAAGGAGAAGGAGAAGGTGAAGTCTGGAGGGTGAAGCAGAAGAAGTAGAAGAAGGAGAAGGAGAAGGTGAAGTCTGGAGGGTGAAGCAGAAGAAGCAGAAGAAGGAAAAGGAGAAGGTGAAGTCAGGAGGGTGGATCAGAAGAAGTAGAAGAAGGAGAAGGAGAAGGTGAAGTCTGGAGGGTGAATCAGAAGAAGCAGAAGAAGGAGAAGGAGAAAGTGAAGTCTGGAGGGCGCAGCAGAAGAAGCAGAAGAAGGAGAAAGAGAAGGTGTAGTCTGGAGGGTGAAGCAGAAGAAGCAGAAGAAGGAGAAGGAGAGGGTGAAGTCTGGAGGGTGAATCAGAAGAAGTAGAAGAAGGAGAAGGAGAAGGTGAAGTCAGGAGAGTGAAGCAGAAGAAGCAGAAGAAGGAGAAGGAGAAGGTGAAGTCTGGAGGGCGAAGCAGAAGAAGCAGAAGAAGGAGAAGGAGAAGGTGAAGTCTGGAGGGTGAAGCAGAAGAAGCAGAAGAAGGAGAAGGAGTAGGTGAAGTCTGGAGGGTGAATCAGAAGAAGTAGAAGAAGGAGAAGGAGAAGGTGAAGTCAGGAGGGTGAAGCAGAAGAAGGAGAAGGAGAAGGTGAAGTCTGGAGGGTGAAGCAGAAGAAGCAGAAGAAGGAGAAGGAGAAGGTGAAGTCTGGAGGGTGAATCAGAAGAAGCAGAAGAAGGAGAAGGAGAAGGTGAAGTCTGGAGGGTGAATAAGAAGAAGCAGAAGAAGGAGAAGGAGAAGATGAAGTCTGGAGGGTGAATCAGAAGAAGTAGAAGAAGGAGAAGGAGAAGATGAGGTCTGGAGGGTGAATCAGAAGAAGCAGAAGAAGGAGAAGGAGAAGGTGAAGTCTGGAGGGTGAATCAGAAGAAGCAGAAGAAGGAGAAGGAGAAGGTGAAGTCTGGAGGGTGAATTAGAAGAAGCAGAAGAAGGAGAAGGAGAAGGTGAAGTCAGGAGGGTGAATCAGAAGAAGCAGAAGAAGGAGAAGGAGCAGGTGAAGTCAGGGGGGTGAAGCAGAAGAAGTAGAAGAAGGAGAAGGAGAAGTTGAAGTCAGGAGGGTGAAGCAGAAGAAGCAGAAGAAGGAGAAGGAGAAGGTGAAGTCTGGAGGGCGCAGCAGAAGAAGCAGAAGAAGGAGAAGGAGAAGGTGAAGTCTGCAGGGTGAATCAGAAGAAGTAGAAGAAGGAGAAGGATGAAGGTGAAGTCAGGAGAGTGAAGCAGAAGAAGCAGAAGAAGGAGAAGGAGAAGGTGAAGTCTGGAGGGTGAAGCAGAAGAAGCAGAAGAAGGAGAAGGAGAAGGTGAAGTCTGGAGGGCGAAGCAGAAGAAGCAGAAGAAGGAGAAGGAGAAGGTGAAGTCTGGAGGGTGAAGCAGAAGAAGCAGAAGAAGGAGAAGGAGAAGGTGAAGTCTGGAGGGTGAATCAGAAGAAGTAGAAGAAGGAGAAGGAGAAGGTGAAGTCAGGAGGGTGAATCAGAAGAAGTAGAAGAAGGAGAAGGAGAAGGTGAAGTCAGGAGGGTGAAGCAGAAGAAGCAGAAGAAGGAGAAGGAGAAGGTGAAGTCAGGAGGGTGAATCGGAAGAAGTAGAAGAAGGAGAAGGAGAAGGTGAAGTCTGGAGGGTGAATCAGAAGAAGTAGAAGAAGGAGAAGGAGAAGGTGATGTCTGGAGGGTGAATCAGAAGAAGTAGAAGAAGGAGAAGGAGAAGGTGAAGTCTGGAGGGTGAATCAGAAGAAGCAGAAGAAGGAGAAGGAGAAGGTGACGTCTGGAGGGAGAAGCAGAAGAAGTAGAAGAAGGAGAAGGAGAAGGTGAAGTCTGGAGGGTGAATCAGAAGAAGTAGAAGAAGGAGAAGGAGAAGGTGAAGTCTGGAGGGTGAATCAGAAGAAGTAGAAGACGGAGAAGGAGAAGGTGAAGTCTGGAGGGTGAATCAGAAGAAGCAGAAGAATGAGAAGGAGAAGGTGAAGTCTGGAGGGTGAATCAGCAGAAGTAGAAGAAGGAGAAGGAGAAGGTGTAGTCTGGAGGGTGAATCAGAAGAAGTTGACGAAGGAGAAGGAGAAGGTGAAGTCTGGAGGGTGAATCAGAAGAAGCAGAAGAACGTGAAGGAGAAGGTGAAGTCTGGAGGGTGAATCAGAAGAAGCAGAAGAAGGAGAAGGAGAAGGTGAAGTCTGGAGGGAGAATCAGAAGAAGCAGAATAAGGAGAAGGAGAAGGTGAAGTCTGGAGGGTGAATCAGAAGAAGCAGAAGAAGGAGAAGGAGAAGGTGAAGTCTGGAGGGAGAATCAGAAGAAGCAGAATAAGGAGAAGGAGAAGGTGAAGTCTGGAGGGTGAATCAGAAGAAGTAGAAGAAGGAGAATGAGAAGGTGAAGTCTGGAGGATGAATCAGAAGAAGCAGAAGAAGGAGAAGGAGAAGGTGAAGTCTGGAGGGTGAATCAGAAGAAGCAGAAGAAGGAGAAGGAGAAGGTGAAGTCTGGAGGGAGAATCAGAAGAAGCAGAATAAGGAGAAGGAGAAGGTGAAGTCTGGAGGGTGAATCAGAAGAAGCAGAAGAAGGAGAAGGAGAAGGTGAAGTCTGGAGGGTGAATCAGAAGAAGTAGAAGAAGGAGAAGGAGAAGGTGAAGTCTGGAGGGTGAATCAGAAGCAGTAGAAGAAGGAGAAGGAGAAGGTGAAGTCTGGAGGGTGAAGCAGAAGAAGTAGAAGAAGGAGAAGGAGAAGGTGAAGTCAGGCGGGTGAATCAGAAGAAGTAGAAGAAGGAGAAGGAGAAGGTGAAGTCAGGAGTGTGAATCAGAAGAAGCAGAAGAAGGAGAAGGAGAAGGTGAAGTCTGGAGGGTGAATCAGAAGAATCAGAAGAAGGAGAAGGAGAAGGTGAAGTCTGGAGGGTGAATCAGAAGAAGCAGAAGAAAGAGAAGGAGAAGGTGAATTCTGGAGGGTGAAGCAGAAGAAACAGAAGAAGGAGAAGGAGAAGGTGAAGACTGGAGGATGTATCAGAAGAAGTAGAAGAAGGAGAAGGAGAAGGTGAGGTCTGGAGGGTGAATCAGAAGAAGTAGAAGAAGGAGAAGGAGAAGGTGAAGTCTGGAGGGTGAATCAGAAGAAGCAGAAGAAGGAGAAGGAGAAGGTGAAGTCTGGAGGGTGAATCAGAAGAAGCAGAAGAAGGAGAAGGAGAAGATTAAGTCTGGAGGGTGAATCAGAAGTAGTAGAAGAAGTAGAAGGAGAAGGTGAGGTCTGGAGGGTGAATCAGAAGAAGCAGAAGAAGGAGAAGGAGAAGGTGAAGTCTGGAGGATGAATCAGAAGAAGCAGAAGAAGGAGAAGGAGAAGGTGAAGTCTGGAGGGTGAATCAGAAGAAGCAGAAGAAGGAGAAGGAGAAGGTGAAGTCAGGAGGGTGAATCAGAAGAAGCAGAAGAAGGAGAAGGAGAAGGTGAAGTTAGGAGGGTGAATCAGAAGAAGCAGAAGAAGGAGAAGGAGAAGGTGAAGTCTGGAGGGTGAATCAGAAGAAGCAGAAGAAAGAGAAGGAGAAGGTGAAGTCTGGAGGGTGAATCAGAAGAAGTAGAAGAAGGAGAAGGAGAAGGTGAAGTCTGGAGGGTGAATCAGAAGAAGTAGAAGAAGGAGAAGGAGAAGGTGAAGTCTGGAGGGTGAATCAGAAGAAGTAGAAGAAGAAGGAGAATGTGAAGTCTGGAGGGTGAAGCAGAAGAAGTAGAAGAAGGAGAAGGAGAAGGTGAAGTCAGGAGGGTGAATCAGAAGAAGTAGAAGAAGGAGAAGGAGAAGGTGAAGTCAGGAGTGTGAATCAGAAGAAGCAGAAGAAGGAGAAGGAGAAGGTGAAGTCTGGAGGGTGAATCAGAAGAATCAGAAGAAGGAGAAGGAGAAGGTGAAGTCTGGAGGGAGAATCAGAAGAAGCAGAAGAAAGAGAAGGAGAAGGTGAAGTCTGGAGGGTGAATCAGAAGAAGTAGAAGAAGGAGAAGGAGAAGGTGAAGTCTGGAGGGTGAATCAGAAGAAGCAGAAGAAGGAGAAGGAGAAGGTGAAGTCTGGAGGGTGAATCAGAAGAAGCAGAAGAAGGAGAAGGAAAAGGTGAAGTCTGGAGGGTGAATCAGAAGAAGCAGAAGAAGGAGAAGGAGAAGGTGAAGTCTGGAGGGTGAATCAGAAGAAGCAGAATAAGGAGAAGGAGAAGGTGAAGTCTGGAGGGTGAATCAGAAGAAGCAGAAGAAGGAGAAGGAGAAGGTGAAGTCTGGAGGGTGAATCAGAAGAAGTAGAAGAAGGAGAAGGAGAAGGTGAAGTCTGGAGGGTGAAGCAGAAGAAGTAGAAGAAGTTGAAGGAGAAGGTGAAGTCAGGAGGGTGAATCAGAAGAAGCAGAAGAAGGAGAAGGAGAAGGTGAAGTCTGGAGGGTGAATCAGAAGAATCAGAAGGAGAAGGAGAAGATGAAGTCTGGAGGGTGAATCAGAAGAAGCAGAAGAAAGAGAAGGAGAAGGGGAAGTCTGGAGGGTGAAGCAGAAGAAACAGAAGAAGGAGAAGGAGTAGGTGAAGACTGGAGGGTGAATCAGAAGAAGTAGAAGAAGGAGAAGGAGAAGGTGAAGTCTGGAGGGTGAATCAGACGAAGTAGAAGAAGGAGAAGGAGAAGGTGAAGTCTGGAGGGTGAATCAGAAGAAGTAGAAGAAGGAGAAGGAGAAGGTGAAGTCTGGAGGGTGAATCAGAAGAAGCAGAAGAAGGAGAAGGAGAAGATGAAGTCTGGAGGGTGAATAAGAAGAAGCAGAAGAAGGGGAAGGAAAAGGTGAAGTCAGGAGCGTGAATCAGAAGAAGCAGAAGAAGGAGAAGGAGAAGGTGAAGTTAGGAGGGTGAATCAGAAGAAGCAGAAGAAGGAGAAGGAGCAGGTGAAGTCAGGGGGGTGAAGCAGAAGAATTAGAAGAAGGAGAAGGAGAAGGTGAAGTCAGGACGGTGAAGCAGAAGAAGCAGAAGAAGGAGAAGGAGAAGGTGAAGTCTGGAGGGTGAAGCAGAAGAAGCAGAAGAAGGAGAAGGAGAGGGTGAAGTCTGGAGGGTGAATCAGAAGAAGTAGAAGAAGGAGAAGGAGAATGTGAAGTCAGGAGAGTGAAATAGAAGAAGCAGAAGAAGGAGAAGGAGAAGGTGAAGTCTGGAGGGCGAAGCAGAAGAAGCAGAAGAAGGAGAAGGAGAAGGTGAAGTCTGGAGGGTGAAGCAGAAGAAGCAGAAGAAGGAGAAGGCGTAGGTGAAGTCTGGAGGGTGAATCAGAAGAAGTAGAAGAAGGAGAAGGCTAAGGTGAAGTCAGGATGGTGAAGCAGAAGAAGCAGAAGAAGGAGAAGGAGAAGGTGAAGTCTGGAGGGTGAAGCAGAAGAAGTAGAAGAAGGAGAAGGAGAAGGTGAAGTCTGGAGGGTGAAGCAGAAGAAGCAGAAGAAGGAGAAGGAGAAGGTGAAGTCAGGAGGGTGGATCAGAAGAAGTAGAAGAAGGAGAAGGAGAAGTGAAGTCTGGAGGGTGAATCAGAAGAAGCAGAAGAAGGAGAAGGAGAAGGTGAAGTCTGGAGGGTGAAGCAGAAGAAGTAGAAGAAGGAGAAGGAGAAGATGAAGTCTGGAGGGTGAATCAGAAGAAGTAGAAGAAGGAGAAGGAGAAGGTGAGGTCTGGAGGGTGAATCAGAAGAAGCAGAAGAAGGAGAAGGAGAAGGTGAAGTCTGGAGGGTGAATCAGAAGAAGCAGAGGAAGGAGAAGGAGAAGGTGAAGGCTGGAGGGTGAATCAGAAGAAGCAGAAGAAGGGGAAGGAAAAGGTGAAGTCAGGAGCGTGAATCAGAAGAAGCAGAAGAAGGAGAAGGAGAAGGTGAAGTTAGGAGGGTGAATCAGAACAAGCAGAAGAAGGAGAAGGAGCAGGTGAAGTCAGGGGGGTGAAGCAGAAGAATTAGAAGAAGGAGAAGGAGAAGTTGAAGTCAGGACGGTGAAGCAGAAGAAGCAGAAGAAGGATAAGGAGAAGGTGAAGTCTGGAGGGTGAAGCAGAAGAAGCAGAAGAAGGAGAAGGAGAGGGTGAAGTCTGGAGGGTGAATCAGAAGAAGTAGAAGAAGGAGAAAGAGAATGTGAAGTCAGGAGAGTGAAGTAGAAGAAGCAGAAGAAGCAGAAGGAGAAGGTGAAGTCTGGAGGGCGAAGCAGAAGAAGCAGAAGAAGGAGAAGGAGAAGGTGAAGTCTGGAGGGTGAAGCAGAAGAAGCAGAAGAAGGAGAAGGAGTAGGTGAAGTCTGGAGGGTGAATCAGAAGAAGTAGAAGAAGGAGAAGGCTAAGGTGAAGTCAGGATGGTGAAGCAGAAGAAGCAGAAGAAGGAGAAGGAGAAGGTGAAGTCTGGAGGGTGAAGCAGAAGAAGTAGAAGAAGGAGAAGGAGTAGGTGAAGTCTGGAGGGTGAAGCAGAAGAAGCAGAAGAAGGAGAAGGAGAAGGTGAAGTCAGGAGGGTGGATCAGAAGAAGTAGAAGAAGGAGAAGGAGAAGGTGAAGTCTGGAGGGCGCAGCAGAAGAAGCAGAAGAAGGAGAAAGAGAAGGTGAAGTCTGGAGGGTGAAGCAGAAGAAGCAGAAGAAGGAGAAGGAGTAGGTGAAGTCTGGAGGGTGAATCAGAAGAAGTAGAAGAAGGAGAAGGAGAAGGTGAAGTCAGGAGGGTGAAGCAGAAGAAGCAGAAGAAGGAGAAGGAGCAGGTGAAGTCTGGAGGGTGAAGCAGAAGAAGCAGAAGAAGGAGAAGGAGAAGGTGAAGTCTGGAGGGTGAATCAGAAGAAGCAGAAGAAGGAGAAGGAGAAGGTGAAGTCTGGAGGGTGAATAAGAAGAAGCAGAAGAAGGAGAAGGAGAAGATGAAGTCTGGAGGGTGAATCAGAAGAAGTAGAAGAAGGAGAAGGAGAAGATGAGGTCTGGAGGGTGAATCAGAAGAAGCAGAAGAAGGAGAAGGAGAAGGTGAAGTCTGGAGGGTGAATCAGAAGAAGCAGAAGAAGGAGAAGGAGAAGGTGAAGTCTGGAGGGTGAATTAGAAGAAGCAGAAGAAGGAGAAGGAGAAGGTGAAGTCAGGAGGGTGAATCAGAAGAAGCAGAAGAAGGAGAAGGAGCAGGTGAAGTCAGGGGGGTGAAGCAGAAGATGTAGAAGAAGGAGAAGGAGAAGGTGAAGTCAGGAGGGTGAAGCAGAAGAAGCAGAAGAAGGAGAAGGAGAAGGTGAAGTCTGGAGGGCGCAGCAGAAGAAGCAGAAGAAGGAGAAGGAGGAGGTGAAGTCTGCAGGGTGAATCAGAAGAAGTAGAAGAAGGAGAAGGAGAAGGTGAAGTCAGGAGAGTGAAGCAGAAGAAGCAGAAGAAGGAGAAGGAGAAGGTGAAGTCTGGAGGGTGAAGCAGAAGAAGCAGAAGAAGGAGAAGGAGAAGGTGAAGTCTGGAGGGCGAAGCAGAAGAAGCAGAAGAAGGAGAAGGAGAAGGTGAAGTCTGGAGGGTGAAGCAGAAGAAGCAGAAGAAGGAGAAGGAGAAGGTGAAGTCTGGAGGGTGAATCAGAAGAAGTAGAAGAAGGAGAAGGAGAAGGTGAAGTCAGGAGGGTGAATCAGAAGAAGTAGAAGAAGGAGAAGGAGAAGGTGAAGTCAGGAGGGTGAAGCAGAAGAAGCAGAAGAAGGAGAAGGAGAAGGTGAAGTCAGGAGGGTGAATCGGAAGAAGTAGAAGAAGGAGAAGGAGAAGGTGAAGTCTGGAGGGTGAATCAGAAGAAGTAGAAGAAGGAGAAGGAGAAGGTGAAGTCTGGAGGGTGAATCAGAAGAAGCAGAAGAAGGAGAAGGAGAAGGTGACGTCTGGAGGGAGAAGCAGAAGAAGTAGAAGAAGGAGAAGGAGAAGGTGAAGTCTGGAGGGTGAATCAGAAGAAGTAGAAGAAGGAGAAGGAGAAGGTGAAGTCTGGAGGGTGAATCAGAAGAAGTAGAAGACGGAGAAGGAGAAGGTGAAGTCTGGAGGGTGAATCAGAAGAAGCAGAAGAACGAGAAGGAGAAGGTGAAGTCTGGAGGGTGAATCAGCAGAAGTAGAAGAAGGAGAAGGAGAAGGTGTTGTCTGGAGGGTGAATCAGAAGAAGTTGACGAAGGAGAAGGAGAAGGTGAAGTCTGGAGGGTGAATCAGAAGAAGCAGAAGAAGGAGAATGAGAAGGTGAAGTCTGGAGGATGAATCAGAAGAAGCAGAAGAAGGAGAAGGAGAAGGTGAAGTCTGGAGGGTGAATCAGAAGAAGCAGAAGAAGGAGAAGGAGAAGGTGAAGTCTGGAGGGAGAATCAGAAGAAGCAGAATAAGGAGAAGGAGAAGGTGAAGTCTGGAGGGTGAATCAGAAGAAGCAGAAGAAGGAGAAGGAGAAGGTGAAGTCTGGAGGGTGAATCAGAAGAAGTAGAAGAAGGAGAAGGAGAAGGTGAAGTCTGGAGGGTGAATCAGAAGAAGTAGAAGAAGGAGAAGGAGAAGGTGAAGTCTGGAGTGTGAATCGGAAGCAGTAGAAGAAGGAGAAGGAGAAGGTGAAGTCTGGAGGGTGAAGCAGAAGAAGTAGAAGAAGGAGAAGGAGAAGGTGAAGTCAGGAGGGTGAATCAGAAGAAGTAGAAGAAGGAGAAGGAGAAGGTGAAGCCAGGAGTGTGAATCAGAAGAAGCAGAAGAAGGAGAAGGAGAAGGTGAAGTCTGGAGGGTGAATCAGAAGAATCAGAAGAAGGAGAAGGAGAAGGTGAAGTCTGGAGGGTGAATCAGAAGAAGTAGAAGAAGGAGAAGGAGAAGGTGAGGTCTGGAGGGTGAATCAGAAGAAGCAGAAGAAGGAGAAGGAGAAGGTGAAGTCTGGAGGGTGAATCAGAAGAAGCAGAGGAAGGAGAAGGAGAAGGTGAAGTCTGGAGGGTGAATCAGAAGAAGCAGAAGAAGGGGAAGGAAAAGGTGAAGTCAGGAGCGTGAATCAGAAGAAGCAGAAGAAGGAGAAGGAGAAGGTGAAGTTAGGAGGGTGAATCAGAAGAAGCAGAAGAAGGAGAAGGAGCAGGTGAAGTCAGGGGGGTGAAGCAGAAGAATTAGAAGAAGGAGAAGGAGAAGGTGAAGTCAGGACGGTGAAGCAGAAGAAGCAGAAGAAGGAGAAGGAGAAGGTGAAGTCTGGATGGTGAAGCAGAAGAAGCAGAAGAAGGAGAAGGAGAGGGTGAAGTCTGGAGGGTGAATCAGAAGAAGTAGAAGAAGGAGAAAGAGAATGTGAAGTCAGGAGAGTGAAGTAGAAGAAGCAGAAGAAGGAGAAGGAGAGGGTGAAGTCTGGAGGGCGAAGCAGAAGAAGCAGAAGAAGGAGAAGGAGAAGGTGAAGTCTGGAGGGTGAAGCAGAAGAAGCAGAAGAAGGAGAAGGAGTAGGTGAAGTCTGGAGGGTGAATCAGAAGAAGTAGAAGAAGGAGAAGGCTAAGGTGAAGTCAGGATGGTGAAGCAGAAGAAGCAGAAGAAGGAGAAGGAGAAGGTGAAGTCTGGAGGGTGAAGCAGAAGAAGTAGAAGAAGGAGAAGGAGAAGGTGAAGTCTGGAGGGTGAAGCAGAAGAAGCAGAAGAAGGAGAAGGAGAAGGTGAAGTCAGGAGGGTGGATCAGAAGAAGTAGAAGAAGGAGAAGGAGAAGTGAAGTCTGGAGGGTGAATCAGAAGAAGCAGAAGAAGGAGAAGGAGAAGGTGAAGTCTGGAGGGCGCAGCAGAAGAAGCAGAAGAAGGAGAAAGAGAAGGTGAAGTCTGGAGGGTGAAGCAGAAGAAGCAGAAGAAGGAGAAGGAGAGGGTGAAGTCTGGAGGGTGTATCAGAAGAAGTAGAAGAAGGAGAAGGAGAAGGTGAAGTCAGGAGAGTGAAGCAGAAGAAGCAGAAGAAGGAGAAGGAGAAGGTGAACTCTGGAGGGCGAAGCAGAAGAAGCAGAAGAAGGAGAAGGAGAAGGTGAAGTCTGGAGGGTGAAGCAGAAGAAGCAGAAGAAGGAGAAGGAGTAGGTGAAGTCTGGAGGGTGAATCAGAAGAAGTAGAAGAAGGAGAAGGAGAAGGTGAAGTCAGGAGGGTGAAGCAGAAGAAGCAGAAGAAGGAGAAGGAGAAGGTGAAGTCTGGAGGGTGAAGCAGAAGAAGCAGAAGAAGGAGAAGGAGAAGGTGAAGTCTGGAGGGTGAATCAGAAGAAGCAGAAGAAGGAGAAGGAGAAGGTGAAGTCTGGAGGGTGAATAAGAAGAAGCAGAAGAAGGAGAAGGAGAAGATGAAGTCTGGAGGGTGAATCAGAAGAAGTAGAAGAAGGAGAAGGAGAAGATGAGGTCTGGAGGGTGAATCAGAAGAAGCAGAAGAAGGAGAAGGAGAAGGTGAAGTCTGGAGGGTGAATCAGAAGAAGCAGAAGAAGGAGAAGGAGAAGGTGAAGTCTGGAGGGTGAATTAGAAGAAGCAGAAGAAGGAGAAGGAGAAGGTGAAGTCAGGAGGGTGAATCAGAAGAAGCAGAAGAAGGAGAAGGAGCAGGTGAAGTCAGGGGGGTGAAGCAGAAGAAGTAGAAGAAGGAGAAGGAGAAGGTGAAGTCAGGAGGGTGAAGCAGAAGAAGCAGAAGAAGGAGAAGGAGAAGGTGAAGTCTGGAGGGCGCAGCAGAAGAAGCAGAAGAAGGAGAAGGAGAAGGTGAAGTCTGCAGGGTGAATCAGAAGAAGTAGAAGAAGGAGAAGGAGAAGGTGAAGTCAGGAGAGTGAAGCAGAAGAAGCAGAAGAAGGAGAAGGAGAAGGTGAAGTCTGGAGGGTGAAGCAGAAGAAGCAGAAGAAGGAGAAGGAGAAGGTGACGTCTGGAGGGCGAAGCAGAAGAAGCAGAAGAAGGAGAAGGAGAAGGTGAAGTCTGGAGGGTGAAGCAGAAGAAGCAGAAGAAGGAGAAGGAGAAGGTGAAGTCTGGAGGGTGAATCAGAAGAAGTAGAAGAAGGAGAAGGAGAAGTTGAAGTCAGGAGGGTGAATCAGAAGAAGTAGAAGAAGGAGAAGGAGAAGGTGAAGTCAGGAGGGTGAAGCAGAAGAAGCAGAAGAAGGAGAAGGAGAAGGTGAAGTCAGGAGGGTGAATCGGAAGAAGTAGAAGAAGGAGAAGGAGAAGGTGAAGTCTGGAGGGTGAATCAGAAGAAGTAGAAGAAGGAGAAGGAGAAGGTGATGTCTGGAGGGTGAATCAGAAGAAGTAGAAGGAGGAGAAGGAGAAGGTGAAGTCTGGAGGGTGAATCAGAAGAAGCAGAAGAAGGAGAAGGAGAAGGTGACGTCTGGAGGGAGAAGCAGAAGAAGTAGAAGAAGGAGAAGGAGAAGGTGAAGTCTGGAGGGTGAATCAGAAGAAGTAGAAGAAGGAGAAGGAGAAGGTGAAGTCTGGAGGGTGAATCAGAAGAAGTAGAAGACGGAGAAGGAGAAGGTGAAGTCTGGAGGGTGAATCAGAAGAAGCAGAAGAACGAGAAGGAGAAGGTGAAGTCTGGAGGGTGAATCAGCAGAAGTAGAAGAAGGAGAAGGAGAAGGTGTTGTCTGGAGGGTGAATCAGAAGAAGTTGACGAAGGAGAAGGAGAAGGTGAAGTCTGGAGGGTGAATCAGAAGAAGCAGAAGAACGAGAAGGAGAAGGTGAAGTCTGGAGGGTGAATCAGAAGAAGTAGAAAAGGGAGAATGAGAAGGTGAAGTCTGGAGGATGAATCAGAAGAAGCAGAAGAAGGAGAAGGAGAAGGTGAAGTCTGGAGGGTGAATCAGAAGAAGCAGAAGAAGGAGAAGGAGAAGGTGAAGTCTGGAGGGTGAATCAGAAGAAGCAGAAGAAGGAGAAGGAGAAGGTGAAGTCTGGAGGGCGCAGCAGAAGAAGCAGAAGAAGGAGAAAGAGAAGGTGAAGTCTGGAGGGTGAAGCAGAAGAAGCAGAAGAAGGAGAAGGAGAGGGTGAAGTCTGGAGGGTGTATCAGAAGAAGTAGAAGAAGGAGAAGGAGAAGGTGAAGTCAGGAGAGTGAAGCAGAAGAAGCAGAAGAAGGAGAAGGAGAAGGTGAACTCTGGAGGGCGAAGCAGAAGAAGCAGAAGAAGGAGAAGGAGAAGGTGAAGTCTGGAGGGTGAAGCAGAAGAAGCAGAAGAAGGAGAAGGAGTAGGTGAAGTCTGGAGGGTGAATCAGAAGAAGTAGAAGAAGGAGAAGGAGAAGGTGAAGTCAGGAGGGTGAAGCAGAAGAAGCAGAAGAAGGAGAAGGAGAAGGTGAAGTCTGGAGGGTGAAGCAGAAGAAGCAGAAGAAGGAGAAGGAGAAGGTGAAGTCTGGAGGGTGAATCAGAAGAAGCAGAAGAAGGAGAAGGAGAAGGTGAAGTCTGGAGGGTGAATAAGAAGAAGCAGAAGAAGGAGAAGGAGAAGATGAAGTCTGGAGGGTGAATCAGAAGAAGTAGAAGAAGGAGAAGGAGAAGATGAGGTCTGGAGGGTGAATCAGAAGAAGCAGAAGAAGGAGAAGGAGAAGGTGAAGTCTGGAGGGTGAATCAGAAGAAGCAGAAGAAGGAGAAGGAGAAGGTGAAGTCTGGAGGGTGAATTAGAAGAAGCAGAAGAAGGAGAAGGAGAAGGTGAAGTCAGGAGGGTGAATCAGAAGAAGCAGAAGAAGGAGAAGGAGCAGGTGAAGTCAGGGGGGTGAAGCAGAAGAAGTAGAAGAAGGAGAAGGAGAAGGTGAAGTCAGGAGGGTGAAGCAGAAGAAGCAGAAGAAGGAGAAGGAGAAGGTGAAGTCTGGAGGGCGCAGCAGAAGAAGCAGAAGAAGGAGAAGGAGAAGGTGAAGTCTGCAGGGTGAATCAGAAGAAGTAGAAGAAGGAGAAGGAGAAGGTGAAGTCAGGAGAGTGAAGCAGAAGAAGCAGAAGAAGGAGAAGGAGAAGGTGAAGTCTGGAGGGTGAAGCAGAAGAAGCAGAAGAAGGAGAAGGAGAAGGTGACGTCTGGAGGGCGAAGCAGAAGAAGCAGAAGAAGGAGAAGGAGAAGGTGAAGTCTGGAGGGTGAAGCAGAAGAAGCAGAAGAAGGAGAAGGAGAAGGTGAAGTCTGGAGGGTGAATCAGAAGAAGTAGAAGAAGGAGAAGGAGAAGTTGAAGTCAGGAGGGTGAATCAGAAGAAGTAGAAGAAGGAGAAGGAGAAGGTGAAGTCAGGAGGGTGAAGCAGAAGAAGCAGAAGAAGGAGAAGGAGAAGGTGAAGTCAGGAGGGTGAATCGGAAGAAGTAGAAGAAGGAGAAGGAGAAGGTGAAGTCTGGAGGGTGAATCAGAAGAAGTAGAAGAAGGAGAAGGAGAAGGTGATGTCTGGAGGGTGAATCAGAAGAAGTAGAAGGAGGAGAAGGAGAAGGTGAAGTCTGGAGGGTGAATCAGAAGAAGCAGAAGAAGGAGAAGGAGAAGGTGACGTCTGGAGGGAGAAGCAGAAGAAGTAGAAGAAGGAGAAGGAGAAGGTGAAGTCTGGAGGGTGAATCAGAAGAAGTAGAAGAAGGAGAAGGAGAAGGTGAAGTCTGGAGGGTGAATCAGAAGAAGTAGAAGACGGAGAAGGAGAAGGTGAAGTCTGGAGGGTGAATCAGAAGAAGCAGAAGAACGAGAAGGAGAAGGTGAAGTCTGGAGGGTGAATCAGCAGAAGTAGAAGAAGGAGAAGGAGAAGGTGTTGTCTGGAGGGTGAATCAGAAGAAGTTGACGAAGGAGAAGGAGAAGGTGAAGTCTGGAGGGTGAATCAGAAGAAGCAGAAGAACGAGAAGGAGAAGGTGAAGTCTGGAGGGTGAATCAGAAGAAGTAGAAAAGGGAGAATGAGAAGGTGAAGTCTGGAGGATGAATCAGAAGAAGCAGAAGAAGGAGAAGGAGAAGGTGAAGTCTGGAGGGTGAATCAGAAGAAGCAGAAGAAGGAGAAGGAGAAGGTGAAGTCTGGAGGGAGAATCAGAAGAAGCAGAATAAGGAGAAGGAGAAGGTGAAGTCTGGAGGGTGAATCAGAAGAAGCAGAAGAAGGAGAAGGAGAAGGTGAAGTCTGGAGGGTGAATCAGAAGAAGTAGAAGAAGGAGAAGGAGAAGGTGAAGTCTGGAGGGTGAATCAGAAGAAGTAGAAGAAGGAGAAGGAGAAGGTGAAGTCTGGAGGGTGAATCAGAAGCAGTAGAAGAAGGAGAAGGAGAAGGTGAAGTCTGGAGGGTGAAGCAGAAGAAGTAGAAGAAGGAGAAGGAGAAGGTGAAGTCAGGAGGGTGAATCAGAAGAAGTAGAAGAAGGAGAAGGAGAAGGTGAAGTCAGGAGTGTGAATCAGAAGAAGCAGAAGAAGGAGAAGGAGAAGGTGAAGTCTGGAGGCTGAATCAGAAGAATCAGAAGAAGGAGAAGGAGAAGGTGAAGTCTGGAGGGTGAATCAGAAGAAGCAGAAGAAAGAGAAGGAGAAGGTGAATTCTGGAGGGTGAAGCAGAAGAAACAGAAGAAGGAGAAGGAGAAGGTGAAGACTGGAGGATGTATCAGAAGAAGTAGAAGAAGGAGAAGGAGAAGGTGAGGTCTGGAGGGTGAATCAGAAGAAGTAGAAGAAGGAGAAGGAGAAGGTGAAGTCTGGAGGGTGAATCAGAAGAAGCAGAAGAAGGAGAAGGAGAAGGTGAAGTCTGGAGGGTGAATCAGAAGAAGCAGAAGAAGGAGAAGGAGAAGATGAAGTCTGGAGGGTGAATCAGAAGTAGTAGAAGAAGTAGAAGGAGAAGGTGAGGTCTGAAGGGTGAATCAGAAGAAGCAGAAGAAGGAGAAGGAGAAGGTGAAGTCTGGAGGGTGAATCAGAAGAAGCAGAAGAAGGAGAAGGAGAAGGTGAAGTCTGGAGGGTGAATCAGAAGAAGCAGAAGAAGGAGAAGGAGAAGGTGAAGTCAGGAGGGTGAATCAGAAGAAGCAGAAGAAGGAGAAGGAGAAGGTGAAGTTAGGAGGGTGAATCAGAAGAAGCAGAAGAAGGAGAAGGAGAAGGTGAAGTCTGGAGGGTGAATCAGAAGAAGCAGAAGAAGGAGAAGGAGAAGGTGAAGTCTGGAGGGTGAATTAGAAGAAGCAGAAGAAGGAGAAGGAGAAGGTGAAGTCAGGGGGGTGAATCAGAAGAAGCAGAAGAAGGAGAAGCAGAAGGTAAAGTTAGGAGGGTGAACCAGAAGAAGCAGAAGAAGGAGAAGGAGCAGGTGAAGTCAGGGGGGTGAAGCAGAAGAAGTAGAAGAAGGAGAAGGAGAAGGTGAAGTCAGGAGGGTGAAGCAGAAGAAGCAGAAGAAGGAGAAGGAGAAGGTGAAGTCTGGAGGGCGCAGCAGAAGAAGCAGAAGAAGGAGAAGGAGAAGGTGAAGTCTGGAGGGTGAAGCAGAAGAAGCAGAAGAAGGAGAAGGAGAAGGTGAAGTCTGGAGGGTGAATCAGAAGAAGTAGAAGAAGGAGAAGGAGAAGGTGAAGTCAGGAGAGTGAAGCAGAAGAAGCAGAAGAAGGAGAAGGAGAAGGTGAAGTCTGGAGGGTGAAGCAGAAGAAGCAGAAGAAGGAGAAGGAGAAGGTGAAGTCTGGAGGGCGAAGCAGAAAAAGCAGAAGAAGGAGAAGGAGAAGGTGAAGTCTGGAGGGTGAATTAGAAGAAGCAGAAGAAGGAGAAGGAGAAGGTGAAGTCAGGGGGGTGAATCAGAAGAAGCAGAAGAAGGAGAAGGAGAAGGTGAAGTCTGGAGGGTGAATCAGAAGAAGTAGAAGAAGGAGAAGGAGAAGGTGAAGTCTGGAGGGTGAATCAGAAGAAGTAGAAGAAGGAGAAGGAGAAGGTGAAGTCAGGGGGGTGAATTAGAAGAAGCAGAAGAAGGAGAAGGAGAAGGTGAAGTCAGGGGGGTGAATCAGAAGAAGCAGAAGAAGGAGAAGCAGAAGGTAAAGTTAGGAGGGTGAACCAGAAGAAGCAGAAGAAGGAGAAGGAGCAGGTGAAGTCAGGGGGGTGAAGCAGAAGAAGTAGAAGAAGGAGAAGGAGAAGGTGAAGTCAGGAGGGTGAAGCAGAAGAAGCAGAAGAAGGAGAAGGAGAAGGTGAAGTCTGGAGGGCGCAGCAGAAGAAGCAGAAGAAGGAGAAGGAGAAGGTGAAGTCTGGAGGGTGAATAAGAAGAAGCAGAAGAAGGAGAAGGAGAAGATGAAGTCTGGAGGGTGAATCAGAAGAAGTAGAAGAAGGAGAAGGAGAAGATGAGGTCTGGAGGGTGAATCAGAAGAAGCAGAAGAAGGAGAAGGAGAAGGTGAAGTCTGGAGGGTGAATCAGAAGAAGCAGAAGAAGGAGAAGGAGAAGGTGAAGTCTGGAGGGTGAATTAGAAGAAGCAGAAGAAGGAGAAGGAGAAGGTGAAGTCAGGAGGGTGAATCAGAAGAAGCAGAAGAAGGAGAAGGAGCAGGTGAAGTCAGGGGGGTGAAGCAGAAGAAGTAGAAGAAGGAGAAGGAGAAGGTGAAGTCAGGAGGGTGAAGCAGAAGAAGCAGAAGAAGGAGAAGGAGAAGGTGAAGTCTGGAGGGCGCAGCAGAAGAAGCAGAAGAAGGAGAAGGAGAAGATGAGGTCTGGAGGGTGAATCAGAAGAAGCAGAAGAAGGAGAAGGAGAAGGTGAAGTCTGGAGGGTGAATCAGAAGAAGCAGAAGAAGGAGAAGGAGAAGGTGAAGTCTGGAGGGTGAATTAGAAGAAGCAGAAGAAGGAGAAGGAGAAGGTGAAGTCAGGAGGGTGAATCAGAAGAAGCAGAAGAAGGAGAAGGAGCAGGTGAAGTCAGGGGGGTGAAGCAGAAGAAGTAGAAGAAGGAGAAGGAGAAGGTGAAGTCAGGAGGGTGAAGCAGAAGAAGCAGAAGAAGGAGAAGGAGAAGGTGAAGTCTGGAGGGCGCAGCAGAAGAAGCAGAAGAAGGAGAAGGAGAAGGTGAAGTCTGCAGGGTGAATCAGAAGAAGTAGAAGAAGGAGAAGGAGAAGGTGAAGTCAGGAGAGTGAAGCAGAAGAAGCAGAAGAAGGAGAAGGAGAAGGTGAAGTCTGGAGGGTGAAGCAGAAGAAGCAGAAGAAGGAGAAGGAGAAGGTGACGTCTGGAGGGCGAAGCAGAAGAAGCAGAAGAAGGAGAAGGAGAAGGTGAAGTCTGGAGGGTGAAGCAGAAGAAGCAGAAGAAGGAGAAGGAGAAGGTGAAGTCTGGAGGGTGAATCAGAAGAAGTAGAAGAAGGAGAAGGAGAAGTTGAAGTCAGGAGGGTGAATCAGAAGAAGTAGAAGAAGGAGAAGGAGAAGGTGAAGTCAGGAGGGTGAAGCAGAAGAAGCAGAAGAAGGAGAAGGAGAAGGTGAAGTCAGGAGGGTGAATCGGAAGAAGTAGAAGAAGGAGAAGGAGAAGGTGAAGTCTGGAGGGTGAATCAGAAGAAGTAGAAGAAGGAGAAGGAGAAGGTGATGTCTGGAGGGTGAATCAGAAGAAGTAGAAGGAGGAGAAGGAGAAGGTGAAGTCTGGAGGGTGAATCAGAAGAAGCAGAAGAAGGAGAAGGAGAAGGTGACGTCTGGAGGGAGAAGCAGAAGAAGTAGAAGAAGGAGAAGGAGAAGGTGAAGTCTGGAGGGTGAATCAGAAGAAGTAGAAGAAGGAGAAGGAGAAGGTGAAGTCTGGAGGGTGAATCAGAAGAAGTAGAAGACGGAGAAGGAGAAGGTGAAGTCTGGAGGGTGAATCAGAAGAAGCAGAAGAACGAGAAGGAGAAGGTGAAGTCTGGAGGGTGAATCAGCAGAAGTAGAAGAAGGAGAAGGAGAAGGTGTTGTCTGGAGGGTGAATCAGAAGAAGTTGACGAAGGAGAAGGAGAAGGTGAAGTCTGGAGGGTGAATCAGAAGAAGCAGAAGAACGAGAAGGAGAAGGTGAAGTCTGGAGGGTGAATCAGAAGAAGTAGAAAAGGGAGAATGAGAAGGTGAAGTCTGGAGGATGAATCAGAAGAAGCAGAAGAAGGAGAAGGAGAAGGTGAAGTCTGGAGGGTGAATCAGAAGAAGCAGAAGAAGGAGAAGGAGAAGGTGAAGTCTGGAGGGTGAATCAGAAGAAGCAGAAGAAGGAGAAGGAGAAGGTGAAGTCTGGAGGGCGCAGCAGAAGAAGCAGAAGAAGGAGAAAGAGAAGGTGAAGTCTGGAGGGTGAAGCAGAAGAAGCAGAAGAAGGAGAAGGAGAGGGTGAAGTCTGGAGGGTGTATCAGAAGAAGTAGAAGAAGGAGAAGGAGAAGGTGAAGTCAGGAGAGTGAAGCAGAAGAAGCAGAAGAAGGAGAAGGAGAAGGTGAACTCTGGAGGGCGAAGCAGAAGAAGCAGAAGAAGGAGAAGGAGAAGGTGAAGTCTGGAGGGTGAAGCAGAAGAAGCAGAAGAAGGAGAAGGAGTAGGTGAAGTCTGGAGGGTGAATCAGAAGAAGTAGAAGAAGGAGAAGGAGAAGGTGAAGTCAGGAGGGTGAAGCAGAAGAAGCAGAAGAAGGAGAAGGAGAAGGTGAAGTCTGGAGGGTGAAGCAGAAGAAGCAGAAGAAGGAGAAGGAGAAGGTGAAGTCTGGAGGGTGAATCAGAAGAAGCAGAAGAAGGAGAAGGAGAAGGTGAAGTCTGGAGGGTGAATAAGAAGAAGCAGAAGAAGGAGAAGGAGAAGATGAAGTCTGGAGGGTGAATCAGAAGAAGTAGAAGAAGGAGAAGGAGAAGATGAGGTCTGGAGGGTGAATCAGAAGAAGCAGAAGAAGGAGAAGGAGAAGGTGAAGTCTGGAGGGTGAATCAGAAGAAGCAGAAGAAGGAGAAGGAGAAGGTGAAGTCTGGAGGGTGAATTAGAAGAAGCAGAAGAAGGAGAAGGAGAAGGTGAAGTCAGGAGGGTGAATCAGAAGAAGCAGAAGAAGGAGAAGGAGCAGGTGAAGTCAGGGGGGTGAAGCAGAAGAAGTAGAAGAAGGAGAAGGAGAAGGTGAAGTCAGGAGGGTGAAGCAGAAGAAGCAGAAGAAGGAGAAGGAGAAGGTGAAGTCTGGAGGGCGCAGCAGAAGAAGCAGAAGAAGGAGAAGGAGAAGGTGAAGTCTGCAGGGTGAATCAGAAGAAGTAGAAGAAGGAGAAGGAGAAGGTGAAGTCAGGAGAGTGAAGCAGAAGAAGCAGAAGAAGGAGAAGGAGAAGGTGAAGTCTGGAGGGTGAAGCAGAAGAAGCAGAAGAAGGAGAAGGAGAAGGTGACGTCTGGAGGGCGAAGCAGAAGAAGCAGAAGAAGGAGAAGGAGAAGGTGAAGTCTGGAGGGTGAAGCAGAAGAAGCAGAAGAAGGAGAAGGAGAAGGTGAAGTCTGGAGGGTGAATCAGAAGAAGTAGAAGAAGGAGAAGGAGAAGTTGAAGTCAGGAGGGTGAATCAGAAGAAGTAGAAGAAGGAGAAGGAGAAGGTGAAGTCAGGAGGGTGAAGCAGAAGAAGCAGAAGAAGGAGAAGGAGAAGGTGAAGTCAGGAGGGTGAATCGGAAGAAGTAGAAGAAGGAGAAGGAGAAGGTGAAGTCTGGAGGGTGAATCAGAAGAAGTAGAAGAAGGAGAAGGAGAAGGTGATGTCTGGAGGGTGAATCAGAAGAAGTAGAAGGAGGAGAAGGAGAAGGTGAAGTCTGGAGGGTGAATCAGAAGAAGCAGAAGAAGGAGAAGGAGAAGGTGACGTCTGGAGGGAGAAGCAGAAGAAGTAGAAGAAGGAGAAGGAGAAGGTGAAGTCTGGAGGGTGAATCAGAAGAAGTAGAAGAAGGAGAAGGAGAAGGTGAAGTCTGGAGGGTGAATCAGAAGAAGTAGAAGACGGAGAAGGAGAAGGTGAAGTCTGGAGGGTGAATCAGAAGAAGCAGAAGAACGAGAAGGAGAAGGTGAAGTCTGGAGGGTGAATCAGCAGAAGTAGAAGAAGGAGAAGGAGAAGGTGTTGTCTGGAGGGTGAATCAGAAGAAGTTGACGAAGGAGAAGGAGAAGGTGAAGTCTGGAGGGTGAATCAGAAGAAGCAGAAGAACGAGAAGGAGAAGGTGAAGTCTGGAGGGTGAATCAGAAGAAGTAGAAAAGGGAGAATGAGAAGGTGAAGTCTGGAGGATGAATCAGAAGAAGCAGAAGAAGGAGAAGGAGAAGGTGAAGTCTGGAGGGTGAATCAGAAGAAGCAGAAGAAGGAGAAGGAGAAGGTGAAGTCTGGAGGGAGAATCAGAAGAAGCAGAATAAGGAGAAGGAGAAGGTGAAGTCTGGAGGGTGAATCAGAAGAAGCAGAAGAAGGAGAAGGAGAAGGTGAAGTCTGGAGGGTGAATCAGAAGAAGTAGAAGAAGGAGAAGGAGAAGGTGAAGTCTGGAGGGTGAATCAGAAGAAGTAGAAGAAGGAGAAGGAGAAGGTGAAGTCTGGAGGGTGAATCAGAAGCAGTAGAAGAAGGAGAAGGAGAAGGTGAAGTCTGGAGGGTGAAGCAGAAGAAGTAGAAGAAGGAGAAGGAGAAGGTGAAGTCAGGAGGGTGAATCAGAAGAAGTAGAAGAAGGAGAAGGAGAAGGTGAAGTCAGGAGTGTGAATCAGAAGAAGCAGAAGAAGGAGAAGGAGAAGGTGAAGTCTGGAGGCTGAATCAGAAGAATCAGAAGAAGGAGAAGGAGAAGGTGAAGTCTGGAGGGTGAATCAGAAGAAGCAGAAGAAAGAGAAGGAGAAGGTGAATTCTGGAGGGTGAAGCAGAAGAAACAGAAGAAGGAGAAGGAGAAGGTGAAGACTGGAGGATGTATCAGAAGAAGTAGAAGAAGGAGAAGGAGAAGGTGAGGTCTGGAGGGTGAATCAGAAGAAGTAGAAGAAGGAGAAGGAGAAGGTGAAGTCTGGAGGGTGAATCAGAAGAAGCAGAAGAAGGAGAAGGAGAAGGTGAAGTCTGGAGGGTGAATCAGAAGAAGCAGAAGAAGGAGAAGGAGAAGATGAAGTCTGGAGGGTGAATCAGAAGTAGTAGAAGAAGTAGAAGGAGAAGGTGAGGTCTGAAGGGTGAATCAGAAGAAGCAGAAGAAGGAGAAGGAGAAGGTGAAGTCTGGAGGGTGAATCAGAAGAAGCAGAAGAAGGAGAAGGAGAAGGTGAAGTCTGGAGGGTGAATCAGAAGAAGCAGAAGAAGGAGAAGGAGAAGGTGAAGTCAGGAGGGTGAATCAGAAGAAGCAGAAGAAGGAGAAGGAGAAGGTGAAGTTAGGAGGGTGAATCAGAAGAAGCAGAAGAAGGAGAAGGAGAAGGTGAAGTCTGGAGGGTGAATCAGAAGAAGCAGAAGAAGGAGAAGGAGAAGGTGAAGTCTGGAGGGTGAATTAGAAGAAGCAGAAGAAGGAGAAGGAGAAGGTGAAGTCAGGGGGGTGAATCAGAAGAAGCAGAAGAAGGAGAAGCAGAAGGTAAAGTTAGGAGGGTGAACCAGAAGAAGCAGAAGAAGGAGAAGGAGCAGGTGAAGTCAGGGGGGTGAAGCAGAAGAAGTAGAAGAAGGAGAAGGAGAAGGTGAAGTCAGGAGGGTGAAGCAGAAGAAGCAGAAGAAGGAGAAGGAGAAGGTGAAGTCTGGAGGGCGCAGCAGAAGAAGCAGAAGAAGGAGAAGGAGAAGGTGAAGTCTGGAGGGTGAAGCAGAAGAAGCAGAAGAAGGAGAAGGAGAAGGTGAAGTCTGGAGGGTGAATCAGAAGAAGTAGAAGAAGGAGAAGGAGAAGGTGAAGTCAGGAGAGTGAAGCAGAAGAAGCAGAAGAAGGAGAAGGAGAAGGTGAAGTCTGGAGGGTGAAGCAGAAGAAGCAGAAGAAGGAGAAGGAGAAGGTGAAGTCTGGAGGGCGAAGCAGAAAAAGCAGAAGAAGGAGAAGGAGAAGGTGAAGTCTGGAGGGTGAATTAGAAGAAGCAGAAGAAGGAGAAGGAGAAGGTGAAGTCAGGGGGGTGAATCAGAAGAAGCAGAAGAAGGAGAAGGAGAAGGTGAAGTCTGGAGGGTGAATCAGAAGAAGTAGAAGAAGGAGAAGGAGAAGGTGAAGTCTGGAGGGTGAATCAGAAGAAGTAGAAGAAGGAGAAGGAGAAGGTGAAGTCAGGGGGGTGAATTAGAAGAAGCAGAAGAAGGAGAAGGAGAAGGTGAAGTCAGGGGGGTGAATCAGAAGAAGCAGAAGAAGGAGAAGCAGAAGGTAAAGTTAGGAGGGTGAACCAGAAGAAGCAGAAGAAGGAGAAGGAGCAGGTGAAGTCAGGGGGGTGAAGCAGAAGAAGTAGAAGAAGGAGAAGGAGAAGGTGAAGTCAGGAGGGTGAAGCAGAAGAAGCAGAAGAAGGAGAAGGAGAAGGTGAAGTCTGGAGGGCGCAGCAGAAGAAGCAGAAGAAGGAGAAGGAGAAGGTGAAGTCTGGAGGGTGAATAAGAAGAAGCAGAAGAAGGAGAAGGAGAAGATGAAGTCTGGAGGGTGAATCAGAAGAAGTAGAAGAAGGAGAAGGAGAAGATGAGGTCTGGAGGGTGAATCAGAAGAAGCAGAAGAAGGAGAAGGAGAAGGTGAAGTCTGGAGGGTGAATCAGAAGAAGCAGAAGAAGGAGAAGGAGAAGGTGAAGTCTGGAGGGTGAATTAGAAGAAGCAGAAGAAGGAGAAGGAGAAGGTGAAGTCAGGAGGGTGAATCAGAAGAAGCAGAAGAAGGAGAAGGAGCAGGTGAAGTCAGGGGGGTGAAGCAGAAGAAGTAGAAGAAGGAGAAGGAGAAGGTGAAGTCAGGAGGGTGAAGCAGAAGAAGCAGAAGAAGGAGAAGGAGAAGGTGAAGTCTGGAGGGCGCAGCAGAAGAAGCAGAAGAAGGAGAAGGAGAAGGTGAAGTCTGCAGGGTGAATCAGAAGAAGTAGAAGAAGGAGAAGGAGAAGGTGAAGTCAGGAGAGTGAAGCAGAAGAAGCAGAAGAAGGAGAAGGAGAAGGTGAAGTCTGGAGGGTGAAGCAGAAGAAGCAGAAGAAGGAGAAGGAGAAGGTGACGTCTGGAGGGCGAAGCAGAAGAAGCAGAAGAAGGAGAAGGAGAAGGTGAAGTCTGGAGGGTGAAGCAGAAGAAGCAGAAGAAGGAGAAGGAGAAGGTGAAGTCTGGAGGGTGAATCAGAAGAAGTAGAAGAAGGAGAAGGAGAAGTTGAAGTCAGGAGGGTGAATCAGAAGAAGTAGAAGAAGGAGAAGGAGAAGGTGAAGTCAGGAGGGTGAAGCAGAAGAAGCAGAAGAAGGAGAAGGAGAAGGTGAAGTCAGGAGGGTGAATCGGAAGAAGTAGAAGAAGGAGAAGGAGAAGGTGAAGTCTGGAGGGTGAATCAGAAGAAGTAGAAGAAGGAGAAGGAGAAGGTGATGTCTGGAGGGTGAATCAGAAGAAGTAGAAGGAGGAGAAGGAGAAGGTGAAGTCTGGAGGGTGAATCAGAAGAAGCAGAAGAAGGAGAAGGAGAAGGTGACGTCTGGAGGGAGAAGCAGAAGAAGTAGAAGAAGGAGAAGGAGAAGGTGAAGTCTGGAGGGTGAATCAGAAGAAGTAGAAGAAGGAGAAGGAGAAGGTGAAGTCTGGAGGGTGAATCAGAAGAAGTAGAAGACGGAGAAGGAGAAGGTGAAGTCTGGAGGGTGAATCAGAAGAAGCAGAAGAACGAGAAGGAGAAGGTGAAGTCTGGAGGGTGAATCAGCAGAAGTAGAAGAAGGAGAAGGAGAAGGTGTTGTCTGGAGGGTGAATCAGAAGAAGTTGACGAAGGAGAAGGAGAAGGTGAAGTCTGGAGGGTGAATCAGAAGAAGCAGAAGAACGAGAAGGAGAAGGTGAAGTCTGGAGGGTGAATCAGAAGAAGTAGAAAAGGGAGAATGAGAAGGTGAAGTCTGGAGGATGAATCAGAAGAAGCAGAAGAAGGAGAAGGAGAAGGTGAAGTCTGGAGGGTGAATCAGAAGAAGCAGAAGAAGGAGAAGGAGAAGGTGAAGTCTGGAGGGAGAATCAGAAGAAGCAGAATAAGGAGAAGGAGAAGGTGAAGTCTGGAGGGTGAATCAGAAGAAGCAGAAGAAGGAGAAGGAGAAGGTGAAGTCTGGAGGGTGAATCAGAAGAAGTAGAAGAAGGAGAAGGAGAAGGTGAAGTCTGGAGGGTGAATCAGAAGAAGTAGAAGAAGGAGAAGGAGAAGGTGAAGTCTGGAGGGTGAATCAGAAGCAGTAGAAGAAGGAGAAGGAGAAGGTGAAGTCTGGAGGGTGAAGCAGAAGAAGTAGAAGAAGGAGAAGGAGAAGGTGAAGTCAGGAGGGTGAATCAGAAGAAGTAGAAGAAGGAGAAGGAGAAGGTGAAGTCAGGAGTGTGAATCAGAAGAAGCAGAAGAAGGAGAAGGAGAAGGTGAAGTCTGGAGGCTGAATCAGAAGAATCAGAAGAAGGAGAAGGAGAAGGTGAAGTCTGGAGGGTGAATCAGAAGAAGCAGAAGAAAGAGAAGGAGAAGGTGAATTCTGGAGGGTGAAGCAGAAGAAACAGAAGAAGGAGAAGGAGAAGGTGAAGACTGGAGGATGTATCAGAAGAAGTAGAAGAAGGAGAAGGAGAAGGTGAGGTCTGGAGGGTGAATCAGAAGAAGTAGAAGAAGGAGAAGGAGAAGGTGAAGTCTGGAGGGTGAATCAGAAGAAGCAGAAGAAGGAGAAGGAGAAGGTGAAGTCTGGAGGGTGAATCAGAAGAAGCAGAAGAAGGAGAAGGAGAAGATGAAGTCTGGAGGGTGAATCAGAAGTAGTAGAAGAAGTAGAAGGAGAAGGTGAGGTCTGAAGGGTGAATCAGAAGAAGCAGAAGAAGGAGAAGGAGAAGGTGAAGTCTGGAGGGTGAATCAGAAGAAGCAGAAGAAGGAGAAGGAGAAGGTGAAGTCTGGAGGGTGAATCAGAAGAAGCAGAAGAAGGAGAAGGAGAAGGTGAAGTCAGGAGGGTGAATCAGAAGAAGCAGAAGAAGGAGAAGGAGAAGGTGAAGTTAGGAGGGTGAATCAGAAGAAGCAGAAGAAGGAGAAGGAGAAGGTGAAGTCTGGAGGGTGAATCAGAAGAAGCAGAAGAAGGAGAAGGAGAAGGTGAAGTCTGGAGGGTGAATTAGAAGAAGCAGAAGAAGGAGAAGGAGAAGGTGAAGTCAGGGGGGTGAATCAGAAGAAGCAGAAGAAGGAGAAGCAGAAGGTAAAGTTAGGAGGGTGAACCAGAAGAAGCAGAAGAAGGAGAAGGAGCAGGTGAAGTCAGGGGGGTGAAGCAGAAGAAGTAGAAGAAGGAGAAGGAGAAGGTGAAGTCAGGAGGGTGAAGCAGAAGAAGCAGAAGAAGGAGAAGGAGAAGGTGAAGTCTGGAGGGCGCAGCAGAAGAAGCAGAAGAAGGAGAAGGAGAAGGTGAAGTCTGGAGGGTGAAGCAGAAGAAGCAGAAGAAGGAGAAGGAGAAGGTGAAGTCTGGAGGGTGAATCAGAAGAAGTAGAAGAAGGAGAAGGAGAAGGTGAAGTCAGGAGAGTGAAGCAGAAGAAGCAGAAGAAGGAGAAGGAGAAGGTGAAGTCTGGAGGGTGAAGCAGAAGAAGCAGAAGAAGGAGAAGGAGAAGGTGAAGTCTGGAGGGCGAAGCAGAAAAAGCAGAAGAAGGAGAAGGAGAAGGTGAAGTCTGGAGGGTGAATTAGAAGAAGCAGAAGAAGGAGAAGGAGAAGGTGAAGTCAGGGGGGTGAATCAGAAGAAGCAGAAGAAGGAGAAGGAGAAGGTGAAGTCTGGAGGGTGAATCAGAAGAAGTAGAAGAAGGAGAAGGAGAAGGTGAAGTCTGGAGGGTGAATCAGAAGAAGTAGAAGAAGGAGAAGGAGAAGGTGAAGTCAGGGGGGTGAATTAGAAGAAGCAGAAGAAGGAGAAGGAGAAGGTGAAGTCAGGGGGGTGAATCAGAAGAAGCAGAAGAAGGAGAAGCAGAAGGTAAAGTTAGGAGGGTGAACCAGAAGAAGCAGAAGAAGGAGAAGGAGCAGGTGAAGTCAGGGGGGTGAAGCAGAAGAAGTAGAAGAAGGAGAAGGAGAAGGTGAAGTCAGGAGGGTGAAGCAGAAGAAGCAGAAGAAGGAGAAGGAGAAGGTGAAGTCTGGAGGGCGCAGCAGAAGAAGCAGAAGAAGGAGAAGGAGAAGGTGAAGTCTGGAGGGTGAAGCAGAAGAAGCAGAAGAAGGAGAAGGAGAAGGTGAAGTCTGGAGGGTGAATCAGAAGAAGTAGAAGAAGGAGAAGGAGAAGGTGAAGTCAGGAGAGTGAAGCAGAAGAAGCAGAAGAAGGAGAAGGAGAAGGTGAAGTCTGGAGGGTGAAGCAGAAGAAGCAGAAGAAGGAGAAGGAGAAGGTGAAGTCTGGAGGGCGAAGCAGAAGAAGCAGAAGAAGGAGAAGGGGAAGGTGAAGTCTGGAGGGTGAATCAGAAGAAGTAGAAGAAGCAGAAGGAGAAGGTGAAGTCTGGAGGGTGAATCAGAAGAAGCAGAAGAAGGAGAAGGAGAAGGTGAAGTCTGGAGGGTGAATCAGAAGAAGCAGAAGAAGGAGAAGGAGAAGGTGAAGTCTGGAGGGTGAATCAGAAGAAGCAGAATAAGGAGAAGGAGAAGGTGAAGTTTGGAGGGTGAATCAGAAGAAGCAGAAGAAGGAGAAGGAGAAGGTGAAGTCTGGAGGGTGAATCAGAAGAAGTAGAAGAAGGAGAAGGAGAAGGTGAAGTCTGGAGGGTGAATCAGAAGAAGTAGAAGAAGGAGAAGGAGAAGGTGAAGACTGGAGGGTGAATCAGAAGAAGCAGAAGAAGGAGAAGGAGAAGGTGAAGTCTGGAGGATGAATCAGAAGAAGCAGAAGAAGGAGAAGGAGACGATGAAGTCTGGAGGGTGAATCAGAAGAAGTAGAAGAAGGAGAAGGAGAAGGTGAAGTCTGGAGGGTGAATCAGAAGAAGCAGAAGAAGGAGAAGGAGAAGGTGAAGTCTGGAGGGTGAATCAGAAGAAGCAGAAGAAGGAGAAGGAGAAGGTGAAGTCTGGAGGGTGAATCAGAAGAAGCAGAATAAGGAGAAGGAGAAGGTGAAGTCTGGAGGGTGAATCAGAAGAAGCAGAAGAAGTAGAAGGAGAAGGTGAAGTCTGGAGGGTGAATCAGAAGAAGTAGAAGAAGGAGAAGGAGAAGGTGAATTCTGGAGGGTGAAGCAGAAGAAGTAGAAGAAGGAGAAGGAGAAGGTGAAGTCAGGAGGGTGAATCAGAAGAAGTAGAAGAAGGAGAAGGAGAAGGTGAAGTCAGGAGGGTGATTCAGAAGAAGCAGAAGAAGGAGAAGGAGAAGGTGAAGTCTGGAGGGTGAATCAGAAGAATCAGAAGAAGGAGAAGGAGAAGGTGAAGTCTGGAGGGTGAATCAGAAGAAGCAGAAGAAAGAGAAGGAGAAGGTGAAGTCTGGAGGGTGAAGCAGAAGAAACAGAAGAAGGAGAAGGAGAAGGTGAAGACTGAAGGGTGAATCAGAAGAAGTAGAAGAAGGAGAAGGAGAAGGTGAGGTCTGGAGGGTGAATCAGAAGAAGTAGAAGAAGGAGAAGGAGAAGGTGAAGTCTGGAGGGTGAATCAGAAGAAGCAGAAGAAGGAGAAGGAGAAGGTGAAGTCTGGAGGGTGAATCAGAAGAAGCAGAAGAAGGAGAAGGAGAAGATGAAGTCTGGAGGGTGAATCAGAAGAAGTAGAAGAAGGAGAAGGAGAAGGTGAGGTCTGGAGGGTGAATCAGAAGAAGCAGAAGAAGGAGAAGGAGAAGGTGAAGTCTGGAGGGTGAATCAGAAGAAGCAGAAGAAGGAGAAGGAGAAGGTGATGTCTGGAGGGTGAATCAGAAGAAGCAAAATAAGGAGAAGGAGAAGGTGAAGTCAGGAGGGTGAATCAGAAGAAGCAGAAGAAGGAGAAGGAGAAGGTGAAGTTAGGAGGGTGAATCAGAAGAAGGAGAAGGAGCAGGTGAAGTCAGGGGGGTGAAGCAGAAGAAGTAGAAGAAGGAGAAGGAGAAGGTGAAGTCAGGACGGTGAAGCAGAAGAGGCAGAAGAAGGAGAAGGAGAAGGTGAAGTCTGGAGGGCGCAGCAGAAGAAGCAGAAGAAGGAGAAGGAGAAGGTGAAGTCTGGAGGGTGAAGCAGAAGAAGCAGAAGAAGGAGAAGGAGAAGGTGAAGTCTGGAGGGTGAATCAGAAGAAGTAGAAGAAGGAGAAGGAGAAGGTGAAGTCAGGAGAGTGAAGCAGAAGAAGCAGAAGAAGGAGAAGGAGAAGGTGAAGTCTGGAGGGTGAAGCAGAAGAAGCAGAAGAAGGAGAAGGAGAAGGTGAAGTCTGGAGGGCGAAGCAGAAGAAGCAGAAGAAGGAGAAGGAGAAGGTGAAGTCTGGAGGGTGAAGCAGAAGAAGCTGAAGAAGGAGAAGGAGAAGGTGAAGTCTGGAGGGTGAATCAGAAGAAGTAGAAGAAGGAGAAGGAGAAGGTGAAGTCAGGAGGGTGAAGCAGAAGAAGCAGAAGATGGAGAAGGAGAAGGTGAAGTCTGGAGGGTGAAACAGAAGAATCAGAAGAAGGAGAAGGAGAAGGTGAAGTCTGGAGGGTGAATCAGAAGAAGCAGAAGAAAGAGAAGGAGAAGGTGAAGTCTGGAGGGTGAAGCAGAAGAAACAGAAGAAGGAGAAGGAGAAGGTGAAGACTGAAGGGTGAATCAGAAGAAGTAGAAGAAGGAGAAGGAGAAGGTGAAGTCTGGAGGGTGAATCAGAAGAAGTAGAAGAAGGCGAAGGAGAAGGTGAAGTCTGGAGGGTGAATCAGAAGAAGCAGAAGAAGGAGAAGGAGAAGGTGAAGTCTGGAGGGTGAATCAGAAGAAGCAGAAGAAGGAGAAGGAGAAGGTGAAGTCTGGAGGGTGAATCAGAAGAAGCAGAATAAGGAGAAGGAGAAGGTGAAGTCTGGAGGGTGAATCAGAAGAAGCAGAAGAAGGAGAAGGAGAAGGTGAAGTCTGGAGGGTGAATCAGAAGAAGTAGAAGAAGGAGAAGGAGAAGGTGAAGTCTGGAGGGTGAATGAGAAGAAGTAGAAGAAGGAGAAGGAGAAGGTGAAGACTGGAGGGTGAATCAGAAGAAGCAGAAGAAGGAGAAGGAGAAGGTGAAGTCTGGAGGGTGAATCAGAAGAAGCAGAAGAAGGAGAAGGAGACGATGAAGTCTGGAGGGTGAATCAGAAGAAGTAGAAGAAGGAGAAGGAGAAGGTGAAGTCTGGAGGGTGAATCAGAAGAAGCAGAATAAGGAGAAGGAGAAGGTGAAGTCTGGAGGGTGAATCAGAAGAAGCAGAAGAAGTAGAAGGAGAAGGTGAAGTCTGGAGGGTGAATCAGAAGAAGTAGAAGAAGGAGAAGGAGAAGGTGAAGTCTGGAGGGTGAAGCAGAAGAAGTAGAAGAAGGAGAAGGAGAAGGTGAAGTCAGGAGGGTGAATCAGAAGAAGTAGAAGAAGGAGAAGGAGAAGGTGAAGTCAGGAGGGTGATTCAGAAGAAGCAGAAGAAGGAGAAGGAGAAGGTGAAGTCTGGAGGGTGAATCAGAAGAATCAGAAGAAGGAGAAGGAGAAGGTGAAGTCTGGAGGGTGAATCAGAAGAAGCAGAAGAAAGAGAAGGGGAAGGTGAAGTCTGGAGGGTGAAGCAGAAGAAACAGAAGAAGGAGAAGGAGAAGGTGAAGACTGAAGGGTGAATCAGAAGAAGTAGAAGAAGGAGAAGGTGAGGTCTGGAGGGTGAATCAGAAGAAGTAGAAGAAGGAGAAGGAGAAGGTGAAGTCTGGAGGGTGAATCAGAAGAAGCAGAAGAAGGAGAAGGAGAAGGTGAAGTCTGGAGGGTGAATCAGAAGAAGCAGAAGAAGGAGAAGGAGAACGTGAAGTCTGGAGGGTGAATCAGAAGAAGCAGAAGAAGGAGAAGGAGAAGATGAAGTCTGGAGGGTGAATCAGAAGAAGTAGAAGAAGGAGAAGGAGAAGGTGAGGTCTGGAGGGTGAATCAGAAGAAGCAGAAGAAGGAGAAGGAGAAGGTGAAGTCTGGAGGGTGAATCAGAAGAAGCAGAAGAAGGAGAAGGAGAAGGTGATGTCTGGAGGGTGAATCAGAAGAAGCAAAAGAAGGAGAAGGAGAAGGTGAAGTCTGGAGGGTGAATCAGAAGAAGTAGAAGAAGGAGAAGGAGAAGGTGAATTCTGGAGGGTGAAGCAGAAGAAGTAGAAGAAGGAGAAGGAGAAGGTGAAGTCAGGAGGGTGAATCAGAAGAAGTAGAAGAAGGAGAAGGAGAAGGTGAAGTCAGGAGGGTGATTCAGAAGAAGCAGAAGAAGGAGAAGGAGAAGGTGAAGTCTGGAGGGTGAATCAGAAGAATCAGAAGAAGGAGAAGGAGAAGGTGAAGTCTGGAGGGTGAATCAGAAGAAGCAGAAGAAAGAGAAGGAGAAGGTGAAGTCTGGAGGGTGAAGCAGAAGAAACAGAAGAAGGAGAAGGAGAAGGTGAAGACTGAAGGGTGAATCAGAAGAAGTAGAAGAAGGAGAAGGAGAAGGTGAGGTCTGGAGGGTGAACCAGAAGAAGTAGAAGAAGGAGAAGGAGAAGGTGAAGTCTGGAGGGTGAATCAGAAGAAGCAGAAGAAGGAGAAGGAGAAGGTGAAGTCTGGAGGGTGAATCAGAAGAAGCAGAAGAAGGAGAAGGAGAAGATGAAGTCTGGAGGGTGAATCAGAAGAAGTAGAAGAAGGAGAAGGAGAAGGTGAGGTCTGGAGGGTGAATCAGAAGAAGCAGAAGAAGGAGAAGGAGAAGGTGAAGTCTGGAGGGTGAATCAGAAGAAGCAGAAGAAAGAGAAGGAGAAGGTGAATTCTGGAGGGTGAAGCAGAAGAAACAGAAGAAGGAGAAGGAGAAGGTGAAGACTGGAGGATGTATCAGAAGAAGTAGAAGAAGGAGAAGGAGAAGGTGAGGTCTGGAGGGTGAATCAGAAGAAGTAGAAGAAGGAGAAGGAGAAGGTGAAGTCTGGAGGGTGAATCAGAAGAAGCAGAAGAAGGAGAAGGAGAAGGTGAAGTCTGGAGGGTGAATCAGAAGAAGCAGAAGAAGGAGAAGGAGAAGATGAAGTCTGGAGGGTGAATCAGAAGTAGTAGAAGAAGTAGAAGGAGAAGGTGAGGTCTGAAGGGTGAATCAGAAGAAGCAGAAGAAGGAGAAGGAGAAGGTGAAGTCTGGAGGGTGAATCAGAAGAAGCAGAAGAAGGAGAAGGAGAAGGTGAAGTCTGGAGGGTGAATCAGAAGAAGCAGAAGAAGGAGAAGGAGAAGGTGAAGTCAGGAGGGTGAATCAGAAGAAGCAGAAGAAGGAGAAGGAGAAGGTGAAGTTAGGAGGGTGAATCAGAAGAAGCAGAAGAAGGAGAAGGAGAAGGTGAAGTCTGGAGGGTGAATCAGAAGAAGCAGAAGAAGGAGAAGGAGAAGGTGAAGTCTGGAGGGTGAATTAGAAGAAGCAGAAGAAGGAGAAGGAGAAGGTGAAGTCAGGGGGGTGAATCAGAAGAAGCAGAAGAAGGAGAAGCAGAAGGTAAAGTTAGGAGGGTGAACCAGAAGAAGCAGAAGAAGGAGAAGGAGCAGGTGAAGTCAGGGGGGTGAAGCAGAAGAAGTAGAAGAAGGAGAAGGAGAAGGTGAAGTCAGGAGGGTGAAGCAGAAGAAGCAGAAGAAGGAGAAGGAGAAGGTGAAGTCTGGAGGGCGCAGCAGAAGAAGCAGAAGAAGGAGAAGGAGAAGGTGAAGTCTGGAGGGTGAAGCAGAAGAAGCAGAAGAAGGAGAAGGAGAAGGTGAAGTCTGGAGGGTGAATCAGAAGAAGTAGAAGAAGGAGAAGGAGAAGGTGAAGTCAGGAGAGTGAAGCAGAAGAAGCAGAAGAAGGAGAAGGAGAAGGTGAAGTCTGGAGGGTGAAGCAGAAGAAGCAGAAGAAGGAGAAGGAGAAGGTGAAGTCTGGAGGGCGAAGCAGAAAAAGCAGAAGAAGGAGAAGGAGAAGGTGAAGTCTGGAGGGTGAATTAGAAGAAGCAGAAGAAGGAGAAGGAGAAGGTGAAGTCAGGGGGGTGAATCAGAAGAAGCAGAAGAAGGAGAAGGAGAAGGTGAAGTCTGGAGGGTGAATCAGAAGAAGTAGAAGAAGGAGAAGGAGAAGGTGAAGTCTGGAGGGTGAATCAGAAGAAGTAGAAGAAGGAGAAGGAGAAGGTGAAGTCAGGGGGGTGAATTAGAAGAAGCAGAAGAAGGAGAAGGAGAAGGTGAAGTCAGGGGGGTGAATCAGAAGAAGCAGAAGAAGGAGAAGCAGAAGGTAAAGTTAGGAGGGTGAACCAGAAGAAGCAGAAGAAGGAGAAGGAGCAGGTGAAGTCAGGGGGGTGAAGCAGAAGAAGTAGAAGAAGGAGAAGGAGAAGGTGAAGTCAGGAGGGTGAAGCAGAAGAAGCAGAAGAAGGAGAAGGAGAAGGTGAAGTCTGGAGGGCGCAGCAGAAGAAGCAGAAGAAGGAGAAGGAGAAGGTGAAGTCTGGAGGGTGAAGCAGAAGAAGCAGAAGAAGGAGAAGGAGAAGGTGAAGTCTGGAGGGTGAATCAGAAGAAGTAGAAGAAGGAGAAGGAGAAGGTGAAGTCAGGAGAGTGAAGCAGAAGAAGCAGAAGAAGGAGAAGGAGAAGGTGAAGTCTGGAGGGTGAAGCAGAAGAAGCAGAAGAAGGAGAAGGAGAAGGTGAAGTCTGGAGGGCGAAGCAGAAGAAGCAGAAGAAGGAGAAGGGGAAGGTGAAGTCTGGAGGGTGAATCAGAAGAAGTAGAAGAAGCAGAAGGAGAAGGTGAAGTCTGGAGGGTGAATCAGAAGAAGCAGAAGAAGGAGAAGGAGAAGGTGAAGTCTGGAGGGTGAATCAGAAGAAGCAGAAGAAGGAGAAGGAGAAGGTGAAGTCTGGAGGGTGAATCAGAAGAAGCAGAATAAGGAGAAGGAGAAGGTGAAGTTTGGAGGGTGAATCAGAAGAAGCAGAAGAAGGAGAAGGAGAAGGTGAAGTCTGGAGGGTGAATCAGAAGAAGTAGAAGAAGGAGAAGGAGAAGGTGAAGTCTGGAGGGTGAATCAGAAGAAGTAGAAGAAGGAGAAGGAGAAGGTGAAGACTGGAGGGTGAATCAGAAGAAGCAGAAGAAGGAGAAGGAGAAGGTGAAGTCTGGAGGATGAATCAGAAGAAGCAGAAGAAGGAGAAGGAGACGATGAAGTCTGGAGGGTGAATCAGAAGAAGTAGAAGAAGGAGAAGGAGAAGGTGAAGTCTGGAGGGTGAATCAGAAGAAGCAGAAGAAGGAGAAGGAGAAGGTGAAGTCTGGAGGGTGAATCAGAAGAAGCAGAAGAAGGAGAAGGAGAAGGTGAAGTCTGGAGGGTGAATCAGAAGAAGCAGAATAAGGAGAAGGAGAAGGTGAAGTCTGGAGGGTGAATCAGAAGAAGCAGAAGAAGTAGAAGGAGAAGGTGAAGTCTGGAGGGTGAATCAGAAGAAGTAGAAGAAGGAGAAGGAGAAGGTGAATTCTGGAGGGTGAAGCAGAAGAAGTAGAAGAAGGAGAAGGAGAAGGTGAAGTCAGGAGGGTGAATCAGAAGAAGTAGAAGAAGGAGAAGGAGAAGGTGAAGTCAGGAGGGTGATTCAGAAGAAGCAGAAGAAGGAGAAGGAGAAGGTGAAGTCTGGAGGGTGAATCAGAAGAATCAGAAGAAGGAGAAGGAGAAGGTGAAGTCTGGAGGGTGAATCAGAAGAAGCAGAAGAAAGAGAAGGAGAAGGTGAAGTCTGGAGGGTGAAGCAGAAGAAACAGAAGAAGGAGAAGGAGAAGGTGAAGACTGAAGGGTGAATCAGAAGAAGTAGAAGAAGGAGAAGGAGAAGGTGAGGTCTGGAGGGTGAATCAGAAGAAGTAGAAGAAGGAGAAGGAGAAGGTGAAGTCTGGAGGGTGAATCAGAAGAAGCAGAAGAAGGAGAAGGAGAAGGTGAAGTCTGGAGGGTGAATCAGAAGAAGCAGAAGAAGGAGAAGGAGAAGATGAAGTCTGGAGGGTGAATCAGAAGAAGTAGAAGAAGGAGAAGGAGAAGGTGAGGTCTGGAGGGTGAATCAGAAGAAGCAGAAGAAGGAGAAGGAGAAGGTGAAGTCTGGAGGGTGAATCAGAAGAAGCAGAAGAAGGAGAAGGAGAAGGTGATGTCTGGAGGGTGAATCAGAAGAAGCAAAATAAGGAGAAGGAGAAGGTGAAGTCAGGAGGGTGAATCAGAAGAAGCAGAAGAAGGAGAAGGAGAAGGTGAAGTTAGGAGGGTGAATCAGAAGAAGGAGAAGGAGCAGGTGAAGTCAGGGGGGTGAAGCAGAAGAAGTAGAAGAAGGAGAAGGAGAAGGTGAAGTCAGGACGGTGAAGCAGAAGAGGCAGAAGAAGGAGAAGGAGAAGGTGAAGTCTGGAGGGCGCAGCAGAAGAAGCAGAAGAAGGAGAAGGAGAAGGTGAAGTCTGGAGGGTGAAGCAGAAGAAGCAGAAGAAGGAGAAGGAGAAGGTGAAGTCTGGAGGGTGAATCAGAAGAAGTAGAAGAAGGAGAAGGAGAAGGTGAAGTCAGGAGAGTGAAGCAGAAGAAGCAGAAGAAGGAGAAGGAGAAGGTGAAGTCTGGAGGGTGAAGCAGAAGAAGCAGAAGAAGGAGAAGGAGAAGGTGAAGTCTGGAGGGCGAAGCAGAAGAAGCAGAAGAAGGAGAAGGAGAAGGTGAAGTCTGGAGGGTGAAGCAGAAGAAGCTGAAGAAGGAGAAGGAGAAGGTGAAGTCTGGAGGGTGAATCAGAAGAAGTAGAAGAAGGAGAAGGAGAAGGTGAAGTCAGGAGGGTGAAGCAGAAGAAGCAGAAGATGGAGAAGGAGAAGGTGAAGTCTGGAGGGTGAAACAGAAGAATCAGAAGAAGGAGAAGGAGAAGGTGAAGTCTGGAGGGTGAATCAGAAGAAGCAGAAGAAAGAGAAGGAGAAGGTGAAGTCTGGAGGGTGAAGCAGAAGAAACAGAAGAAGGAGAAGGAGAAGGTGAAGACTGAAGGGTGAATCAGAAGAAGTAGAAGAAGGAGAAGGAGAAGGTGAAGTCTGGAGGGTGAATCAGAAGAAGTAGAAGAAGGCGAAGGAGAAGGTGAAGTCTGGAGGGTGAATCAGAAGAAGCAGAAGAAGGAGAAGGAGAAGGTGAAGTCTGGAGGGTGAATCAGAAGAAGCAGAAGAAGGAGAAGGAGAAGGTGAAGTCTGGAGGGTGAATCAGAAGAAGCAGAATAAGGAGAAGGAGAAGGTGAAGTCTGGAGGGTGAATCAGAAGAAGCAGAAGAAGGAGAAGGAGAAGGTGAAGTCTGGAGGGTGAATCAGAAGAAGTAGAAGAAGGAGAAGGAGAAGGTGAAGTCTGGAGGGTGAATGAGAAGAAGTAGAAGAAGGAGAAGGAGAAGGTGAAGACTGGAGGGTGAATCAGAAGAAGCAGAAGAAGGAGAAGGAGAAGGTGAAGTCTGGAGGGTGAATCAGAAGAAGCAGAAGAAGGAGAAGGAGACGATGAAGTCTGGAGGGTGAATCAGAAGAAGTAGAAGAAGGAGAAGGAGAAGGTGAAGTCTGGAGGGTGAATCAGAAGAAGCAGAATAAGGAGAAGGAGAAGGTGAAGTCTGGAGGGTGAATCAGAAGAAGCAGAAGAAGTAGAAGGAGAAGGTGAAGTCTGGAGGGTGAATCAGAAGAAGTAGAAGAAGGAGAAGGAGAAGGTGAAGTCTGGAGGGTGAAGCAGAAGAAGTAGAAGAAGGAGAAGGAGAAGGTGAAGTCAGGAGGGTGAATCAGAAGAAGTAGAAGAAGGAGAAGGAGAAGGTGAAGTCAGGAGGGTGATTCAGAAGAAGCAGAAGAAGGAGAAGGAGAAGGTGAAGTCTGGAGGGTGAATCAGAAGAATCAGAAGAAGGAGAAGGAGAAGGTGAAGTCTGGAGGGTGAATCAGAAGAAGCAGAAGAAAGAGAAGGGGAAGGTGAAGTCTGGAGGGTGAAGCAGAAGAAACAGAAGAAGGAGAAGGAGAAGGTGAAGACTGAAGGGTGAATCAGAAGAAGTAGAAGAAGGAGAAGGTGAGGTCTGGAGGGTGAATCAGAAGAAGTAGAAGAAGGAGAAGGAGAAGGTGAAGTCTGGAGGGTGAATCAGAAGAAGCAGAAGAAGGAGAAGGAGAACGTGAAGTCTGGAGGGTGAATCAGAAGAAGCAGAAGAAGGAGAAGGAGAAGATGAAGTCTGGAGGGTGAATCAGAAGAAGTAGAAGAAGGAGAAGGAGAAGGTGAGGTCTGGAGGGTGAATCAGAAGAAGCAGAAGAAGGAGAAGGAGAAGGTGAAGTCTGGAGGGTGAATCAGAAGAAGCAGAAGAAGGAGAAGGAGAAGGTGATGTCTGGAGGGTGAATCAGAAGAAGCAAAAGAAGGAGAAGGAGAAGGTGAAGTCTGGAGGGTGAATCAGAAGAAGTAGAAGAAGGAGAAGGAGAAGGTGAATTCTGGAGGGTGAAGCAGAAGAAGTAGAAGAAGGAGAAGGAGAAGGTGAAGTCAGGAGGGTGAATCAGAAGAAGTAGAAGAAGGAGAAGGAGAAGGTGAAGTCAGGAGGGTGATTCAGAAGAAGCAGAAGAAGGAGAAGGAGAAGGTGAAGTCTGGAGGGTGAATCAGAAGAATCAGAAGAAGGAGAAGGAGAAGGTGAAGTCTGGAGGGTGAATCAGAAGAAGCAGAAGAAAGAGAAGGAGAAGGTGAAGTCTGGAGGGTGAAGCAGAAGAAACAGAAGAAGGAGAAGGAGAAGGTGAAGACTGAAGGGTGAATCAGAAGAAGTAGAAGAAGGAGAAGGAGAAGGTGAGGTCTGGAGGGTGAACCAGAAGAAGTAGAAGAAGGAGAAGGAGAAGGTGAAGTCTGGAGGGTGAATCAGAAGAAGCAGAAGAAGGAGAAGGAGAAGGTGAAGTCTGGAGGGTGAATCAGAAGAAGCAGAAGAAGGAGAAGGAGAAGATGAAGTCTGGAGGGTGAATCAGAAGAAGTAGAAGAAGGAGAAGGAGAAGGTGAGGTCTGGAGGGTGAATCAGAAGAAGCAGAAGAAGGAGAAGGAGAAGGTGAAGTCTGGAGGGTGAATCAGAAGAAGCAGAAGAAGGAGAAGGAGAAGGTGATGTCTGGAGGGTGAATCAGAAGAAGCAAAATAAGGAGAAGGAGAAGGTGAAGTCAGGAGGGTGAATCAGAAGAAGCAGAAGAAGGAGAAGGAGAAGGTGAAGTTAGGAGGGTGAATCAGAAGAAGGAGAAGGAGCAGGTGAAGTCAGGGGGGTGAAGCAGAAGAAGTAGAAGAAGGAGAAGGAGAAGGTGAAGTCAGGACAGTGAAGCAGAAGAGGCAGAAGAAGGAGAAGGAGAAGGTGAAGTCTGGAGGGCGCAGCAGAAGAAGCAGAAGAAGGAGAAGGAGAAGGTGAAGTCTGCAGGGTGAAGCAGAAGAAGCAGAAGAAGGAGAAGGAGAAGGTGAAGTCTGGAGGGTGAATCAGAAGAAGTAGAAGAAGGAGAAGGAGAAGGTGAAGTCAGGAGAGTGAAGCAGAAGAAGCAGAAGAAGGAGAAGGAGAAGGTGAAGTCTGGAGGGTGAAGCAGAAGAAGCAGAAGAAGGAGAAGGAGAAGGTGAAGTCTGGAGGGCGAAGCAGAAGAAGCAGAAGAAGGAGAAGGAGAAGGTGAAGTCTGGAGGGTGAAGCAGAAGAAGCTGAAGAAGGAGAAGGAGAAGGTGAAGTCTGGAGGGTGAATCAGAAGAAGTAGAAGAAGGAGAAGGAGAAGGTGAAGTCAGGAGGGTGAAGCAGAAGAAGCAGAAGATGGAGAAGGAGAAGGTGAAGTCTGGAGGGTGAAACAGAAGAATCAGAAGAAGGAGAAGGAGAAGGTGAAGTCTGGAGGGTGAATCAGAAGAAGCAGAAGAAAGAGAAGGAGAAGGTGAAGTCTGGAGGGTGAAGCAGAAGAAACAGAAGAAGGAGAAGGAGAAGGTGAAGACTGAAGGGTGAATCAGAAGAAGTAGAAGAAGGAGAAGGAGAAGGTGAAGTCTGGAGGGTGAATCAGAAGAAGTAGAAGAAGGCGAAGGAGAAGGTGAAGTCTGGAGGGTGAATCAGAAGAAGCAGAAGAAGGAGAAGGAGAAGGTGAAGTCTGGAGGGTGAATCAGAAGAAGCAGAAGAAGGAGAAGGAGAAGGTGAAGTCTGGAGGGTGAATCAGAAGAAGCAGAATAAGGAGAAGGAGAAGGTGAAGTCTGGAGGGTGAATCAGAAGAAGCAGAAGAAGGAGAAGGAGAAGGTGAAGTCTGGAGGGTGAATCAGAAGAAGTAGAAGAAGGAGAAGGAGAAGGTGAAGTCTGGAGGGTGAATGAGAAGAAGTAGAAGAAGGAGAAGGAGAAGGTGAAGACTGGAGGGTGAATCAGAAGAAGCAGAAGAAGGAGAAGGAGAAGGTGAAGTCTGGAGGGTGAATCAGAAGAAGCAGAAGAAGGAGAAGGAGACGATGAAGTCTGGAGGGTGAATCAGAAGAAGTAGAAGAAGGAGAAGGAGAAGGTGAAGTCTGGAGGGTGAATCAGAAGAAGCAGAATAAGGAGAAGGAGAAGGTGAAGTCTGGAGGGTGAATCAGAAGAAGCAGAAGAAGTAGAAGGAGAAGGTGAAGTCTGGAGGGTGAATCAGAAGAAGTAGAAGAAGGAGAAGGAGAAGGTGAAGTCTGGAGGGTGAAGCAGAAGAAGTAGAAGAAGGAGAAGGAGAAGGTGAAGTCAGGAGGGTGAATCAGAAGAAGTAGAAGAAGGAGAAGGAGAAGGTGAAGTCAGGAGGGTGATTCAGAAGAAGCAGAAGAAGGAGAAGGAGAAGGTGAAGTCTGGAGGGTGAATCAGAAGAATCAGAAGAAGGAGAAGGAGAAGGTGAAGTCTGGAGGGTGAATCAGAAGAAGCAGAAGAAAGAGAAGGGGAAGGTGAAGTCTGGAGGGTGAAGCAGAAGAAACAGAAGAAGGAGAAGGAGAAGGTGAAGACTGAAGGGTGAATCAGAAGAAGTAGAAGAAGGAGAAGGTGAGGTCTGGAGGGTGAATCAGAAGAAGTAGAAGAAGGAGAAGGAGAAGGTGAAGTCTGGAGGGTGAATCAGAAGAAGCAGAAGAAGGAGAAGGAGAAGGTGAAGTCTGGAGGGTGAATCAGAAGAAGCAGAAGAAGGAGAAGGAGAAGATGAAGTCTGGAGGGTGAATCAGAAGAAGTAGAAGAAGGAGAAGGAGAAGGTGAGGTCTGGAGGGTGAATCAGAAGAAGCAGAAGAAGGAGAAGGAGAAGGTGAAGTCTGGAGGGTGAATCAGAAGAAGCAGAAGAAGGAGAAGGAGAAGGTGATGTCTGGAGGGTGAATCAGAAGAAGCAAAAGAAGGAGAAGGAGAAGGTGAAGTCAGGAGGGTGAATCAGAAGAAGCAGAAGAAGGAGAAGGAGAAGCTGAAGTTAGGAGGGTGAAGCAGAAGAAGGAGAAGGAGCAGGTGAAGTCAGGGGGGTGAAGCAGAAGAAGTAGAAGAAGGAGAAGGAGAAGGTGAAGTCAGGACGGTGAAGCAGAAGAGGCAGAAGAAGGAGAAGGAGAAGGTGAAGTCTGGAGGGCGCAGCAGAAGAAGCAGAAGAAGGAGAAGGAGAAGGTGAAGTCTGGAGGGTGAAGCAGAAGAAGCAGAGGAAGGAGAAGGAGAAGGTGAAGTCTGGAGGGTGAATCAGAAGAAGTAGAAGAAGGAGAAGGAGAAGGTGAAGTCAGGAGAGTGAAGCAGAAGAAGCAGAAGAAGGAGAAGGAGAAGGTGAAGTCTGGAGGGTGAAGCAGAAGAAGCAGAAGAAGGAGAAGGAGAAGGTGAAGTCTGGAGGGCGAAGCAGAAGAAGCAGAAGAAGGAGAAGGAGAAGGTGAAGTCTGGAGGGTGAAGCAGAAGAAGCTGAAGAAGGAGAAGGAGAAGGTGAAGTCTGGAGGGTGAATCAGAAGAAGTAGAAGAAGGAGAAGGAGAAGGTGAAGTCAGGAGGGTGAAGCAGAAGAAGCAGAAGATGGAGAAGGAGAAGGTGAAGTCTGGAGGGTGAAACAGAAGAATCAGAAGAAGGAGAAGGAGAAGGTGAAGTCTGGAGGGTGAATCAGAAGAAGCAGAAGAAAGAGAAGGAGAAGGTGAAGTCTGGAGGGTGAAGCAGAAGAAACAGAAGAAGGAGAAGGAGAAGGTGAAGACTGAAGGGTGAATCAGAAGAAGTAGAAGAAGGAGAAGGAGAAGGTGAAGTCTGGAGGGTGAATCAGAAGAAGTAGAAGAAGGCGAAGGAGAAGGTGAAGTCTGGAGGGTGAATCAGAAGAAGCAGAAGAAGGAGAAGAAGAAGGTGAAGTCTGGAGGGTGAATCAGAAGAAGCAGAAGAAGGAGAAGGAGAAGATGAAGTCTGGAGGGTGAATCAGAAGAAGTAGAAGAAGGAGAAGGAGAAGGTGATGTCTGGAGGGTGAATCAGAAGAAGCAGAAGAAGGAGAAGGAGAAGGTGAAGTCTGGAGGGTGAATCAGAAGAAGCAGAAGAAGGAGAAGGAGAAGGTGAAGTCTGGAGGGTGAATCAGAAGAAGCAAAAGAAGGAGAAGGAGAAGGTGAAGTCAGGAGGGTGAATCAGAAGAAGCAGAAGAAGGAGAAGGAGAAGGTGAAGTCTGGAGGGTGAATCAGAAGAAGCAGAAGAAGGAGAAGAAGAAGGTGAAGTCTGGAGGGTGAATCAGAAGAAGCAGAAGAAGGAGAAGGAGAAGATGAAGTCTGGAGGGTGAATCAGAAGAAGTAGAAGAAGGAGAAGGAGAAGGTGATGTCTGGAGGGTGAATCAGAAGAAGCAGAAGAAGGAGAAGGAGAAGGTGAAGTCTGGAGGGTGAATCAGAAGAAGCAGAAGAAGGAGAAGGAGAAGGTGAAGTCTGGAGGGTGAATCAGAAGAAGCAAAAGAAGGAGAAGGAGAAGGTGAAGTCTGGAGGGTGAATCAGAAGAAGTAGAAGAAGGCGAAGGAGAAGGTGAAGTCTGGAGGGTGAATCAGAAGAAGCAGAAGAAGGAGAAGAAGAAGGTGAAGTCTGGAGGGTGAATCAGAAGAAGCAGAAGAAGGAGAAGGAGAAGATGAAGTCTGGAGGTTGAATCAGAAGAAGTAGAAGAAGGAGAAGGAGAAGGTGATGTCTGGAGGGTGAATCAGAAGAAGCAGAAGAAGGAGAAGGAGAAGGTGAAGTCTGGAGGGTGAATCAGAAGAAGCAGAAGAAGGAGAAGGAGAAGGTGAAGTCTGGAGGGTGAATCAGAAGAAGCAAAAGAAGGAGAAGGAGAAGGTGAAGTCAGGAGGGTGAATCAGAAGAAGCAGAAGAAGGAGAAGGAGAAGGTGAAGTTAGGAGGGTGAATCAGAAGAAGCAGAAGAAGGAGAAGGAGCAGGTGAAGTGAGGGGGGTGAAGCAGAAGAAGTAGAAGAAGGAGAAGGAGAAGGTGAAGTCTGGAGGGTGAAGCAGAAGAAGCAGAAGAAGGAGAAGGAGAAGGTGAAGTCTGGAGGGTGAATCAGAAGAAGTAGAAGAAGGAGAGGGAGAAGGTGAAGTCAGGAGAGTGAAGCAGAAGAAGCAGAAGAAGGAGAAGGAGAAGGTGAAGTCTGGAGGGTGAAGCAGAAGAAGCAGAAGAAGGAGAAGGAGAAGGTGAAGTCTGGAGGGCGAAGCAGAAGAAGCAGAAGAAGGAGAAGGAGAAGGTGAAGTCTGGAGGGTGAAGCAGAAGAAGCAGAAGAAGGAGAAGGAGAAGGTGAAGTCTGGAGGGTGAATCAGAAGAAGTAGAAGAAGGAGAAGGAGAAGGTGAAGTCAGAAGGGTGAAGCAGAAGAAGCAGAAGAAGGAGAAGGAGAAGGTGAAGTCTGGAGGGTGAAGCAGAAGAAGCAGAAGAAGGAGAAGGAGAAGGTGAAGTCTGGAGGGTGAAGCAGAAGAAGCAGAAGAAGGAGAAGGAGAAGGTGAAGTAAGGAGGGTGAATCAGAAGAAGTAGAAGAAGGAGAAGGAGAAGGTTAAGTCTGGAGGGTGAATCAGAAGACGTAGAAGAAGGAGAAGGAGAAGGTGAAGTCTGGAGGGTGAATCAGTAGAAGTAGAAGAAGGAGAAGGAGAATGTGAAGTCTGGAGGGTGAATCAGAAGAAGCAGAAGAAGGAGAAGGAGAAGGTGAAGTCTGGAGGGAGAAGCAGAAGAAGTAGAAGAAGGAGAAGGAGAAGTTGAAGTCTGGAGGGTGAATCAGAAGAAGTAGAAGAAGGAGAAGGAGAAGGTGAAGTCTGGAGGGTCAATCAGAAGAAGTAGAAGAAGGAGAAGGAGAAGGTGAAGTCTGGAGGGTAAATCAGAAGAAGCAGAAGAAGGAGAAGGAGAAGATGAAGTCTGGAGGGTGAATCAGAAGAAGTAGAAGAAGGAGAAGGAGAAGGTGTAGTCTGGACGGTGAATCAGAAGAAGTAGACGAAGGAGAAGGAGAAGGTGAAGTCTGCAGGGTGAATCAGAAGAAGCAGAAGAAGGAGAAGGAGAAGGTGAAGTCTGGAGGGTGGATCAGAAGAAGTAGAAGAAGGAGAAGGAGAAGGTGAAGTCTGGAGGGTGAATCAGAAGAAGAAGGAGAAGGTGAAGTCTGGAGGGTGAATCAGAAGAAGCAGAAGAAGGAGAAGGAGAAGGTGAAGTCTGGAGGGTGAATCAGAAGAAGCAGAATAAGGAGAAGGAGAAGGTGAAGTCTGGAGGGTGAATCAGAAGAAGCAGAAGAAGGAGAAGGAGAAGGTGAAGTCTGGAGGGTGAATCAGAAGAAGCAGAAGAAGGAGAAGGAGAAGGTGAAGTCTGGAGGGTGAATCAGAAGAAGCAGAAGAAGGAGAAGGAGAAGGAGGAGTCTGCAGGGTGAATCAGAAGAAGCAGAAGAAGGATAAGGATAAGGTGAAGTCTGGAGGGTGAAGCAGAAGAAGTAGAAGAAGGAGAAGGAGAAGGTGAAGTCAGGAGGGTGAATCAGAAGAAGTAGAAGAAGGAGAAGGAGAAGGTGAAGTCAGGAGGGTGAATCAGAAGAAGCAGAAGAAGGAGAAGGAGAAGGTGAAGTCTGGAGGGTGAATCAGAAGAATCAGAAGAAGGAGAAGGAGAAGGTGAAGTCTGGAGGCTGAATCAGAAGAAGCAGAAGAAGGAGAAGGAGAAGGTGAAGTCTGGAGGGTGAATCAGAAGAAGCAGAAGAAGGAGAAGGAGAAGGTGAAGTCAGGAGGTTGAATCAGAAGAAGCAGAAGAAGGAGAAGTAGAAGGTGAAGTTAGGAGGGTGAATCAGAAGAAGCAGAAGAAGGAGAAGGAGCAGGTGATGTCAGCGGGATGAAGCAGAAGAAGTAGAAGAAGGAGAAGGAGAAGGTGAAGTCAGGACGGTGAAGCAGAAGAAGCAGAAGAAGGAGAAGGAGAAGGTCAAGTCTGGAGGGTGAATCAGAAGAAGTAGAAGAAGGAGAAGGAGAAGGTGAAGTCTGGAGGGTGAAGCAGAAGAAGTAGAAGAAGGAGAAGGAGAAGGTGAAGTCAGGAGGGTGAATCAGAAGAAGTAGAAGAAGAAGAAGGAGAAGGTGAAGTCAGGAGGGTGAATCAGAAGAAGCAGAAGAAGGAGAAGGAGAAGGTGAAGTCTGGAGGGTGAATCAGAAGAATCAGAAGAAGGAGAAGGAGAAGGTGAAGTCTGGAGGGTGAATCAGAAGAAGCAGAAGAAAGAGAAGGAGAAGGTGAAGTCTGGAGGGTGAATCAGAAGAAGCAGAAGAAGGAGAAGGAGAAGGTGAAGTCAGGAGGGTGAATCAGAAGAAGCAGAAGAAGGAGAAGGAGAAGGTGAAGTTAGGAGGGTGAATCAGAAGAAGCAGAAGAAGGAGAAGGAGCAGGTGATGTCAGGGGAATGAAGCAGAAGAATTAGAAGAAGGAGAAGGAGAAGGTGAAGTCAGGACGGTGAAGCAGAAGAAGCAGAAGAAGGAGAAGGAGAAGATGAAGTCTGGAGGGTGAATCAGAAGAAGTAGAAGAAGGAGAAGGAGAAGGTCAAGTCTGGAGGGTGAATCGGAAGAAGTAGAAGAAGGAGAAGGAGAAGGTGAAGTCTGGAGGGTGAAGCAGAAGAAGTAGAAGAAGGAGAAGGAGAAGGTGAAGTCAGGAGGGTGAATCAGAAGAAGTAGAAGAAGGAGAAGGAGAAGGTGAAGTCAGGAGGGTGAATCAGAAGAAGCAGAAGAAGGAGAAGGAGAAGGTGAAGTCTGGAGGGTGAATCAGAAGAAGCAGAAGAAGGAGAAGGAGAAGATGAAATCTGGAGGGTGAATCAGAAGAAGTAGAAGAAGGAGAAGGAGAAGGTGAGGTCTGGAGGGTGAATCAGGAGAAGTAGAAGAAGGAGAAGGGGAAGGTGAAGTCTGGAGGGTGAAACAGAAGAAGCAGAAGAAGGAGAAGGAGAAGGTGAAGTCTGGAGGGTGAATCAGAAGAAGTAGAAGAAGGAGAAGGAGAAGGTGAAGTCTGGAGGGTGAATCAGAAGAAGCAGAAGAAGGAGAAGGAGAAGGTGAAGTCTGGAGGGTGAATCAGAAGAAGCAGAAGAAGGAGAAGGAGAAGGTGAAGTCTGGAGGGTGAATCAGAAGAAGCAGAAGAAGGCGAAGGAGAAGTTGAAGTCTGGAGAGTGAATCAGAAGAAGCAGAATAAGGAGAAGTGAAGGTGAAGTATGGAGGGTGAATCAGAAGAAGCAGAAGAAGGAGAAAGAGAAGGTGAAGTCTGGAGGGTGAATCAGAAGAATTAGAAGAAGGAGAAGGAGAAGGTGAAGTCTGGAGGGTGAAGCAGAAGAAGTAGAAGAAGGAGAAGGAGAAGGTGAAGTCAGGAGGGTGAATCAGAAGAAGTAGAAGAAGGAGAAGGAGAAGGTGAAGTCAGGAGGGTGAATCAGAAGAAGCAGAAGAAGGAGAAGGAGGAGGTGATGTCTGGAGGGTGAATCAGAAGAAGCAGAATAAGGAGAAGGAGAAGGTGAAGTCTGGAGGGTGAATCAGAAGAAGCAGAATAAGGAGAAGGAGAAGGTGAAGTCTGGAGGGTGAATCAGAAGAAGCAGAAGAAGGAGAAGGAGAAGATGAAGTCTGGAGGGTGAATCAGAAGAAGTAGAAGAAGGAGAAGGAGAAGGTGAAGTCTGGAGGGTGAAGCAGAAGAAGTAGAAGAAGGAGAAGGAGAAGGTGAAGTCAGGAGGGTGAATCAGAAGAAGTAGAAGAAGGAGAAGGAGAAGGTGAAGTCAGGAGGGTGAATCAGAAGAAGCAGAAGAAGGAGAAGGAGAAGGTGAAGTCTGGAGGGTGAATCAGAAGAATCAGAAGAAGGAGAAGGAGAAGGTGAAGTCTGGAGGGTGAATCAGAAGAAGCAGAAGAAAGAGAAGGAGAAGGTGAAGTCTGGAGGGTGAAGCAGAAGAAACAGAAGAAGGAGAAGGAGAAGGTGAAGACTGGAGGGTGAATCAGAAGAATTGGAAGAAGGAGAAGGAGAAGGTGAAGTTTGGAGGGTGAATCAGAAGAAGTAGAAGAAGGAGAAGGAGAAGGTGAAGTCTGGAGGGTGAATCAGAAGAAGCAGAAGAAGGAGAAGGAGAAGGTGAAGTCTGGAGGGTGAATCAGAAGAAGCAGAAGAAGGAGAAGGAGAAGGTGAAGTCTGGAGGGTGAATCAGAAGAAGCAGAAGAAGGAGAAGGAGAAGGTGAAGTCTGGAGGGTGAATCAGAAGAAGCAGAAGAAGGCGAAGGAGAAGTTGAAGTCTGGAGAGTGAATCAGAAGAAGCAGAATAAGGAGAAGTGAAGGTGAAGTATGGAGGGTGAATCAGAAGAAGCAGAAGAAGGAGAAGGAGAAGGTGAAGTCTGGAGGGTGAATCAGAAGAATTAGAAGAAGGAGAAGGAGAAGGTGAAGTCTGGAGGGTGAAGCAGAAGAAGTAGAAGAAGGAGAAGGAGAAGGTGAAGTCAGGAGGGTGAATCAGAAGAAGTAGAAGAAGGAGAAGGAGAAGGTGAAGTCAGGAGGGTGAATCAGAAGAAGCAGAAGAAGGAGAAGGAGGAGGTGATGTCTGGAGGGTGAATCAGAAGAAGCAGAATAAGGAGAAGGAGAAGGTGAAGTCTGGAGGGTGCATCAGAAGAAGCAGAATAAGGAGAAGGAGAAGGTGAAGTCTGGAGGGTGAATCAGAAGAAGCAGAAGAAGGAGAAGGAGAAGATGAAGTCTGGAGGGTGAATCAGAAGAAGTAGAAGAAGGAGAAGGAGAAGGTGAAGTCTGGAGGGTGAAGCAGAAGAAGTAGAAGAAGGAGAAGGAGAAGGTGAAGTCAGGAGGGTGAATCAGAAGAAGTAGAAGAAGGAGAAGGAGAAGGTGAAGTCAGGAGGGTGAATCAGAAGAAGCAGAAGAAGGAGAAGGAGAAGGTGAAGTCTGGAGGGTGAATCAGAAGAATCAGAAGAAGGAGAAGGAGAAGGTGAAGTCTGGAGGGTGAATCAGAAGAAGCAGAAGAAAGAGAAGGAGAAGGTGAAGTCTGGAGGGTGAAGCAGAAGAAACAGAAGAAGGAGAAGGAGAAGGTGAAGACTGGAGGGTGAATCAGAAGAATTGGAAGAAGGAGAAGGAGAAGGTGAAGTTTGGAGGGTGAATCAGAAGAAGTAGAAGAAGGAGAAGGAGAAGGTGAAGTCTGGAGGGTGAATCAGAAGAAGCAGAAGAAGGAGAAGGAGAAGGTGAAGTCTGGAGGGTGAATCAGAAGAAGCAGAAGAAGGAGAAGGAGAAGATGAAGTCTGGAGGGTGAATCAGAAGAAGTAGAAGAAGGAGAGGGAGAAGGTGAAGTCTGGAGGGTGAATCAGAAGAAGCAGAAGAAAGAGAAGGAGAAGGTGAAGTCTGGAGGGTGAATCAGAAGAAGTAGAAGAGGGAGAAGGAGAAGGTGAAGTCTGGAGGGTGAATCAGAAGAAGCAGAAGAAGGAGAAGGAGAAGGTGAAGTCTGGAGGGTGAATCAGAAGAAGCAGAAGAAGGAGAAGGAGAAGGTGAAGTCTGGAGGGTGAATCAGAAGAAGCAGAAGAAGGAGAAGGAGAAGTTGAAGTCTGGAGGGTGAATCAGAAGAAGCAGAATAAGGAGAAGTGAAGGTGAAGTATGGAGGGTGAATCAGAAGAAGCAGAAGAAGGAGAAGGAGAAGGTGAAGTCTGGAGGGTGAATCAGAAGAAGTAGAAGAAGGAGAAGGAGAAGGTGAAGTCTGGAGGGTGAAGCAGAAGAAGTAGAAGAAGGAGAAGGAGAAGGTGAAGTCGGGAGGGTGAATCAGAAGAAGTAGAAGAAGGAGAAGGAGAAGGTGAAGTCAGGAGGGTGAATCAGAAGAAGCAGAAGAAGGAGAAGGAGAAGGTGAAGTCTGGAGGGTGAATCAGAAGAAGCAGAATAAGGAGAAGGAGAAGGTGAAGTCTGGAGGGTGAATCAGAAGAAGCAGAATAAGGAGAAGGAGAAGGTGAAGTCTGGAGGGTGAATCAGAAGAAGCAGAAGAAGGAGAAGGAGAAGATGAAGTCTGGAGGGTGAATCAGAAGAAGTAGAAGAAGGAGAAGGAGAAGGTGAAGTCTGGAGGGTGAAGCAGAAGAAGTAGAAGAAGGAGAAGGAGAAGGTGAAGTCAGGAGGGTGAATCAGAAGAAGTAGAAGAAGGAGAAGGAGAAGGTGAAGTCAGGAGGGTGAATCAGAAGAAGCAGAAGAAGGAGAAGGAGAAGGTGAAGTCTGGAGGGTGAATCAGAAGAATCAGAAGAAGGAGAAGGAGAAGGTGAAGTCTGGAGGGTGAATCAGAAGAAGCAGAAGAAAGAGAAGGAGAAGGTGAAGTCTGGAGGGTGAAGCAGAAGAAACAGAAGAAGGAGAAGGAGAAGGTGAAGACTGGAGGGTGAATCAGAAGAAGTGGAAGAAGGAGAAGGAGAAGGTGAAGTCTGGAGGGTGAATCAGAAGAAGTAGAAGAAGGAGAAGGAGAAGGTGAAGTCTGGAGGGTGAATCAGAAGAAGCAGAAGAAGGAGAAGGAGAAGGTGAAGTCTGGAGGGTGAGTCAGAAGAAGCAGAAGAAGGAGAAGGAGAAGATGAAGTCTGGAGGGTGAATCAGAAGAAGTAGAAGAAGGAGAAGGAGAAGGTGAAGTCTGGAGGGTGAATCAGAAGTAGTAGAAGAAGGAGAAGGAGAAGGTGAAGTCTGGACGGTGTATCAGAAGAAACAGAAGAAGGAGAAGGATAAGGTGAAGTCTGGAGGGTGAATCAGAAGAAGTAGAAGAAGGAGAAGGAGAAGGTGTAGTCTGGAGGGTGAATCAGAAGAAGTAGACGAAGGAGAAGGAGAAGGTGAAGTCTGGAGGGTGAATCAGAAGAATCAGAAGAAGGAGATGGAGAAGGTGAAGTCTGGAGGGTGAATCAGAAGAAGTAGAAGAAGGAGAAGGAGAAGGTGAAGTCTGGAGGGTGAATCAGAAGAAGCAGGAGAAGGAGAAGGAGAAGGTGAAGTCTGGAGGGTGAATCAGAAGAAGCAGAAGAAGGAGAAGGAGAAGGTGAAGTCTGGAGGGTGAATCAGAAGAAGTAGAAGAAGGAGAAGGAGAAGGTGAAGTCTGGAGGGAGAATCAGAAGAAGTAGAAGAAGGAGAAGGAGAAGGTGAAGTCTGGAGGGTGAAGCAGAAGAAGTAGAAGAAGGAGAAGGAGAAGGTGAAGTCAGGAGGCTGAATCAGAAGAAGTAGAAGAAGGAGAAGGAGAAGGTGAAGTCAGGAGGGTGAATCAGAAGAAGCAGAAGAAGGAGAAGGAGAAGGTGAAGTCTGGAGGGTGAATCAGAAGAATCAGAAGAAGGAGAAGGAGAAGGTGAAGTCTGGAGGGTGAATCAGAAGAAGCAGAAGAAGGAGAAGGAGAAGGTGAAGTCAGGAGGGTGAATCAGAAGAAGCAGAAGAAGGAGAAGGAGAAGATGAAATCTGGAGGGTGAATCAGAAGAAGTAGAAGAAGGAGAAGGAGAAGGTGAGGTCTGGAGGGTGAATCAGAAGAAGTAGAAGAAGGAGAAGGGGAAGGTGAAGTCTGGAGGGTGAAACAGAAGAAGCAGAAGAAGGAGAAGGAGAAGGTGAAGTCTGGAGGGTGAATCAGAAGAAGTAGAAGAAGGAGAAGGAGAAGGTGAAGTCTGGAGGGTGAATCAGAAGAAGCAGAAGAAGGAGAAGGAGAAGGTGAAGTCTGGAGGGCGAATCAGAAGAAGCAGAAGAAGGAGAAGGAGAAGGTGAAGTCTGGAGGGTGAATCAGAAGAAGCAGAAGAAGGCGAAGGAGAAGTTGAAGTCTGGAGAGTGAATCAGAAGAAGCAGAATAAGGAGAAGTGAAGGTGAAGTATGGAGGGTGAATCAGAAGAAGCAGAAGAAGGAGAAGGAGAAGGTGAAGTCTGGAGGGTGAATCAGAAGAATTAGAAGAAGGAGAAGGAGAAGGTGAAGTCTGGAGGGTGAAGCAGAAGAAGTAGAAGAAGGAGAAGGAGAAGGTGAAGTCAGGAGGGTGTATCAGAAGAAGTAGAAGAAGGAGAAGGAGAAGGTGAAGTCAGGAGGGTGAATCAGAAGAAGCAGAAGAAGGAGAAGGAGGAGGTGATGTCTGGAGGGTGAATCAGAAGAAGCAGAATAAGGAGAAGGAGAAGGTGAAGTCTGGAGGGTGAATCAGAAGAAGCAGAATAAGGAGAAGGAGAAGGTGAAGTCTGGAGGGTGAATCAGAAGAAGCAGAAGAAGGAGAAGGAGAAGATGAAGTCTGGAGGGTGAATCAGAAGAAGTAGAAGAAGGAGAAGGAGAAGGTGAAGTCTGGAGGGTGAAGCAGAAGAAGTAGAAGAAGGAGAAGGAGAAGGTGAAGTCAGGAGGGTGAATCAGAAGAAGTAGAAGAAGGAGAAGGAGAAGGTGAAGTCAGGAGGGTGAATCAGAAGAAGCAGAAGAAGGAGAAGGAGAAGGTGAAGTCTGGAGGGTGAATCAGAAGAATCAGAAGAAGGAGAAGGAGAAGGTGAAGTCTGGAGGGTGAATCAGAAGAAGCAGAAGAAAGAGAAGGAGAAGGTGAAGTCTGGAGGGTGAAGCAGAAGAAACAGAAGAAGGAGAAGGAGAAGGTGAAGACTGGAGGGTGAATCAGAAGAATTGGAAGAAGGAGAAGGAGAAGGTGAAGTTTGGAGGGTGAATCAGAAGAAGTAGAAGAAGGAGAAGGAGAAGGTGAAGTCTGGAGGGTGAATCAGAAGAAGCAGAAGAAGGAGAAGGAGAAGGTGAAGTCTGGAGGGTGAATCAGAAGAAGCAGAAGAAGGAGAAGGAGAAGATGAAGTCTGGAGGGTGAATCAGAAGAAGTAGAAGAAGGAGAGGGAGAAGGTGAAGTCTGGAGGGTGAATCAGAAGAAGCAGAAGAAAGAGAAGGAGAAGGTGAAGTCTGGAGGGTGAATCAGAAGAAGTAGAAGAGGGAGAAGGAGAAGGTGAAGTCTGGAGGGTGAATCAGAAGAAGCAGAAGAAGGAGAAGGAGAAGGTGAAGTCTGGAGGGTGAATCAGAAGAAGCAGAAGAAGGAGAAGGAGAAGGTGAAGTCTGGAGGGTGAATCAGAAGAAGCAGAAGAAGGAGAAGGAGAAGTTGAAGTCTGGAGGGTGAATCAGAAGAAGCAGAATAAGGAGAAGTGAAGGTGAAGTATGGAGTGTGAATCAGAAGAAGCAGAAGAAGGAGAAGGAGAAGGTGAAGTCTGGAGGGTGAATCAGAAGAAGTAGAAGAAGGAGAAGGAGAAGGTGAAGTCTGGAGGGTGAAGCAGAAGAAGTAGAAGAAGGAGAAGGAGAAGGTGAAGTCGGGAGGGTGAATCAGAAGAAGTAGAAGAAGGAGAAGGAGAAGGTGAAGTCAGGAGGGTGAATCAGAAGAAGCAGAAGAAGGAGAAGGAGAAGGTGAAGTCTGGAGGGTGAATCAGAAGAAGCAGAATAAGGAGAAGGAGAAGGTGAAGTCTGGAGGGTGAATCAGAAGAAGCAGAATAAGGAGAAGGAGAAGGTGAAGTCTGGAGGGTGAATCAGAAGAAGCAGAAGAAGGAGAAGGAGAAGATGAAGTCTGGAGGGTGAATCAGAAGAAGTAGAAGAAGGAGAAGGAGAAGGTGAAGTCTGGAGGGTGAAGCAGAAGAAGTAGAAGAAGGAGAAGGAGAAGGTGAAGTCAGGAGGGTGAATCAGAAGAAGTAGAAGAAGGAGAAGGAGAAGGTGAAGTCAGGAGGGTGAATCAGAAGAAGCAGAAGAAGGAGAAGGAGAAGGTGAAGTCTGGAGGGTGAATCAGAAGAATCAGAAGAAGGAGAAGGAGAAGGTGAAGTCTGGAGGGTGAATCAGAAGAAGCAGAAGAAAGAGAAGGAGAAGGTGAAGTCTGGAGGGTGAAGCAGAAGAAACAGAAGAAGGAGAAGGAGAAGGTGAAGACTGGAGGGTGAAACAGAAGAAGCAGAAGAAGGAGAAGGAGAAGGTGAAGTCTGGAGGGTGAATCAGAAGAAGTAGAAGAAGGAGAAGGAGAAGGTGAAGTCTGGAGGGTGAATCAGAAGAAGCAGAAGAAGGAGAAGGAGAAGGTGAAGTCTGGAGGGCGAATCAGAAGAAGCAGAAGAAGGAGAAGGAGAAGGTGAAGTCTGGAGGGTGAATCAGAAGAAGCAGAAGAAGGCGAAGGAGAAGTTGAAGTCTGGAGAGTGAATCAGAAGAAGCAGAATAAGGAGAAGTGAAGGTGAAGTATGGAGGGTGAATCAGAAGAAGCAGAAGAAGGAGAAGGAGAAGGTGAAGTCTGGAGGGTGAATCAGAAGAATTAGAAGAAGGAGAAGGAGAAGGTGAAGTCTGGAGGGTGAAGCAGAAGAAGTAGAAGAAGGAGAAGGAGAAGGTGAAGTCAGGAGGGTGAATCAGAAGAAGTAGAAGAAGGAGAAGGAGAAGGTGAAGTCAGGAGGGTGAATCAGAAGAAGCAGAAGAAGGAGAAGGAGGAGGTGATGTCTGGAGGGTGAATCAGAAGAAGCAGAATAAGGAGAAGGAGAAGGTGAAGTCTGGAGGGTGAATCAGAAGAAGCAGAATAAGGAGAAGGAGAAGGTGAAGTCTGGAGGGTGAATCAGAAGAAGCAGAAGAAGGAGAAGGAGAAGATGAAGTCTGGAGGGTGAATCAGAAGAAGTAGAAGAAGGAGAAGGAGAAGGTGAAGTCAGGAGGGTGAATCAGAAGAAGCAGAAGAAGGAGAAGGAGAAGGTGAAGTCTGGAGGGTGAATCAGAAGAATCAGAAGAAGGAGAAGGAGAAGGTGAAGTCTGGAGGGTGAATCAGAAGAAGCAGAAGAAAGAGAAGGAGAAGGTGAAGTCTGGAGGGTGAAGCAGAAGAAACAGAAGAAGGAGAAGGAGAAGGTGAAGACTGGAGGGTGAATCAGAAGAATTGGAAGAAGGAGAAGGAGAAGGTGAAGTTTGGAGGGTGAATCAGAAGAAGTAGAAGAAGGAGAAGGAGAAGGTGAAGTCTGGAGGGTGAATCAGAAGAAGCAGAAGAAGGAGAAGGAGAAGGTGAAGTCTGGAGGGTGAATCAGAAGAAGCAGAAGAAGGAGAAGGAGAAGATGAAGTCTGGAGGGTGAATCAGAAGAAGTAGAAGAAGGAGAGGGAGAAGGTGAAGTCTGGAGGGTGAATCAGAAGAAGCAGAAGAAAGAGAAGGAGAAGGTGAAGTCTGGAGGGTGAATCAGAAGAAGTAGAAGAGGGAGAAGGAGAAGGTGAAGTCTGGAGGGTGAATCAGAAGAAGCAGAAGAAGGAGAAGGAGAAGGTGAAGTCTGGAGGGTGAATCAGAAGAAGCAGAAGAAGGAGAAGGAGAAGGTGAAGTCTGGAGGGTGAATCAGAAGAAGCAGAAGAAGGAGAAGGAGAAGTTGAAGTCTGGAGGGTGAATCAGAAGAAGCAGAATAAGGAGAAGTGAAGGTGAAGTATGGAGTGTGAATCAGAAGAAGCAGAAGAAGGAGAAGGAGAAGGTGAAGTCTGGAGGGTGAATCAGAAGAAGTAGAAGAAGGAGAAGGAGAAGGTGAAGTCTGGAGGGTGAAGCAGAAGAAGTAGAAGAAGGAGAAGGAGAAGGTGAAGTCGGGAGGGTGAATCAGAAGAAGTAGAAGAAGGAGAAGGAGAAGGTGAAGTCAGGAGGGTGAATCAGAAGAAGCAGAAGAAGGAGAAGGAGAAGGTGAAGTCTGGAGGGTGAATCAGAAGAAGCAGAATAAGGAGAAGGAGAAGGTGAAGTCTGGAGGGTGAATCAGAAGAAGCAGAATAAGGAGAAGGAGAAGGTGAAGTCTGGAGGGTGAATCAGAAGAAGCAGAAGAAGGAGAAGGAGAAGATGAAGTCTGGAGGGTGAATCAGAAGAAGTAGAAGAAGGAGAAGGAGAAGGTGAAGTCTGGAGGGTGAAGCAGAAGAAGTAGAAGAAGGAGAAGGAGAAGGTGAAGTCAGGAGGGTGAATCAGAAGAAGTAGAAGAAGGAGAAGGAGAAGGTGAAGTCAGGAGGGTGAATCAGAAGAAGCAGAAGAAGGAGAAGGAGAAGGTGAAGTCTGGAGGGTGAATCAGAAGAATCAGAAGAAGGAGAAGGAGAAGGTGAAGTCTGGAGGGTGAATCAGAAGAAGCAGAAGAAAGAGAAGGAGAAGGTGAAGTCTGGAGGGTGAAGCAGAAGAAACAGAAGAAGGAGAAGGAGAAGGTGAAGACTGGAGGGTGAATCAGAAGAAGTGGAAGAAGGAGAAGGAGAAGGTGAAGTCTGGAGGGTGAATCAGAAGAAGTAGAAGAAGGAGAAGGAGAAGGTGAAGTCTGGAGGGTGAATCAGAAGAAGCAGAAGAAGGAGAAGGAGAAGGTGAAGTCTGGAGGGTGAGTCAGAAGAAGCAGAAGAAGGAGAAGGAGAAGATGAAGTCTGGAGGGTGAATCAGAAGAAGTAGAAGAAGGAGAAGGAGAAGGTGAAGTCTGGAGGGTGAATCAGAAGTAGTAGAAGAAGGAGAAGGAGAAGGTGAAGTCTGGACGGTGTATCAGAAGAAACAGAAGAAGGAGAAGGATAAGGTGAAGTCTGGAGGGTGAATCAGAAGAAGTAGAAGAAGGAGAAGGAGAAGGTGTAGTCTGGAGGGTGAATCGGAAGAAGTAGACGAAGGAGAAGGAGAAGGTGAAGTCTGGAGGGTGAATCAGAAGAATCAGAAGAAGGAGATGGAGAAGGTGAAGTCTGGAGGGTGAATCAGAAGAAGTAGAAGAAGGAGAAGGAGAAGGTGAAGTCTGGAGGGTGAATCAGAAGAAGCAGGAGAAGGAGAAGGAGAAGGTGAAGTCTGGAGGGTGAATCAGAAGAAGCAGAAGAAGGAGAAGGAGAAGGTGAAGTCTGGAGGGTGAATCAGAAGAAGTAGAAGAAGGAGAAGGAGAAGGTGAAGTCTGGAGGGAGAATCAGAAGAAGTAGAAGAAGGAGAAGGAGAAGGTGAAGTCTGGAGGGTGAAGCAGAAGAAGTAGAAGAAGGAGAAGGAGAAGGTGAAGTCAGGAGGCTGAATCAGAAGAAGTAGAAGAAGGAGAAGGAGAAGGTGAAGTCAGGAGGGTGAATCAGAAGAAGCAGAAGAAGGAGAAGGAGAAGGTGAAGTCTGGAGGGTGAATCAGAAGAATCAGAAGAAGGAGAAGGAGAAGGTGAAGTCTGGAGGGTGAATCAGAAGAAGCAGAAGAAAGAGAAGGAGATGGTGAAGTCTGGAGGTTGAATCAGAAGAAGTAGAAGAAGGAGAAGGAGAAGGTGAAGTCTGTAGGGTGAATCAGAAGAAGCAGAGGAAGGAGAAGGAGAAGGTAAAGTCTGGAGGGTGAATCAGAAGAAGCAGAAGAAGTAGAAGGAGAAGGCGAAGTCTGGAGGGTGAATCAGAAGAAGCAGAAGAAGGAGAAGGAGAAGGTGAAGTCTGGAGGGTGAATCAGAAGAAGCAGAAGAAGGAGAAGGAGAAGGTGAAGTCTGGAGGGTGAATCAGAAGAAGCAGAAGAAGGAGAAGGAGAAGGTGAAGTCTGGAGGGTGAATCAGAAGAAGTAGAAGAAGGAGAAGGAGAAGGTGAAGTCTGGAGGGTGAAGCAGAAGAAGGAGAAGGAGAAGGTGAAGTCAGGAGGGTGAATCAGAAGAAGTAGAAGAAGGAGAAGGAGAAGGTGAAATCAGGAGGGTGAATCAGAAGAAGCAGAAGAAGGAGAAGGAGAAGGTGAAGTCTGTAGGGTGAATCAGAAGAATCAGAAGAAGGAGAAGGAGAAGGTGAAGTCTGGAGGGTGAATCAGAAGAAGGAGAAGGAGAAGGTGAAGTCAGGAGGGTGAATCAGAAGAAGTAGAAGAAGGAGAAGGAGAAGGTGAAATCAGGAGGGTGAATCAGAAGAAGCAGAAGAAGGAGAAGGAGAAGGTGAAGTCTGTAGGGTGAATCAGAAGAATCAGAAGAAGGAGAAGGAGAAGGTGAAGTCTGGAGGGTGAATCAGAAGAAGCAGAAGAAAGAATAGGAGAAGGTGAAGTCTGGAGGGTGAAGCAGAAGAAACAGAAGAAGGAGAAGGAGAAGGTGAAGACTGGAGGGTGAATCAGAAGAAGTAGAAGAAGGAGAAGGAGAAGGTGAAGTCTGGAGGGTGAATCAGAAGAAGTAGAAGAAGGAGAAGGAGAAGGTGAAGTCTGGAGGGTGAATCAGAAGAAGCAGAAGAAGGAGAAGGAGAAGGTGAAGTCTGGAGGGTGAATCAGAAGAAGCAGAAGAAGGAGAAGGAGAAGATGAAGTCTGGAGGGTGAATCAGAAGAAGTAGAAGAAGGAGAAGGAGAAGGTGAAGTCTGGAGGGTGAATCAGAAGAAGTAGAAGAAGGAGAAGGAGAAGGTGTAGTCTGGAGGGTGAATCAGAAGAAGCAGAAGAAGGAGAAGGAGAAGGTGAAGTCTGGAGGGTGAATCAGAAGAAGCAGAAGAAGGAGAAGGAGAAGGTGAAGTCTGGAGGGTGAATCAGAAGAAGCAGAAGAAGGAGAAGGAGAAGGTGAGGTCTGGAGGGTGAATCAGAAGAAGCAGAAGAAGGAGAAGGAGAAGGTGAAGTCTGGAGGGTGAATCAGAAGAAGCAGAAGAAGGAGAAGGAGAAGGTGAAGTCTGGAGGGTGAATCAGAAGAAACAAAAGAAGGAGAAGGAGAAGGTGAAGTCTGGAGGGTGAATCAGAAGAAGTAGAAGAAGGAGAAGGAGAAGGTGTAGTCTGGAGGGTGAATCAGAAGAAGCAGAAGAAGGAGAAGGAGAAGGTGAAGTCTGGAGGGTGAATCAGAAGAAGCAGAAGAAGGAGAAGGAGAAGGTGAAGTCTGGAGGGTGAATCAGAAGAAGCAGAAGAAGGAGAAGGAGAAGGTGAAGTCAGGAGGGTGAATCAGAAGAAGCAGAAGAAGGAGAAGGAGAAGGTGAAGTTAGGAGGGTGAATCAGAAGAAGCAGAAGAAGGAGAAGGAGCAGGTGATGTCAGGGGGATGAAGCAGAATAAGTAGAAGAAGGAGAAGGAGAAGGTGAAGTCAGGACGGTGAAGCAGAAGAAGCAGAAGAAGGAGAAGGAGAAGGTGAAGTCTGGAGGGTGAATCAGAAGAAGCAGAAGAAGGAGAAGGAGAAGGTGAAGTCTGGAGGGTGAATCAGAAGAAGCAGAGGAAGGAGAAGGAGAAGGTAAAGTCTGGAGGGTGAATCAGAAGAAGCAGAAGAAGTAGAAGGAGAAGGCGAAGTCTGGAGGGTGAATCAGAAGAAGCAGAAGAAGGAGAAGGAGAAGGTGAAGTCTGGAGGGTGAATCAGAAGAAGCAGAAGAAGGAGAAGGAGAAGGTGAAGTCTGGAGGGTGAATCAGAAGAAGCAGAAGAAGGAGAAGGAGAAGGTGAAGTCTGGAGGGTGAATCAGAAGAAGTAGAAGAAGGAGAAGGAGAAGGTGAAGTCTGGAGGGTGAAGCAGAAGAAGGAGAAGGAGAAGGTGAAGTCAGGAGGGTGAATCAGAAGAAGTAGAAGAAGGAGAAGGAGAAGGTGAAATCAGGAGGGTGAATCAGAAGAAGCAGAAGAAGGAGAAGGAGAAGGTGAAGTCTGTAGGGTGAATCAGAAGAATCAGAAGAAGGAGAAGGAGAAGGTGAAGTCTGGAGGGTGAATCAGAAGAAGGAGAAGGAGAAGGTGAAGTCAGGAGGGTGAATCAGAAGAAGTAGAAGAAGGAGAAGGAGAAGGTGAAATCAGGAGGGTGAATCAGAAGAAGCAGAAGAAGGAGAAGGAGAAGGTGAAGTCTGTAGGGTGAATCAGAAGAATCAGAAGAAGGAGAAGGAGAAGGTGAAGTCTGGAGGGTGAATCAGAAGAAGCAGAAGAAAGAATAGGAGAAGGTGAAGTCTGGAGGGTGAAGCAGAAGAAACAGAAGAAGGAGAAGGAGAAGGTGAAGACTGGAGGGTGAATCAGAAGAAGTAGAAGAAGGAGAAGGAGAAGGTGAAGTCTGGAGGGTGAATCAGAAGAAGTAGAAGAAGGAGAAGGAGAAGGTGAAGTCTGGAGGGTGAATCAGAAGAAGCAGAAGAAGGAGAAGGAGAAGGTGAAGTCTGGAGGGTGAATCAGAAGAAGCAGAAGAAGGAGAAGGAGAAGATGAAGTCTGGAGGGTGAATCAGAAGAAGTAGAAGAAGGAGAAGGAGAAGGTGAAGTCTGGAGGGTGAATCAGAAGAAGTAGAAGAAGGAGAAGGAGAAGGTGTAGTCTGGAGGGTGAATCAGAAGAAGCAGAAGAAGGAGAAGGAGAAGGTGAAGTCTGGAGGGTGAATCAGAAGAAGCAGAAGAAGGAGAAGGAGAAGGTGAAGTCTGGAGGGTGAATCAGAAGAAGCAGAAGAAGGAGAAGGAGAAGGTGAGGTCTGGAGGGTGAATCAGAAGAAGCAGAAGAAGGAGAAGGAGAAGGTGAAGTCTGGAGGGTGAATCAGAAGAAGCAGAAGAAGGAGAAGGAGAAGGTGAAGTCTGGAGGGTGAATCAGAAGAAACAAAAGAAGGAGAAGGAGAAGGTGAAGTCTGGAGGGTGAATCAGAAGAAGTAGAAGAAGGAGAAGGAGAAGGTGTAGTCTGGAGGGTGAATCAGAAGAAGCAGAAGAAGGAGAAGGAGAAGGTGAAGTCTGGAGGGTGAATCAGAAGAAGCAGAAGAAGGAGAAGGAGAAGGTGAAGTCTGGAGGGTGAATCAGAAGAAGCAGAAGAAGGAGAAGGAGAAGGTGAAGTCAGGAGGGTGAATCAGAAGAAGCAGAAGAAGGAGAAGGAGAAGGTGAAGTTAGGAGGGTGAATCAGAAGAAGCAGAAGAAGGAGAAGGAGCAGGTGATGTCAGGGGGATGAAGCAGAATAAGTAGAAGAAGGAGAAGGAGAAGGTGAAGTCAGGACGGTGAAGCAGAAGAAGCAGAAGAAGGAGAAGGAGAAGGTGAAGTCTGGAGGGTGAATCAGAAGAAGTAGAAGAAGGAAAAGGAGAAGGTCAAGTCTGGAGGGTGAATCAGAAGAAGTAGAAGAAGGAGAAGGAGAAGGTGAAGTCTGGAGGGTGAAGCAGAAGAAGTAGAAGAAGGAGAAGGAGAAGGTGAAGTCAGGATGGTGGATCAGAAGAAGTAGAAGAAGGAGAAGGAGAAGGTGAAGTCAGGAGGGTGAATCAGAAGAAGCAGAAGAAGGAGAAGGAGAAGGTGAAGTCTGGAGGGTGAATCAGAAGAATCAGAAGAAGGAGAAGGAGAAGGTGAAGTCTGGAGGGTGAATCAGAAGAAGCAGAAGAAAGAGAAGGAGAAGGTGAAGTCTGGAGGGTGAATCAGAAGAAGTAGAAGAAGGAGAAGGAGAAGGTGAAGTCTGGAGGGTGAATCAGAAGAAGCAGAAGAAGGAGAAGGAGAAGGTGAAGTCTGGAGGGTGAATCAGAAGAAGCAGAAGAAGGAGAAGGAGAAGGTGAAGTCTGCAGGGTGAATCAGAAGAAGCAGAAGAAGGAGAAGGAGAAGGTGAAGTCTGGAGGGTGAATCAGAAGAAACAGAAGAAGGAGAAGGAGAAGGTGAAGTCTGGAGGGTGAATCAGAAGAAGCAGAAGAAGGAGAAGGAGAAGGTGAAGTCTGGAGGGTGAATCAGAAGAAGCAGAAGAAGGAGAAGGAGAAGGTGAAGTCTGGAGGGTGAATCAGAAGAAGCAGAAGAAGGAGAAGGAGAAGGTGAAGTCAGGAGGGTGAATCAGAAGAAGCAGAAGAAGGAGAAGTAGAAGGTGAAGTTAGGAGGGTGAATCAGAAGAAGCAGAAGAAGGAGAAGGAGCAGGTGATGTCAGGGGGATGAAGCAGAATAAGTAGAAGAAGGAGAAGGATAAGGTGAAGTCAGGACTGTGAAGCAGAAGAAGCAGAAGAAGGAGAAGGAGAAGGTGAAGTCTGGAGGGTGAATCAGAAGAAGTAGAAGAAGGAAAAGGAGAAGGTCAAGTCTGGAGGGTGAATCAGAAGAAGTAGAAGAAGGAGAAGGAGAAGGTGAAGTCTGGAGGGTGAAGCAGAAGAAGTAGAAGAAGGAGAAGGAGAAGGTGAAGTCAGGATGGTGAATCAGAAGAAGTAGAAGAAGGAGAAGGAGAAGGTGAAGTCAGGAGGGTGAATCAGAAGAAGCAGTAGAAGGAGAAGGAGAAGGTGAAGTCTGGAGGGTGAATCAGAAGAATCAGAAGAAGGAGAAGGAGAAGGTGAAGTCTGGAGGGTGAATCAGAAGAAGCAGAAGAAAGAGAAGGAGAAGGTGAAGTCTGGAGGGTGAATCAGAAGAAGTAGAAGAAGGAGAAGGAGAAGGTGAAGTCTGGAGAGTGAATCAGAAGAAGCAGAAGAAGGAGAAGGAGAAGGTGATGTCTGGAGGGTGAATCAGAAGAAGCAGAAGAAGGAGAAGGAGAAGGTGAAGTCTGCAGGGTGAATCAGAAGAAGCAGAAGAAGGAGAAGGAGAAGATGAAGTCTGGAGGGTGAATCAGAAGAAGCAGAATAAGGAGAAGGAGAAGGTGAAGTCTGGAGGGTGAATCAGAAGAAGCAGAAGAAGGAGAAGGAGAAGGTGAAGTCTGGAGGGTGAATCAGAAGATGCAGAGGAAGGAGAAGGAGAAGGTGAAGTCTGGAGGGTGAATCAGAAGAAGCAGAAGAAGTAGAAGGAGAAGGTGAAGTCTGGAGGGTGAATCAGAAGAAGCAGAAGAAGGAGAAGGAGAAGGTGAAGTCTGGAGGGTGAATGAGAAGAAGCAGAATAAGGAGAAGGAGAAGGTGAAGTCTGGAGGGTGAATCAGAAGAAGCAGAAGAAGGAGAAGGAGAAGGTGAAGTCTGGAGGGTGAATCAGAAGAAGTAGAAGAAGGAGAAGGAGAAGGTGAAGTCTGGAGGGTGAAGCAGAAGAAGGAGAAGGAGAAGGTGAAGTCAGGAGGGTGAATCAGAAGAAGTAGAAGAAGGAGAAGGAGAAGGTGAAATCAGGAGGGTGAATCAGAAGAAGCAGAAGAAGGAGAAGGAGAAGGTGAAGTCTGTAGGGTGAATCAGAAGAATCAGAAGAAGGAGAAGGAGAAGGTGAAGTCTGGAGGGTGAATCAGAAGAAGCAGAAGAAAGAGAAGGAGAAGGTGAAGTCTGGAGGGTGAAGCAGAAGAAACAGAAGAAGGAGAAGGAGAAGGTGAAGACTGGAGGGGGAATCAGAAGAAGTAGAAGAAGGAGAAGGAGAAGGTGAAGTCTGGAGGGTGAATCAGAAGAAGTAGAAGAAGGAGAAGGAGAAGGTGAAGTCTGGAGGGTGAATCAGAAGAAGCAGAAGAAGGAGAAGGAGAAGGTGAAGTCTGGAGGGTGAATCAGAAGAAGTAGAAGAAGGAGAAGGAGAAGGTGTAGTCTGGAGGGTGAATCAGAAGAAGCAGAAGAAGGAGAAGGAGAAGGTGAAGTCTGGAGGGTGAATCAGAAGAAGCAGAAGAAGGAGAAGGAGAAGGTGAAGTCTGGAGGGTGAATCAGAAGAAGCAGAAGAAGGAGAAGGAGAAGGTGAGGTCTGGAGGGTGAATCAGAAGAAGCAGAAGAAGGAGAAGGAGAAGGTGAAGTCTGGAGGGTGAATCAGAAGAAGCAGAAGAAGGAGAAGGAGAAGGTGAAGTCTGGAGGGTGAATCAGAAGAAACAAAAGAAGGAGAAGGAGAAGGTGAAGTCTGGAGGGTGAATCAGAAGAAGTAGAAGAAGGAGAAGGAGAAGGTGTAGTCTGGAGGGTGAATCAGAAGAAGCAGAAGAAGGAGAAGGAGAAGGTGAAGTCTGGAGGGTGAATCAGAAGAAGCAGAAGAAGGAGAAGGAGAAGGTGAAGTCTGGAGGGTGAATCAGAAGAAGCAGAAGAAGGAGAAGGAGAAGGTGAAGTCAGGAGGGTGAATCAGAAGAAGCAGAAGAAGGAGAAGGAGAAGGTGAAGTTAGGAGGGTGAATCAGAAGAAGCAGAAGAAGGAGAAGGAGCAGGTGATGTCAGGGGGATGAAGCAGAATAAGTAGAAGAAGGAGAAGGAGAAGGTGAAGTCAGGACGGTGAAGCAGAAGAAGCAGAAGAAGGAGAAGGAGAAGGTGAAGTCTGGAGGGTGAATCAGAAGAAGTAGAAGAAGGAAAAGGAGAAGGTCAAGTCTGGAGGGTGAATCAGAAGAAGTAGAAGAAGGAGAAGGAGAAGGTGAAGTCTGGAGGGTGAAGCAGAAGAAGTAGAAGAAGGAGAAGGAGAAGGTGAAGTCAGGATGGTGGATCAGAAGAAGTAGAAGAAGGAGAAGGAGAAGGTGAAGTCAGGAGGGTGAATCAGAAGAAGCAGAAGAAGGAGAAGGAGAAGGTGAAGTCTGGAGGGTGAATCAGAAGAATCAGAAGAAGGAGAAGGAGAAGGTGAAGTCTGGAGGGTGAATCAGAAGAAGTAGAAGAAGGAGAAGGAGAAGGTGTAGTCTGGAGGGTGAATCAGAAGAAGCAGAAGAAGGAGAAGGAGAAGGTGAAGTCTGGAGGGTGAATCAGAAGAAGCAGAAGAAGGAGAAGGAGAAGGTGAAGTCTGGAGGGTGAATCAGAAGAAGCAGAAGAAGGAGAAGGAGAAGGTGAGGTCTGGAGGGTGAATCAGAAGAAGCAGAAGAAGGAGAAGGAGAAGGTGAAGTCTGGAGGGTGAATCAGAAGAAGCAGAAGAAGGAGAAGGAGAAGGTGAAGTCTGGAGGGTGAATCAGAAGAAACAAAAGAAGGAGAAGGAGAAGGTGAAGTCTGGAGGGTGAATCAGAAGAAGTAGAAGAAGGAGAAGGAGAAGGTGTAGTCTGGAGGGTGAATCAGAAGAAGCAGAAGAAGGAGAAGGAGAAGGTGAAGTCTGGAGGGTGAATCAGAAGAAGCAGAAGAAGGAGAAGGAGAAGGTGAAGTCTGGAGGGTGAATCAGAAGAAGCAGAAGAAGGAGAAGGAGAAGGTGAAGTCAGGAGGGTGAATCAGAAGAAGCAGAAGAAGGAGAAGGAGAAGGTGAAGTTAGGAGGGTGAATCAGAAGAAGCAGAAGAAGGAGAAGGAGCAGGTGATGTCAGGGGGATGAAGCAGAATAAGTAGAAGAAGGAGAAGGAGAAGGTGAAGTCAGGACGGTGAAGCAGAAGAAGCAGAAGAAGGAGAAGGAGAAGGTGAAGTCTGGAGGGTGAATCAGAAGAAGTAGAAGAAGGAAAAGGAGAAGGTCAAGTCTGGAGGGTGAATCAGAAGAAGTAGAAGAAGGAGAAGGAGAAGGTGAAGTCTGGAGGGTGAAGCAGAAGAAGTAGAAGAAGGAGAAGGAGAAGGTGAAGTCAGGATGGTGGATCAGAAGAAGTAGAAGAAGGAGAAGGAGAAGGTGAAGTCAGGAGGGTGAATCAGAAGAAGCAGAAGAAGGAGAAGGAGAAGGTGAAGTCTGGAGGGTGAATCAGAAGAATCAGAAGAAGGAGAAGGAGAAGGTGAAGTCTGGAGGGTGAATCAGAAGAAGCAGAAGAAAGAGAAGGAGAAGGTGAAGTCTGGAGGGTGAATCAGAAGAAGTAGAAGAAGGAGAAGGAGAAGGTGAAGTCTGGAGGGTGAATCAGAAGAAGCAGAAGAAGGAGAAGGAGAAGGTGAAGTCTGGAGGGTGAATCAGAAGAAGCAGAAGAAGGAGAAGGAGAAGGTGAAGTCTGCAGGGTGAATCAGAAGAAGCAGAAGAAGGAGAAGGAGAAGGTGAAGTCTGGAGGGTGAATCAGAAGAAACAGAAGAAGGAGAAGGAGAAGGTGAAGTCTGGAGGGTGAATCAGAAGAAGCAGAAGAAGGAGAAGGAGAAGGTGAAGTCTGGAGGGTGAATCAGAAGAAGCAGAAGAAGGAGAAGGAGAAGGTGAAGTCTGGAGGGTGAATCAGAAGAAGCAGAAGAAGGAGAAGGAGAAGGTGAAGTCAGGAGGGTGAATCAGAAGAAGCAGAAGAAGGAGAAGTAGAAGGTGAAGTTAGGAGGGTGAATCAGAAGAAGCAGAAGAAGGAGAAGGAGCAGGTGATGTCAGGGGGATGAAGCAGAATAAGTAGAAGAAGGAGAAGGATAAGGTGAAGTCAGGACTGTGAAGCAGAAGAAGCAGAAGAAGGAGAAGGAGAAGGTGAAGTCTGGAGGGTGAATCAGAAGAAGTAGAAGAAGGAAAAGGAGAAGGTCAAGTCTGGAGGGTGAATCAGAAGAAGTAGAAGAAGGAGAAGGAGAAGGTGAAGTCTGGAGGGTGAAGCAGAAGAAGTAGAAGAAGGAGAAGGAGAAGGTGAAGTCAGGATGGTGAATCAGAAGAAGTAGAAGAAGGAGAAGGAGAAGGTGAAGTCAGGAGGGTGAATCAGAAGAAGCAGTAGAAGGAGAAGGAGAAGGTGAAGTCTGGAGGGTGAATCAGAAGAATCAGAAGAAGGAGAAGGAGAAGGTGAAGTCTGGAGGGTGAATCAGAAGAAGCAGAAGAAAGAGAAGGAGAAGGTGAAGTCTGGAGGGTGAATCAGAAGAAGTAGAAGAAGGAGAAGGAGAAGGTGAAGTCTGGAGAGTGAATCAGAAGAAGCAGAAGAAGGAGAAGGAGAAGGTGATGTCTGGAGGGTGAATCAGAAGAAGCAGAAGAAGGAGAAGGAGAAGGTGAAGTCTGCAGGGTGAATCAGAAGAAGCAGAAGAAGGAGAAGGAGAAGATGAAGTCTGGAGGGTGAATCAGAAGAAGCAGAATAAGGAGAAGGAGAAGGTGAAGTCTGGAGGGTGAATCAGAAGAAGCAGAAGAAGGAGAAGGAGAAGGTGAAGTCTGGAGGGTGAATCAGAAGATGCAGAGGAAGGAGAAGGAGAAGGTGAAGTCTGGAGGGTGAATCAGAAGAAGCAGAAGAAGTAGAAGGAGAAGGTGAAGTCTGGAGGGTGAATCAGAAGAAGCAGAAGAAGGAGAAGGAGAAGGTGAAGTCTGGAGGGTGAATGAGAAGAAGCAGAATAAGGAGAAGGAGAAGGTGAAGTCTGGAGGGTGAATCAGAAGAAGCAGAAGAAGGAGAAGGAGAAGGTGAAGTCTGGAGGGTGAATCAGAAGAAGTAGAAGAAGGAGAAGGAGAAGGTGAAGTCTGGAGGGTGAAGCAGAAGAAGGAGAAGGAGAAGGTGAAGTCAGGAGGGTGAATCAGAAGAAGTAGAAGAAGGAGAAGGAGAAGGTGAAATCAGGAGGGTGAATCAGAAGAAGCAGAAGAAGGAGAAGGAGAAGGTGAAGTCTGTAGGGTGAATCAGAAGAATCAGAAGAAGGAGAAGGAGAAGGTGAAGTCTGGAGGGTGAATCAGAAGAAGCAGAAGAAAGAGAAGGAGAAGGTGAAGTCTGGAGGGTGAAGCAGAAGAAACAGAAGAAGGAGAAGGAGAAGGTGAAGACTGGAGGGGGAATCAGAAGAAGTAGAAGAAGGAGAAGGAGAAGGTGAAGTCTGGAGGGTGAATCAGAAGAAGTAGAAGAAGGAGAAGGAGAAGGTGAAGTCTGGAGGGTGAATCAGAAGAAGCAGAAGAAGGAGAAGGAGAAGGTGAAGTCTGGAGGGTGAATCAGAAGAAGTAGAAGAAGGAGAAGGAGAAGGTGTAGTCTGGAGGGTGAATCAGAAGAAGCAGAAGAAGGAGAAGGAGAAGGTGAAGTCTGGAGGGTGAATCAGAAGAAGCAGAAGAAGGAGAAGGAGAAGGTGAAGTCTGGAGGGTGAATCAGAAGAAGCAGAAGAAGGAGAAGGAGAAGGTGAGGTCTGGAGGGTGAATCAGAAGAAGCAGAAGAAGGAGAAGGAGAAGGTGAAGTCTGGAGGGTGAATCAGAAGAAGCAGAAGAAGGAGAAGGAGAAGGTGAAGTCTGGAGGGTGAATCAGAAGAAACAAAAGAAGGAGAAGGAGAAGGTGAAGTCTGGAGGGTGAATCAGAAGAAGTAGAAGAAGGAGAAGGAGAAGGTGTAGTCTGGAGGGTGAATCAGAAGAAGCAGAAGAAGGAGAAGGAGAAGGTGAAGTCTGGAGGGTGAATCAGAAGAAGCAGAAGAAGGAGAAGGAGAAGGTGAAGTCTGGAGGGTGAATCAGAAGAAGCAGAAGAAGGAGAAGGAGAAGGTGAAGTCAGGAGGGTGAATCAGAAGAAGCAGAAGAAGGAGAAGGAGAAGGTGAAGTTAGGAGGGTGAATCAGAAGAAGCAGAAGAAGGAGAAGGAGCAGGTGATGTCAGGGGGATGAAGCAGAATAAGTAGAAGAAGGAGAAGGAGAAGGTGAAGTCAGGACGGTGAAGCAGAAGAAGCAGAAGAAGGAGAAGGAGAAGGTGAAGTCTGGAGGGTGAATCAGAAGAAGTAGAAGAAGGAAAAGGAGAAGGTCAAGTCTGGAGGGTGAATCAGAAGAAGTAGAAGAAGGAGAAGGAGAAGGTGAAGTCTGGAGGGTGAAGCAGAAGAAGTAGAAGAAGGAGAAGGAGAAGGTGAAGTCAGGATGGTGGATCAGAAGAAGTAGAAGAAGGAGAAGGAGAAGGTGAAGTCAGGAGGGTGAATCAGAAGAAGCAGAAGAAGGAGAAGGAGAAGGTGAAGTCTGGAGGGTGAATCAGAAGAATCAGAAGAAGGAGAAGGAGAAGGTGAAGTCTGGAGGGTGAATCAGAAGAAGCAGAAGAAAGAGAAGGAGAAGGTGAAGTCTGGAGGGTGAATCAGAAGAAGTAGAAGAAGGAGAAGGAGAAGGTGAAGTCTGGAGGGTGAATCAGAAGAAGCAGAAGAAGGAGAAGGAGAAGGTGAAGTCTGGAGGGTGAATCAGAAGAAGCAGAAGAAGGAGAAGGAGAAGGTGAAGTCTGCAGGGTGAATCAGAAGAAGCAGAAGAAGGAGAAGGAGAAGGTGAAGTCTGGAGGGTGAATCAGAAGAAACAGAAGAAGGAGAAGGAGAAGGTGAAGTCTGGAGGGTGAATCAGAAGAAGCAGAAGAAGGAGAAGGAGAAGGTGAAGTCTGGAGGGTGAATCAGAAGAAGCAGAAGAAGGAGAAGGAGAAGGTGAAGTCTGGAGGGTGAATCAGAAGAAGCAGAAGAAGGAGAAGGAGAAGGTGAAGTCAGGAGGGTGAATCAGAAGAAGCAGAAGAAGGAGAAGTAGAAGGTGAAGTTAGGAGGGTGAATCAGAAGAAGCAGAAGAAGGAGAAGGAGCAGGTGATGTCAGGGGGATGAAGCAGAATAAGTAGAAGAAGGAGAAGGATAAGGTGAAGTCAGGACTGTGAAGCAGAAGAAGCAGAAGAAGGAGAAGGAGAAGGTGAAGTCTGGAGGGTGAATCAGAAGAAGTAGAAGAAGGAAAAGGAGAAGGTCAAGTCTGGAGGGTGAATCAGAAGAAGTAGAAGAAGGAGAAGGAGAAGGTGAAGTCTGGAGGGTGAAGCAGAAGAAGTAGAAGAAGGAGAAGGAGAAGGTGAAGTCAGGATGGTGAATCAGAAGAAGTAGAAGAAGGAGAAGGAGAAGGTGAAGTCAGGAGGGTGAATCAGAAGAAGCAGAAGAAGGAGAAGGAGAAGGTGAAGTCTGGAGGGTGAATCAGAAGAATCAGAAGAAGGAGAAGGAGAAGGTGAAGTCTGGAGGGTGAATCAGAAGAAGCAGAAGAAAGAGAAGGAGAAGGTGAAGTCTGGAGGGTGAATCAGAAGAAGTAGAAGAAGGAGAAGGAGAAGGTGAAGTCTGGAGGGTGAATCAGAAGAAGCAGAAGAAGGAGAAGGAGAAGGTGATGTCTGGAGGGTGAATCAGAAGAAGCAGAAGAAGGAGAAGGAGAAGGTGAAGTCTGCAGGGTGAATCAGAAGAAGCAGAAGAAGGAGAAGGAGAAGATGAAGTCTGGAGGGTGAATCAGAAGAAGCAGAATAAGGAGAAGGAGAAGGTGAAGTCTGGAGGGTGAATCAGAAGAAGCAGAAGAAGGAGAAGGAGAAGGTAAAGTCTGGAGGGTGAATCAGAAGATGCAGAGGAAGGAGAAGGAGAAGGTGAAGTCTGGAGGGTGAATCAGAAGAAGCAGAAGAAGTAGAAGGAGAAGGTGAAGTCTGGAGGGTGAATCAGAAGAAGCAGAAGAAGGAGAAGGAGAAGGTGAAGTCTGGAGGGTGAATGAGAAGAAGCAGAATAAGGAGAAGGAGAAGGTGAAGTCTGGAGGGTGAATCAGAAGAAGCAGAAGAAGGAGAAGGAGAAGGTGAAGTCTGGAGGGTGAATCAGAAGAAGTAGAAGAAGGAGAAGGAGAAGGTGAAGTCTGGAGAGTGAAGCAGAAGAAGGAGAAGGAGAAGGTGAAGTCAGGAGGGTGAATCAGAAGAAGTAGAAGAAGGAGAAGGAGAAGGTGAAATCAGGAGGGTGAAACAGAAGAAGCAGAAGAAGGAGAAGGAGAAGGTGAAGTCTGTAGGGTGAATCAGAAGAATCAGAAGAAGGAGAAGGAGAAGGTGAAGTCTGGAGGGTGAATCAGAAGAAGCAGAAGAAAGAGAAGGAGAAGGTGAAGTCTGGAGGGTGAAGCAGAAGAAACAGAAGAAGGAGAAGGAGAAGGTGAAGACTGGAGGGGGAATCAGAAGAAGTAGAAGAAGGAGAAGGAGAAGGTGAAGTCTGGAGGGTGAATCAGAAGAAGTAGAAGAAGGAGAAGGAGAAGGTGAAGTCTGGAGGGTGAATCAGAAGAAGCAGAAGAAGGAGAAGGAGAAGGTGAAGTCTGGAGGGTGAATCAGAAGAAGCAGAAGAAGGAGAAGGAGAAGATGAAGTCTGGAGGGTGAATCAGAAGAAGTAGAAGAAGGAGAAGGAGAAGGTGAGGTCTGGAGGGTGAATCAGAAGAAGCAGAAGAAGGAGAAGGAGAAGGTGAAGTCTGGAGGGTGAATCAGAAGAAGCAGAAGAAGGAGAAGGAGAAGGTGAAGTCTGGAGGGTGAATCAGAAGAAACAGAAGAAGGAGAAGGAGAAGGTGAAGTCTGGAGGGTGAATCAGAAGAAGTAGAAGAAGGAGAAGGAGAAGGTGTAGTCTGGAAGGTGAATCAGAAGAAGCAGAAGAAGGAGAAGGAGAAGGTGAAGTCTGGAGGGTGAATCAGAAGAAGCAGAAGAAGGAGATGGAGAAGGTGAAGTCTGGAGGGTGAATCAGAAGAAGCAGAAGAAGGAGAAGGAGAAGGTGAAGTCAGGAGGGTGAATCAGAAGAAGCAGAAGAAGGAGAAGGAGAAGGTGAAGTTAGGAGGGTGAATCAGAAGAAGCAGAAGAAGGAGAAGGAGCAGGTGATGTCAGTGGGATGAAGCAGAATAAGTAGAAGAAGGAGAAGGAGAAGATGAAGTCTGGAGGGTGAATCAGAAGAAGTAGAAGAAGGAGAAGGAGAAGGTGAGTTCTGGAGGGTGAATCAGAAGAAGCAGAAGAAGGAGAAGGAGAAGATGAAGTCTGGAGGGTGAATCAGAAGAAGTAGAAGAAGGAGAAGGAGAAGGTGAGGTCTGGAGGGTGAATCAGAAGAAGCAGAAGAAGGAGAAGGAGAAGGTGAAGTCTGGAGGGTGAATCAGAAGAAGCAGAAGAAGGAGAAGGAGAAGGTGAAATCTGGAGGGTGAACCAGAAGAAACAGAAGAAGGAGAAGGAGAAGGTGAAGTCTGGAGGGTGAATCAGAAGAAGTAGAAGAAGGAGAAGGAGAAGGTGTAGTCTGGAGGGTGAATCAGAAGAAGCAGAAGAAGGAGAAGGAGAAGGTGAAGTCTGGAGGGTGAATCAGAAGAAGCAGAAGAAGGTGAAGGAGAAGGTGAAGTCTGGAGGGTGAATCAGAAGAAGCAGAAGAAGGAGAAGGAGAAGGTGAGGTCTGGAGGGTGAATCAGAAGAAGCAGAAGAAGGAGAAGGAGAAGGTGAAGTCTGGAGGGTGAATCAGAAGAAGCAGAAGAAGGAGAAGGAGAAGGTGAAGTCTGGAGGGTGAATCAGAAGAAACAAAAGAAGGAGAAGGAGAAGGTGAAGTCTGGAGGGTGAATCAGAAGAAGTAGAAGAAGGAGAAGGAGAAGGTGTAGTCTGGAGGGTGAATCAGAAGAAGCAGAAGAAGGAGAAGGAGAAGGTGAAGTCTGGAGGGTGAATCAGAAGAAGCAGAAGAAGGAGAAGGAGAAGGTGAAGTCTGGAGGGTGAATCAGAAGAAGCAGAAGAAGGAGAAGGAGAAGGTGAAGTCAGGAGGGTGAATCAGAAGAAGCAGAAGAAGGAGAAGGAGAAGGTGAAGTTAGGAGGGTGAATCAGAAGAAGCAGAAGAAGGAGAAGGAGCAGGTGATGTCAGGGGGATGAAGCAGAATAAGTAGAAGAAGGAGAAGGAGAAGGTGAAGTCAGGACGGTGAAGCAGAAGAAGCAGAAGAAGGAGAAGGAGAAGGTGAAGTCTGGAGGGTGAATCAGAAGAAGTAGAAGAAGGAAAAGGAGAAGGTCAAGTCTGGAGGGTGAATCAGAAGAAGTAGAAGAAGGAGAAGGAGAAGGTGAAGTCTGGAGGGTGAAGCAGAAGAAGTAGAAGAAGGAGAAGGAGAAGGTGAAGTCAGGAGGGTGAATCAGAAGAAGCAGAAGAAGGAGAAGGAGAAGGTGAAGTCTGGAGGGTGAATCAGAAGAATCAGAAGAAGGAGAAGGAGAAGGTGAAGTCTGGAGGGTGAATCAGAAGAAGCAGAAGAAAGAGAAGGAGAAGGTGAAGTCTGGAGGGTGAATCAGAAGAAGTAGAAGAAGGAGAAGGAGAAGGTGAAGTCTGGGGGGTGAATCAGAAGAAGCAGAAGAAGGAGAAGGAGAAGGTGAAGTCTGGAGGGTGAATCAGAAGAAGCAGAAGAAGGAGAAGGAGAAGGTGAAGTCTGCAGGGTGAATCAGAAGAAGCAGAAGAAGGAGAAGGAGAAGGTGAAGTCTGGAGGGTGAATCAGAAGAAACAGAAGAAGGAGAAGGAGAAGGTGAAGTCTGGAGGGTGAATCAGAAGAAGTAGAAGAAGGAGAAGGAGAAGGTGTAGTCTGGAGGGTGAATCAGAAGAAGCAGAAGAAGGAGAAGGAGAAGGTGAAGTCTGGAGGGTGAATCAGAAGAAGCAGAAGAAGGAGAAGGAGAAGGTGAAGTCTGGAGGGTGAATCAGAAGAAGCAGAAGAAGAAGAAGGAGAAGGTGAAGTCAGGAGGGTGAATCAGAAGAAGCAGAAGAAGGAGAAGGAGAAGGTGAAGTTAGGAGGGTGAATCAGAAGAAGCAGAAGAAGGAGAAGGAGCAGGTGATGTCAGGGGGATGAAGCAGAATAAGTAGAAGAAGGAGAAGGAGAAGGTGAAGTCAGGACGGTGAAGCAGAAGAAGCAGAAGAAGGAGAAGGAGAAGGTGAAGTCTGGAGGGTGAATCAGAAGAAGTAGAAGAAGGAAAAGGAGAAGGTCAAGTCTGGAGGGTGAATCAGAAGAAGTAGAAGAAGGAGAAGGAGAAGGTGAAGTCTGGAGGGTGAAGCAGAAGAAGTAGAAGAAGGAGAAGGAGAAGGTGAAGTCAGGATGGTGAATCAGAAGAAGTAGAAGAAGGAGAAGGAGAAGGTGAAGTCAGGAGGGTGAATCAGAAGAAGCAGAAGAAGGAGAAGGAGAAGGTGAAGTCTGGAGGGTGAATCAGAAGAATCAGAAGAAGGAGAAGGAGAAGGTGAAGTCTGGAGGGTGAATCAGAAGAAGCAGAAGAAAGAGAAGGAGAAGGTGAAGTCTGGAGGGTGAATCAGAAGAAGTAGAAGAAGGAGAAGGAGAAGGTGAAGTCTGGAGGGTGAATCAGAAGAAGCAGAAGAAGGAGAAGGAGAAGGTGAAGTCTGGAGGGTGAATCAGAAGAAGCAGAAGAAGGAGAAGGAGAAGGTGAAGTCTGCAGGGTGAATCAGAAGAAGCAGAAGAAGGAGAAGGAGAAGGTGAAGTCTGGAGGGTGAATCAGAAGAAGCAGAATAAGGAGAAGGAGAAGGTGAAGTCTGGAGGGTGAATCAGAAGAAGCAGAAGAAGGAGAAGGAGAAGGTGAAGTCTGGAGGGTGAATCAGAAGAAGCAGAGGAAGGAGAAGGAGAAGGTGAAGTCTGGAGGGTGAATCAGAAGAAGCAGAAGAAGTAGAAGGAGAAGGTGAAGTCTGGAGGGTGAATCAGAAGAAGCAGAAGAAGGAGAAGGAGAAGGTGAAGTCTGGAGGGTGAATGAGAAGAAGCAGAATAAGGAGAAGGAGAAGGTGAAGTCTGGAGGGTGAATCAGAAGAAGCAGAAGAAGGAGAAGGAGAAGGTGAAGTCTGGAGGGTGAATCAGAAGAAGTAGAAGAAGGAGAAGGAGAAGGTGAAGTCTGGAGGGTGAAGCAGAAGAAGGAGAAGGAGAAGGTGAAGTCAGGAGGGTGAATCAGAAGAAGTAGAAGAAGGAGAAGGAGAAGATGAAATCAGGAGGGTGAATCAGAAGAAGCAGAAGAAGGAGAAGGAGAAGGTGAAGTCTGTAGGGTGAATCAGAAGAATCAGAAGAAGGAGAAGGAGAAGGTGAAGTCTGGAGGGTGAATCAGAAGAAGCAGAAGAAAGAGAAGGAGAAGGTGAAGTCTGGAGGGTGAAGCAGAAGAAACAGAAGAAGGAGAAGGAGAAGGTGAAGACTGGAGGGTGAATCAGAAGAAGTAGAAGAAGGAGAAGGAGAAGGTGAAGTCTGGAGGGAGAATCAGAAGAAGTAGAAGAAGGAGAAGGAGAAGGTGAAGTCTGGAGGGTGAATCAGTAGAAGCAGAAGAAGGAGAAGGAGAAGGTGAAGTCTGGAGGGTGAATCAGAAGAAGCAGAAGAAGGAGAAGGAGAAGATGAAGTCTGGAGGGTGAATCAGAAGAAGTAGAAGAAGGAGAAGGAGAAGGTGAGGTCTGGAGGGTGAATCAGAAGAAGCAGAAGAAGGAGAAGGAGAAGGTGAAGTCTGGAGGGTGAATCAGAAGAAGCAGAAGAAGGAGAAGGAGAAGGTGAAGTCTGGAGGGTGAATCAGAAGAAACAGAAGAAGGAGAAGGAGAAGGTGAAGTCTGGAGGGTGAATCAGAAGAAGTAGAAGAAGGAGAAGGAGAAGGTGTAGTCTGGAAGGTGAATCAGAAGAAGCAGAAGAAGGAGAAGGAGAAGGTGAAGTCTGGAGGGTGAATCAGAAGAAGCAGAAGAAGGAGAAGGAGAAGGTGAAGTCTGGAGGGTGAATCAGAAGAAGCAGAAGAAGGAGAAGGAGAAGGTGAAGTCAGGAGGGTGAATCAGAAGAAGCAGAAGAAGGAGAAGGAGAAGGTGAAGTTAGGAGGGTGAATCAGAAGAAGCAGAAGAAGGAGAAGGAGCAGGTGATGTCAGGGGGATGAAGCAGAATAAGTAGAAGAAGGAGAAGGAGAAGGTGCAGTCAGGACGGTGAAGCAGAAGAAGCAGAAGAAGGAGAAGGAGAAGGTGATGTCTGGAGGGTGAATCAAAAGAAGTAGAAGAAGGAAAAGGAGAAGGTCAAGTCTGGAGGGTGAATCAGAAGAAGTAGAAGAAGGAGAAGGAGAAGGTGAAGTCTGGAGGGTGAAGCATAAGAAGTAGAAGAAGGAGAAGGAGAAGGTGAAGTCAGGATGGTGAATCAGAAGAAGTAGAAGAAGGAGAAGGAGAAGGTGAAGTCAGGAGGGTGAATCAGAAGAAGCAGAAGAAGGAGAAGGAGAAGGTGAAGTCTGGAGGGTGAATCAGAAGAATCAGAAGAAGGAGAAGGAGAAGGTGAAGTCTGGAGGGTGAATCAGAAGAAGCAGAAGAAAGAGAAGGAGAAGGTGAAGTCTGGAGGGTGAATCAGAAGAAGTAGAAGAAGGAGAAGGAGAAGGTGAAGTCTGGAGGGTGAATCAGAAGAAGCCGAAGAAGGAGAAGGAGAAGGTGAAGTCTGGAGGGTGAATCAGAAGAAGCAGAAGAAGGAGAAGGAGAAGGTAAAGTCTGCAGGGTGAATCAGAAGAAGCAGAAGAAGGAGAAGGAGAAGGTGAAGTCTGGAGGGTGAATCAGAAGAAGCAGAATAAGGAGAAGGAGAAGGTGAAGTCTGGAGGGTGAATCAGAAGAAGCAGAAGAAGGAGAAGGAGAAGGTGAAGTCTGGAGGGTGAATCAGAAGAAGTAGAAGAAGGAGAAGGAGAAGTTGAAGTCTGGAGGGTGAAGCAGAAGAATTAGAAGATGGAGAAGGAGAAGGTGAAGTCAGGAGGGTGAATCAGAAGAAGTAGAAGAAGGAGAAGGAGAAGGTGAAGTCTGGAGGGTGAATCAGAAGAAGCAGAATAAGGAGAAGGAGAAGGTGAAGTCTGGAGGGTGAATCAGAAGAAGCAGAAGAAGGAGAAGAAGAAGGTGAAGTCTGGAGGGTGAATCAGAAGAAGTAGAAGAAGGAGAAATGAAGGTGAAGTCTGGAGGGTGAAGCAGAAGAAGTAGAAGAAGGAGAAGGAGAAGGTGAAGTCAGGTGGGTGAATCAGAAGAAGTAGAAGAAGGAGAAGGAGAAGGTGAAGTCAGGAGGGTGAATCAGAAGAAGCAGAAGAAGGAGAAGGAGAAGGTGAAGTCTGGAGGGTGAATCAGAAGAATCAGAAGAAGGAGAAGGAGAAGGTGAAGTCTGGAGGGTGAAGCAGAAGAAGCAGAAGAAAGAGAAGGAGAAGGTGAAGTCTGGAGGGTGAAGCAGAAGAAACAGAAGAAGGAGAAGGAGAAGGTGAAGACTGGAGGGTGAATCAGAAGAAGCAGAAGAAGGAGAAGGAGAAGGTGAAGTCTGGAGGGTGAATCAGAAGAAGCAGAAGAAGGAGAAGGAGAAGGTGAAGACTGGAGGGTGAATCAGAAGAAGCAGAAGAAGGAGAAGGAGAAGGTGAAGTCTGGAGGGTGAATCAGAAGAAGCAGAAGAAGGAGAAGGAGAAGGTGAAGTCTGGAGGGTGATTCAGAAGAAGCAGGATAAGGAGAAGGAGAAGGTGAAGTCTGGAGGTTGAATCAGAAGAAGCAGAAGAAGGAGAAGGAGAAGCTGAAGTCTGGAGGGTGAATCAGAAGAAGTAGAAGAAGGAGAAGGAGAAGATGAAGTCTGGAGGGTGAATCAGAAGAAGTAGAAGAAGGAGAAGGAGAAGGTGAAGTCTGGAGGGTGAATCAGAAGACGTAGAAGAAGGAGAAGGAGAAGGTGAAGTCTGGAGGGTGAAGCACAAGAAGTAGAAGAAGGAGAAGGAGAAGGTGAAGTCAGGAGGGTGAATCAGAAGATGTAGAAGAAGGAGAAGGAGAAGGTGAAGTCAGGAGGGTGAATCAGAAGAAGCAGAAGAAGGAGAAGGAGATGGTGAAGTCTGGAGGGTGAATCAGAAGAATCAGAAGAAGGAGAAGGAGAAGGTGAAGTCTGGAGGGTGAATCAGAAGAAGCAGAAGAAAGAGAAGGAGAAGGTGAAGTCTGGAGGGTGAATCAGAAGAAGTAGAAGAAGGAGAAGGAGAAGGTGAAGTCTGGAGGGTGAATCAGTAGAAGCAGAAGAAGGAGAAGGAGAAGGTGAAGTCTGGAGGGTGAATCAGAAGAAGTAGACGAAGGAGAAGGAGAAGGTGAAGTCTGGAGGGTGAATCAGAAGAAGCAGAAGAAGGAGATGGAGAAGGTGAAGTCTGGTGGGTGAATCAGAAGAAGTAGAAGAAGGAGAAGGAGAAGGTGAAGTCTGGAGGGTGAATCAGAAGAAGCAGAAGAAGGAGAAGGAACAGGTGAAGTCTGGAGGGTGAATCAGAAGAAGCAGAAGAAGGAGAAGGAGAAGGTGAAGTCTGGAGGGTGATTCAGAAGAAGCAGAATAAGGAGAAGGAGAAGGTGAAGTCTGGAGGGTGAATCAGAAGAAGCAGAAGAAGGAGAAGGAGAAGGTGAAGTCTGGAGGGTGAATCAGAAGACGTAGAAGAAGGAGAAGGAGAAGGTGAAGTCTGGAGGGTGAATCAGAAGAAGTAGAAGAAGGAGAAGGAGAAGGTGAAGTCTGGAGGGTGAATCAGAAGAAGTAGAAGAAGGAGAAGGAGAAGGTGAAGTCTGGAGGGTGAAGCAGAAGAAGTAGAAGAAGGAGAAGGAGAAGGTGAAGTCAGGAGGGTGAATCAGAAGATGTAGAAGAAGGAGAAGGAGAAGGTGAAGTCAGGAGGGTGAAACAGAAGAAGCAGAAGAAGGAGAAGGAGAAGGTGAAGTCTGGAGGGTGAATCAGAAGAAGTAGAAGAAGGAGAAGGAGAAGGTGAAGTCTGGAGGGTGAATCAGAAGAAGCAGAAGAAGGAGAAGGAGAAGGTAAAGTCTGGAGGGTGAATCAGAAGAAGCAGAAGAAGGAGAAGGAGAAGGTGAAGTCTGGAGGGTGAATCAGAAGAAGCAGAATAAGGAGAAGGAGAAGGTGAAGTCTGGAGGGTGAATCAGAAGAAGCAGAAGAAGGAGAAGGAGAAGGTGAAGTCGGGGGGTGAATCAGAAGAAGTAGAAGAAGGAGAAGGAGAAGGTGAAGTCTGGAGGGTGAAGCAGAAGAAGTAGAAGAAGGAGAAGGAGAAGGTGAAGTCAGGAGGGTGAATCAGAAGAAGTAGAAGAAGGAGAAGGAGAAGGTGAAGTCAGGAGGGTGAATCAGAAGAAGCAGAAGAAGGAGATATAGAAGGTGAAGTCTTGAGGGTGAATCAGAAGAATCAGAAGAAGGAGAAGGAGAAGGTGAAGTCTGGAGGGTGAAGCAGAAGAAGCAGAAGAAAGAGAAGGAGAAGGTGAAGTCTGGAGGGTGAAGCAGAAGAAACAGAAGAAGGAGAAGGAGAAGGTGAAGACTGGAGGGTGAATCAGAAGAAGTAGAAGAAGGAGAAGGAGAAGGTGAAGTCTATAGGGTGAATCAGAAGAAGTAGAAGAAGGAGAAGGAGAAGGTGAAGTCTATAGGGTGAATCAGAAGAAGCAGAAGCAGGAGAAGGAGAAGGTGAAGCCTGGAGGGCGCAGCAGAAGAAGCAGAGGAAGGAGAAGGAGAAGGTGAAGTCTGGAGTGTGAAGCAGAAGAAGCAGAAGAAGGAGAAGGAGAAGGTGAAGTCTGGAGGGCGCAGCAGAAGAAGCAGAAGAAGGAGAATGAGAAGGTGAAGTCTGGAGGGTGAATCAGAAGAAGCAGAAGAAGGAGAAGGAGAAGGTGAAGTCTGGAGGGTGAATCAGAAGAAGTAGAAGAAGGAGAAGGAGAAGGTGAAGTCTGATCAGAAGAAGTAGAAGAAGGAGAAGGAGAAGGTGAAGTCTGGAGGGTGAATCAGAAGAAGCCGAAGAAGGAGAAGGAGAAGGTGAAGTCTGGAGGGTGAATCAGAAGAAGCAGAAGAAGGAGAAGGAGAAGGTAAAGTCTGCAGGGTGAATCAGAAGAAGCAGAAGAAGGAGAAGGAGAAGGTGAAGTCTGGAGGGTGAATCAGAAGAAGCAGAATAAGGAGAAGGAGAAGGTGAAGTCTGGAGGGTGAATCAGAAGAAGCAGAAGAAGGAGAAGGAGAAGGTGAAGTCTGGAGGGTGAATCAGAAGAAGTAGAAGAAGGAGAAGGAGAAGTTGAAGTCTGGAGGGTGAAGCAGAAGAATTAGAAGATGGAGAAGGAGAAGGTGAAGTCAGGAGGGTGAATCAGAAGAAGTAGAAGAAGGAGAAGGAGAAGGTGAAGTCTGGAGGGTGAATCAGAAGAAGCAGAATAAGGAGAAGGAGAAGGTGAAGTCTGGAGGGTGAATCAGAAGAAGCAGAAGAAGGAGAAGAAGAAGGTGAAGTCTGGAGGGTGAATCAGAAGAAGTAGAAGAAGGAGAAATGAAGGTGAAGTCTGGAGATTGAAGCAGAAGAAGTAGAAGAAGGAGAAGGAGAAGGTGAAGTCAGGTGGGTGAATCAGAAGAAGTAGAAGAAGGAGAAGGAGAAGGTGAAGTCAGGAGGGTGAATCAGAAGAAGCAGAAGAAGGAGAAGGAGAAGGTGAAGTCTGGAGGGTGAATCAGAAGAATCAGAAGAAGGAGAAGGAGAAGGTGAAGTCTGGAGGGTGAAGCAGAAGAAGCAGAAGAAAGAGAAGGAGAAGGTGAAGTCTGGAGGGTGAAGCAGAAGAAACAGAAGAAGGAGAAGGAGAAGGTGAAGACTGGAGGGTGAATCAGAAGAAGCAGAAGAAGGAGAAGGAGAAGGTGAAGTCTGGAGGGTGAATCAGAAGAAGCAGAAGAAGGAGAAGGAGAAGGTGAAGACTGGAGGGTGAATCAGAAGAAGCAGAAGAAGGAGAAGGAGAAGGTGAAGTCTGGAGGGTGAATCAGAAGAAGCAGAAGAAGGAGAAGGAGAAGGTGAAGTCTGGAGGGTGATTCAGAAGAAGCAGGATAAGGAGAAGGAGAAGGTGAAGTCTGGAGGTTGAATCAGAAGAAGCAGAAGAAGGAGAAGGAGAAGCTGAAGTCTGGAGGGTGAATCAGAAGAAGTAGAAGAAGGAGAAGGAGAAGATGAAGTCTGGAGGGTGAATCAGAAGAAGTAGAAGAAGGAGAAGGAGAAGGTGAAGTCTGGAGGGTGAATCAGAAGACGTAGAAGAAGGAGAAGGAGAAGGTGAAGTCTGGAGGGTGAAGCACAAGAAGTAGAAGAAGGAGAAGGAGAAGGTGAAGTCAGGAGGGTGAATCAGAAGATGTAGAAGAAGGAGAAGGAGAAGGTGAAGTCAGGAGGGTGAATCAGAAGAAGCAGAAGAAGGAGAAGGAGATGGTGAAGTCTGGAGGGTGAATCAGAAGAATCAGAAGAAGGAGAAGGAGAAGGTGAAGTCTGGAGGGTGAATCAGAAGAAGCAGAAGAAAGAGAAGGAGAAGGTGAAGTCTGGAGGGTGAATCAGAAGAAGTAGAAGAAGGAGAAGGAGAAGGTGAAGTCTGGAGGGTGAATCAGTAGAAGCAGAAGAAGGAGAAGGAGAAGGTGAAGTCTGGAGGGTGAATCAGAAGAAGTAGACGAAGGAGAAGGAGAAGGTGAAGTCTGGAGGGTGAATCAGAAGAAGCAGAAGAAGGAGATGGAGAAGGTGAAGTCTGATGGGTGAATCAGAAGAAGTAGAAGAAGGAGAAGGAGAAGGTGAAGTCTGGAGGGTGAATCAGAAGAAGCAGAAGAAGGAGAAGGAACAGGTGAAGTCTGGAGGGTGAATCAGAAGAAGCAGAAGAAGGAGAAGGAGAAGGTGAAGTCTGGAGGGTGATTCAGAAGAAGCAGAATAAGGAGAAGGAGAAGGTGAAGTCTGGAGGGTGAATCAGAAGAAGCAGAAGAAGGAGAAGGAGAAGGTGAAGTCTGGAGGGTGAATCAGAAGACGTAGAAGAAGGAGAAGGAGAAGGTGAAGTCTGGAGGGTGAATCAGAAGAAGTAGAAGAAGGAGAAGGAGAAGGTGAAGTCTGGAGGGTGAAGCAGAAGAAGTAGAAGAAGGAGAAGGAGAAGGTGAAGTCAGGAGGGTGAATCAGAAGATGTAGAAGAAGGAGAAGGAGAAGGTGAAGTCAGGAGGGTGAAACAGAAGAAGCAGAAGAAGGAGAAGGAGAAGGTGAAGTCTGGAGGGTGAATCAGAAGAAGTAGAAGAAGGAGAAGGAGAAGGTGAAGTCTGGAGGGTGAATCAGAAGAAGCAGAAGAAGGAGAAGGAGAAGGTAAAGTCTGGAGGGTGAATCAGAAGAAGCAGAAGAAGGAGAAGGAGAAGGTGAAGTCTGGAGGGTGAATCAGAAGAAGCAGAATAAGGAGAAGGAGAAGGTGAAGTCTGGAGGGTGAATCAGAAGAAGCAGAAGAAGGAGAAGGAGAAGGTGAAGTCGGGGGGTGAATCAGAAGAAGTAGAAGAAGGAGAAGGAGAAGGTGAAGTCTGGAGGGTGAAGCAGAAGAAGTAGAAGAAGGAGAAGGAGAAGGTGAAGTCAGGAGGGTGAATCAGAAGAAGTAGAAGAAGGAGAAGGAGAAGGTGAAGTCAGGAGGGTGAATCAGAAGAAGCAGAAGAAGGAGATATAGAAGGTGAAGTCTTGAGGGTGAATCAGAAGAATCAGAAGAAGGAGAAGGAGAAGGTGAAGTCTGGAGGGTGAAGCAGAAGAAGCAGAAGAAAGAGAAGGAGAAGGTGAAGTCTGGAGGGTGAAGCAGAAGAAACAGAAGAAGGAGAAGGAGAAGGTGAAGACTGGAGGGTGAATCAGAAGAAGTAGAAGAAGGAGAAGGAGAAGGTGAAGTCTATAGGGTGAATCAGAAGAAGTAGAAGAAGGAGAAGGAGAAGGTGAAGTCTATAGGGTGAATCAGAAGAAGCAGAAGCAGGAGAAGGAGAAGGTGAAGCCTGGAGGGCGCAGCAGAAGAAGCAGAGGAAGGAGAAGGAGAAGGTGAAGTCTGGAGTGTGAAGCAGAAGAAGCAGAAGAAGGAGAAGGAGAAGGTGAAGTCTGGAGGGCGCAGCAGAAGAAGCAGAAGAAGGAGAATGAGAAGGTGAAGTCTGGAGGGTGAATCAGAAGAAGCAGAAGAACGAGAAGGAGAAGGTGAAGTCTGGAGGGTGAATCAGAAGAAGTAGAAGAAGGAGAAGGAGAAGGTGAAGTCTGGAGGGTGAAGCAGAAGAAGTAGAAGAAGGAGAAGGAGAAGGTGAAGTCAGGAGGGTGAATCCGAAGAAGTAGAAGAAGGAGAAGGAGAAGGTGAAGTCAGGAGGGTGAATCAGAAGAAGCAGAAGAAGGAGAAGGAGAAGGTGAAGTCTGGAGGGTGAATCAGAAGAATCAGAAGAAGGAGAAGGAGAAGGTGAAGTCTGGAGGGTGAATCAGAAGAAGCAGAAGAAAGAGAAGGAGAAGGTGAAGTCTGGAGGGTGAAGCAGAAGAAACAGAAGAAGGAGAAGGAGAAGGTGAAGACTGGAGGGTGAATCAGAAGAAGTAGAAGAAGGAGAAGGAGAAGGTGAAGTCTGGAGGGTGAATCAGAAGAAGTAGAAGAAGGAGAAGGAGAAGTTGAAGTCTGGAGGGTGAATCAGAAGAAGCAGAAGAAGGAGAAGGAGAAGGTGAAGTCTGGAGGGTGAATCAGAAGAAGCAGAAGAAGGAGAAGGAGAAGGTGAAGTCTGGAGGGTGAATCAGAAGAAGTAGAAGAAGGAGAAGGAGAAGGTGAAGTCTGGAGGGTGAAGCAGAAGAAGTAGAAGAAGGAGAAGGAGAAGGTGAAGTCAGGAGGGTGAATCCGAAGAAGTAGAAGAAGGAGAAGGAGAAGGTGAAGTCAGGAGGGTGAATCAGAAGAAGCAGAAGAAGGAGAAGGAGAAGGTGAAGTCTGGAGGGTGAATCAGAAGAATCAGAAGAAGGAGAAGGAGAAGGTGAAGTCTGGAGGGTGAATCAGAAGAAGCAGAAGAAAGAGAAGGAGAAGGTGAAGTCTGGAGGGTGAAGCAGAAGAAACAGAAGAAGGAGAAGGAGAAGGTGAAGACTGGAGGGTGAATCAGAAGAAGTAGAAGAAGGAGAAGGAGAAGGTGAAGTCTGGAGGGTGAATCAGAAGAAGTAGAAGAAGGAGAAGGAGAAGTTGAAGTCTGGAGGGTGAATCAGAAGAAGCAGAAGAAGGAGAAGGAGAAGGTGAAGTCTGGAGGGTGAATCAGAAGAAGCAGAAGAAGGAGAAGGAGAAGATGAAGTCTGGAGGGTGAATCAGAAGAAGTAGACGAAGGAGAAGGAGAAGTTGAAGTCTGGAGGGTGAATCAGACGAAGCAGAAGAAGGAGAAGGAGAAGGTGAAGTCTGGAGGGTGAATCAGAAGAAGTAGAAGAAGGAGAAGGAGAAGGTGAAGTCTGGAGGGTGAATCAGAAGAAGCAGAAGAAGGAGAAGGAGAAGGTGAAGTCTGGAGGGTGAATCAGAAGAAGCAGATGAAGGAGAAGGAGAAGGTGAAGTCTGGAGGGTGAATCAGAAGAAGTAGAAGAAGGAGAAGGAGAAGTTGAAGTCTGGAGGGTGAAGCAGAAGAAGTAGAAGATGGAGAAGGAGAAGGTGAAGTCAGGAGGGTGAATCAGAAGAAGTAGAAGAAGGAGAAGGAGAAGGTGAAGTCAGGAGGGTGAATCAGAAGAAGCAGAAGATGGAGAAGGAGAAGGTGAAGTCTGGAGGGTGAATCAGAAGAATAAGAAGAAGGAGAAGGAGAAGGTGAAGTCTGGAGGGTGAATCAGAAGAAGCAGAGGAAGGAGAAGGAGAAGGTGAAGTCTGGAGGGTGAATCAGAAGACGTAGAAGAAGGAGAAGGAGAAGGTGAAGTCTGGAGGGTGAATCAGAAGAAGTAGAAGAAGGAGAAGGAGAAGGTGAAGTCTGGAGGGTGAAGCAGAAGAAGAAGAAGAAGGAGAAGGAGAAGGTGAAGTCAGGAGGGTGAATCAGAAGATGTAGAAGAAGGAGAAGGAGAAGGTGAAGTCAGGAGGGTGAATCAGAAGAAGCAGAAGAAGGAGAAGGAGAAGGTGAAGTCTGGAGGGTGAAGCAGAAGAAGCAGAAGAAGGAGAAGGAGAAGGTGAAGTCTGGAGGGTGAATCAGAAGAAGCAGAAGAAGGAGAAGGAGAAGGTGAAGTCTGGAGGGTGAATCAGAAGAAGCAGAAGAAGGAGAAGGAGAAGGTGAAGTCAGGAGGGTGAATCAGAAGAAGCAGAAGAAGGAGAAGGAGAAGGTGAATTTAGGAGGGTGAATCAGACGAAGCAGAAGAAGGAGAAGGAGCAGGTGAAGTCAGGGGGGTGTAGCAGAAGAAGTAGAAGAAGGAGAAGGAGAAGGTGAAGTCAGGACGGTGAAGCAGAAGAAGCAGAAGAAGGAGAAGGAGAAGGTGAAGCCTGGAGGGCGCAGCAGAAGAAGCAGAAGAAGGAGAAGGAGAAGGTGAAGTCTGGAGTGTGAAGCAGAAGAAGCAGAAGAAGGAGAAGGAGAAGGTGAAGTCTGGAGGGTGAAGCAGAAGAAACAGAAGAAGGAGAAGGAGAAGGTGAAGACTGGAGGGTGAATCAGAAGAAGTAGAAGAAGGAGAAGGAGAAGGTGAAGTCTGGAGGGTGAATCAGAAGAAGTAGAAGAAGGAGAAGGAGAAGTTGAAGTCTGGAGGGTGAATCAGAAGAAGCAGAAGAAGGAGAAGGAGAAGGTGAAGTCTGGAGGGTGAATCAGAAGAAGCAGAAGAAGGAGAAGGAGAAGATGAAGTCTGGAGGGTGAATCAGAAGAAGTAGAAGAAGGAGAAGGAGAAGGTGAAGTCTGGAGGGTGAATCAGAACAAGTAGAAGAAGGAGAAGGAGAAGATGAAGTCTGGAGGGTGAATCAGAAGAAAGAGAAGAAGGAGAAGGAGAAGGTGAAGTCTGGAGGGTGAATCAGAAGAAGCAGAAGAAGGAGAAGGAGAAGGTGAAGTCTGGAGGGTGAATCAGAAGAAGTAGAAGAAGGAGAAGGAGAAGGTGAAGTCTGGAGGGTGAATCAGAAGAAGCAGAAGAAAGAGAAGGAGAAGGTGAAGTCTGGAGGGTGAATCAGAAGAAGTAGAAGAAGGAGAAGGAGAAGGTGAAGTCTGGAGGGTGAATCAGAAGAAGCAGAAGAAGGAGAAGGAGAAGGTGAAGTCTGGAGGGTGAATCAGAAGAAGCAGAAGAAGGAGAAGGAAAAGGTGAAGTCTGGAGGGTGAATCAGAAGAAGCAGAAGAAGGAGAAGGAGAAGGTGAAGTCTGGAGGGTGAATCAGAAGAAGCAGAATAAGGAGAAGGAGAAGGTGAAGTCTGGAGGGTGAATCAGAAGAAGCAGAAGAAGGAGAAGGAGAAGGTGAAGTCTGGAGGGTGAATCAGAAGAAGTAGAAGAAGGAGAAGGAGAAGGTGAAGTCTGGAGGGTGAAGCAGAAGAAGTAGAAGAAGGAGAAGGAGAAGGTGAAGTCTGGAGGGTGAATCAGAAGAATCAGAAGAAGGAGAAGGAGAAGATGAAGTCTGGAGGGTGAATCAGAAGAAGCAGAAGAAAGAGAAGGAGAAGGTGAAGTCTGGAGGGTGAAGCAGAAGAAACAGAAGAAGGAGAAGGAGTAGGTGAAGACTGGAGGGTGAATCAGAAGAAGTAGAAGAAGGAGAAGGAGAAGGTGAAGTCTGGAGGGTGAATCAGACGAAGTAGAAGAAGGAGAAGGAGAAGGTGAAGTCTGGAGGGTGAATCAGAAGAAGCAGAAGAAGGAGAAGGAGAAGGTGAAGTTAGGAGGGTGAATCAGAAGAAGCAGAAGAAGGAGAAGGAGCAGGTGAAGTCAGGGGGGTGAAGCAGAAGAAGTAGAAGAAGGAGAAGGAGAAGGTGAAGTCTGGAGGGTGAATCAGAAGAAGCAGAAGAAGGAGAAGGAGAAGTGGAAGATAGGAGGGTGAATCAGAAGAAGCAGAAGAAGGAGAAGGAGCAGGTGAAGTCAGGGGGGTGAAGCAGAAGAAGTAGAAGAAGGAGAAGGAGAAGGTGAAGTCAGGACGGTGAAGCAGAAGAAGCAGAAGAAGGAGAAGGAGAAGGTGAAGTCTGGAGGGTGAAGCAGGAGAAGCAGAAGAAGGAGAAGGAGAGGGTGAAGTCTGGAGGGTGAATCAGAAGAAGTAGAAGAAGGAGAAGGAGAAGGTGAAGTCAGGAGAGTGAAGCAGAAGAAGCAGAAGAAGGAGAAGGAGAAGGTGAAGTCTGGAGGGCGAAGCAGAAGAAGCAGAAGAAGGAGAAGGAGAAGGTGAAGTCTGGAGGGTGAAGCAGAAGAAGCAGAAGAAGGAGAAGGAGTAGGTGAAGTCTGGAGGGTGAATCAGAAGAAGTAGAAGAAGGAGAAGGATAAGGTGAAGTCAGGAGGGTGAAGCAGAAGAAGCAGAAGAAGGAGAAGGAGAAGGTGAAGTCTGGTGGGTGAAGCAGAAGAAGCAGAAGAAGGAGAAGGAGATGGTGAAGTCTGGAGGGTGAAGCAGAAGAAGCAGAAGAAGGAGAAGGAGAAGGTGAAGTCAGGAGGGTGGATCAGAAGAAGTAGAAGAAGGAGAAGGAGAAGGTGAAGTCTGGAGGGTGAATCAGAAGAAGCAGAAGAAGGAGAAGGAGAAGGTGAAGTCTGGAGGGCGCAGCAGAAGAAGCAGAAGAAGGAGAAAGAGAAGGTGAAGTCTGGAGGGTGAAGCAGAAGAAGCAGAAGAAGGAGAAGGAGAGGGTGAAGTCTGGAGGGTGAATCAGAAGAAGTAGAAGAAGGAGAAGGAGAAGGTGAAGTCAGGAGAGTGAAGCAGAAGAAGCAGAAGAAGGAGAAGGAGAAGGTGAAGTCTGGAGGGCGAAGCAGAAGAAGCAGAAGAAGTAGAAGGAGTAGGTGAAGTCTGGAGGGTGAAGCAGAAGAAGCAGAAGAAGGAGAAGGAGTAGGTGAAGTCAGGAGGGTGAAGCAGAAGAAGCAGAAGAAGGAGAAGGAGAAGGTGAAGTCTGGTGGGTGAAGCAGAAGAAGCAGAAGAAGGAGAAGGAGAAGGTGAAGTCTGGAGGGTGAAGCAGAAGAAGCAGAAGAAGGAGAAGGAGAAGGTGAAGTCAGGAGGGTGGATCAGAAGAAGTAGAAGAAGGAGAAGGAGAAGGTGAAGTCTGGAGGGTGAAGCAGAAGAAGCAGAAGAAGGAGAAGGAGAGGGTGAAGTCTGGAGGGTGAATCAGAAGAAGTAGAAGAAGGAGAAGGAGAAGGTGAAGTCAGGAGAGTGAAGCAGAAGAAGCAGAAGAAGGAGAAGGAGAAGGTGAAGTCTGGAGGGCGAAGCAGAAGAAGCAGAAGAAGGAGAAGGAGAAGGTGAAGTCTGGAGGGTGAAGCAGAAGAAGCAGAAGAAGGAGAAGGAGTAGGTGAAGTCTGGAGGGTGAATCAGAAGAAGTCGAAGAAGGAGAAGGAGAAGGTGAAGTCAGGAGGGTGAAGCAGAAGAAGCAGAAGAAGGAGAAGGAGAAGGTGAAGTCTGGAGGGTGAAGCAGAAGAAGCAGAAGAAGGAGAAGGAGTAGGTGAAGTCTGGAGGGTGAATCAGAAGAAGTCGAAGAAGGAGAAGGAGAAGGTGAAGTCAGGAGGGTGAAGCAGAAGAAGCAGAAGAAGGAGAAGGAGAAGGTGAAGTCTGGAGGGTGAAGCAGAAGAAGCAGAAGAAGGAGAAGGAGAAGGTGAAGTCTGGAGGGTGAATCAGAAGAAGCAGAAGAAGGAGAAGGAGAAGGTGAAGTCTGGAGGGTGAATCAGAAGAAGCAGAAGAAGGAGAAGGAGAAGGTGAAGTCAGGAGGGTGAATCAGAAGAAGCAGAAGAAGGAGAAGGAGAAGGTGAATTTAGGAGGGTGAATCAGAAGAAGCAGAAGAAGGAGAAGGAGCAGGTGAAGTCAGGGGGGTGTAGCAGAAGAAGTAGAAGAAGGAGAAGGAGAAGGTGAAGTCAGGACGGTGAAGCAGAAGAAGCAGAAGAAGGAGAAGGAGAAGGTGAAGCCTGGAGGGCGCAGCAGAAGAAGCAGAAGAAGGAGAAGGAGAAGTTGAAGTCTGGAGTGTGAAGCAGAAGAAGCAGAAGAAGGAGAAGGAGAAGGTGAAGTCTGGAGGGTGAAGCAGAAGAAACAGAAGAAGGAGAAGGAGAAGTTGAAGTCTGGAGGGTGAATCAGAAGAAGCAGAAGAAGGAGAAGGAGAAGGTGAAGTCTGGAGGGTGAATCAGAAGAAGCAGAAGAAGGAGAAGGAGAAGATGAAGTCTGGAGGGTGAATCAGAAGAAGTAGAAGAAGGAGAAGGAGAAGGTGAAGTCTGGAGGGTGAATCAGAACAAGTAGAAGAAGGAGAAGGAGAAGATGAAGTCTGGAGGGTGAATCAGAAGAAAGAGAAGAAGGAGAAGGAGAAGGTGAAGTCTGGAGGGTGAATCAGAAGAAGTAGAAGAAGGAGAAGGAGAAGGTGTAGTCTGGAGGGTGAATCAGAAGAAGTAGACGAAGGAGAAGGAGAAGGTGAAGTCTGGAGGGTGAATCAGAAGAAGCAGAAGAAGGAGAAGGAGAAGGTGAAGTCTGGAGGGTGAATCAGAAGAAGTAGAAGAAGGAGAAGGAGAAGGTGAAGTCTGGAGGGTGAATCAGAAGAAGCAGAAGAAAGAGAAGGAGAAGGTGAAGTCTGGAGGGTGAATCAGAAGAAGTAGAAGAAGGAGAAGGAGAAGGTGAAGTCTGGAGGGTGAATCAGAAGAAGCAGAAGAAGGAGAAGGAGAAGGTGAAGTCTGGAGGGTGAATCAGAAGAAGCAGAAGAAGGAGAAGGAAAAGGTGAAGTCTGGAGGGTGAATCAGAAGAAGCAGAAGAAGGAGAAGGAGAAGGTGAAGTCTGGAGGGTGAATCAGAAGAAGCAGAATAAGGAGAAGGAGAAGGTGAAGTCTGGAGGGTGAATCAGAAGAAGCAGAAGAAGGAGAAGGAGAAGGTGAAGTCTGGAGGGTGAATCAGAAGAAGTAGAAGAAGGAGAAGGAGAAGGTGAAGTCTGGAGGCTGAAGCAGAAGAAGTAGAAGAAGGAGAAGGAGAAGGTGAAGTCAGGAGGGTGAATCAGAAGAAGCAGAAGAAGGAGAAGGAGAAGGTGAAGTCTGGAGGGTGAATCAGAAGAATCAGAAGAAGGAGAAGGAGAAGATGAAGTCTGGAGGGTGAATCAGAAGAAGCAGAAGAAAGAGAAGGAGAAGGTGAAGTCTGGAGGGTGAAGCAGAAGAAACAGAAGAAGGAGAAGGAGTAGGTGAAGACTGGAGGGTGAATCAGAAGAAGTAGAAGAAGGAGAAGGAGAAGGTGAAGTCTGGAGGGTGAATCAGACGAAGTAGAAGAAGGAGAAGGAGAAGGTGAAGTCTGGAGGGTGAATCAGAAGAAGCAGAAGAAGGAGAAGGAGAAGGTGAAGTTAGGAGGGTGAATCAGAAGAAGCAGAAGAAGGAGAAGGAGCAGGTGAAGTCAGGGGGGTGAAGCAGAAGAAGTAGAAGAAGGAGAAGGAGAAGGTGAAGTCAGGACGGTGAAGCAGAAGAAGCAGAAGAAGGAGAAGGAGAAGGTGAAGTCTGGAGGGTGAAGCAGAAGAAGCAGAAGAAGGAGAAGGAGAGGGTGAAGTCTGGAGGGTGAATCAGAAGAAGTAGAAGAAGGAGAAGGAGAAGGTGAAGTCAGGAGAGTGAAGCAGAAGAAGCAGAAGAAGGAGAAGGAGAAGGTGAAGTCTGGAGGGCGAAGCAGAAGAAGCAGAAGAAGGAGAAGGAGAAGGTGAAGTCTGGAGGGTGAAGCAGAAGAAGCAGAAGAAGGAGAAGGAGTAGGTGAAGTCTGGAGGGTGAATCAGAAGAAGTAGAAGAAGGAGAAGGATAAGGTGAAGTCAGGAGGGTGAAGCAGAAGACGCAGAAGAAGGAGAAGGAGAAGGTGAAGTCTGGTGGGTGAAGCAGAAGAAGCAGAAAAGGAGAAGGAGAAGGTGAAGTCTGGAGGGTGAAGCAGAAGAAGCAGAAGAAGGAGAAGGAGAAGGTGAAGTCAGGAGGGTGGATCAGAAGAAGTAGAAGAAGGAGAAGGAGAAGGTGAAGTCTGGAGGGTGAATCAGAAGAAGCAGAAGAAGGAGAAGGAGAAGGTGAAGTCAGGAGAGTGAAGCAGAAGAAGCAGAAGAAGGAGAAGGAGAAGGTGAAGTCTGGAGGGCGAAGCAGAAGAAGCAGAAGAAGGAGAAGGAGAAGGTGAAGTCTGGAGGGTGAAGCAGAAGAAGCAGAAGAAGGAGAAGGAGTAGGTGAAGTCTGGAGGGTGAATCAGAAGAAGTAGAAGAAGGAGAAGGAGAAGGTGAAGTCAGGAGGGTGAAGCAGAAGAAGCAGAAGAAGGAGAAGATGAAGGTGAAGTCTGGAGGGTGAAGCAGAAGAAGCAGAAGAAGGAGAAGGAGAAGGTGAAGTCTGGAGGGTGAATCAGAAGAAGCAGAAGAAGGAGAAGGAGAAGGTGAAGTCTGGAGGGAGAATCAGAAGAAGCAGAAGAAGGAGAAGGAGAAGGTGAAGTCAGGAGGGTGAATCAGAAGAAGCAGAAGAAGGAGAAGGAGAAGGTGAATTTAGGAGGGCGAATCAGAAGAAGCAGAAGAAGGAGAAGGAGCAGGTGAAGTCAGGGGGGTGTAGCAGAAGAAGTAGAAGAAGGAGAAGGAGAAGGTGAAGTCAGGACGGTGAAGCAGAAGAAGCAGAAGAAGGAGAAGGAGAAGGTGAAGCCTGGAGGGCGCAGCAGAAGAAGCAGAAGAAGGAGAAGGAGAAGGTGAAGTCTGGAGTGTGAAGCAGAAGAAGCAGAAGAAGGAGAAGGAGAAGGTGAAGTCTGGAGGGTGAAGCAGAAGAAACAGAAGAAGGAGAAGGAGAAGGTGAAGACTGGAGGGTGAATCAGAAGAAGTAGAAGAAGGAGAAGGAGAAGGTGAAGTCTGGAGGGTGAATCAGAAGAAGTAGAAGAAGGAGAAGGAGAAGTTGAAGTCTGGAGGGTGAATCAGAAGAAGCAGAAGAAGGAGAAGTAGAAGGTGAAGTCTGGAGGGTGAATCAGAAGAAGCAGAAGAAGGAGAAGGAGAAGATGAAGTCTGGAGGGTGAATCAGAAGAAGTAGAAGAAGGAGAAGGAGAAGGTGAAGTCTGGAGGGTGAATCAGAAGAAGTAGAAGAAGGAGAAGGAGAAGATGAAGTCTGGAGGGTGAATCAGAAGAAAGAGAAGAAGGAGAAGGAGAAGGTGAAGTCTGGAGGGTGAATCAGAAGAAGTAGAAGAAGGAGAAGGAGAAGGTGTAGACTGGAGGGTGAATCAGAAGAAGTAGACGAAGGAGAAGGAGAAGGTGAAGTCTGGAGGGTGAATCAGAAGAAGCAGAAGAAGGAGAAGGAGAAGGTGAAGTCTGGAGGGTGAATCAGAAGAAGTAGAAGAAGGAGAAGGAGAAGGTGAAGTCTGGAGGGTGAATCAGAAGAAGCAGAAGAAGGAGAAGGATAAGGTGAAGTCAGGAGGGTGAAGCAGAAGAAGCAGAAGAAGGAGAAGGAGAAGGTGAAGTCTGGTGGGTGAAGCAGAAGAAGCAGAAGAAGGAGAAGGAGAAGGTGAAGTCTGGAGGGTGAAGCAGAAGAAGCAGAAGAAGGAGAAGGAGAAGGTGAAGTCAGGAGGGTGGATCAGAAGAAGTAGAAGAAGGAGAAGGAGAAGGTGAAGTCTGGAGGGTGAATCAGAAGAAGCAGAAGAAGGAGAAAGAGAAGGTGAAGTCTGGAGGGCGCAGCAGAAGAAGCAGAAGAAGGAGAAAGAGAAGGTGAAGTCTGGAGGGTGAAGCAGAAGAAGCAGAAGAAGGAGAAGGAGAGGGTGAAGTCTGGAGGGTGAATCAGAAGAAGTAGAAGAAGGAGAAGGAGAAGGTGAAGTCAGGAGAGTGAAGCAGAAGAAGCAGAAGAAGGAGAAGGAGAAGGTGAAGTCTGGAGGGCGAAGCAGAAGAAGCAGAAGAAGTAGAAGGAGTAGGTGAAGTCTGGAGGGTGAAGCAGAAGAAGCAGAAGAAGGAGAAGGAGTAGGTGAAGTCAGGAGGGTGAAGCAGAAGAAGCAGAAGAAGGAGAAGGAGAAGGTGAAGTCTGGTGGGTGAAGCAGAAGAAGCAGAAGAAGGAGAAGGAGAAGGTGAAGTCTGGAGGGTGAAGCAGAAGAAGCAGAAGAAGGAGAAGGAGAAGGTGAAGTCAGGAGGGTGGATCAGAAGAAGTAGAAGAAGGAGAAGGAGAAGGTGAAGTCTGGAGGGTGAATCAGAAGAAGCAGAAGAAGGAGAAGGAGAAGGTGAAGTCTGGAGGGCACAGCAGAAGAAGCAGAAGAAGGAGAAAGAGAAGGTGAAGTCTGGAGGGTGAAGCAGAAGAAGCAGAAGAAGGAGAAGGAGAGGGTGAAGTCTGGAGGGTGAATCAGAAGAAGTAGAAGAAGGAGAAGGAGAAGGTGAAGTCAGGAGAGTGAAGCAGAAGAAGCAGAAGAAGGAGAAGGAGAAGGTGAAGTCTGGAGGGCGAAGCAGAAGAAGCAGAAGAAGGAGAAGGAGAAGGTGAAGTCTGGAGGGTGAAGCAGAAGAAGCAGAAGAAGGAGAAGGAGTAGGTGAAGTCTGGAGGGTGAATCAGAAGAAGTCGAAGAAGGAGAAGGAGAAGGTGAAGTCAGGAGGGTGAAGCAGAAGAAGCAGAAGAAGGAGAAGGAGAAGGTGAAGTCTGGAGGGTGAAGCAGAAGAAGCAGAAGAAGGAGAAGGAGAAGGTGAAGTCTGGAGGGTGAATCAGAAGAAGCAGAAGAAGGAGAAGGAGAAGGTGAAGTCTGGAGGGTGAATCAGAAGAAGCAGAAGAAGGAGAAGGAGAAGGTGAAGTCAGGAGGGTGAATCAGAAGAAGCAGAAGAAGGAGAAGGAGAAGGTGAATTTAGGAGGGTGAATCAGAAGAAGCAGAAGAAGGAGAAGGAGCAGGTGAAGTCAGGGGGGTGTAGCAGAAGAAGTAGAAGAAGGAGAAGGAGAAGGTGAAGTCAGGACGGTGAAGCAGAAGAAGCAGAAGAAGGAGAAGGAGAAGGTGAAGCCTGGAGGGCGCAGCAGAAGAAGCAGAAGAAGGAGAAGGAGAAGGTGAAGTCTGGAGTGTGAAGCAGAAGAAGCAGAAGAAGGAGAAGGAGAAGGTGAAGTCTGGAGGGTGAAGCAGAAGAAACAGAAGAAGGAGAAGGAGAAGGTGAAGACTGGAGGGTGAATCAGAAGAAGTAGAAGAAGGAGAAGGAGAAGGTGAAGTCTGGAGGGTGAATCAGAAGAAGTAGAAGAAGGAGAAGGAGAAGTTGAAGTCTGGAGGGTGAATCAGAAGAAGCAGAAGAAGGAGAAGGAGAAGGTGAAGTCTGGAGGGTGAATCAGAAGAAGCAGAAGAAGGAGAAGGAGAAGATGAAGTCTGGAGGGTGAATCAGAAGAAGTAGAAGAAGGAGAAGGAGAAGGTGAAGTCTGGAGGGAGAATCAGAAGAAGCAGAAGAAGGAGAAGGAGAAGGTGAAGTCAGGAGGGTGAATCAGAAGAAGCAGAAGAAGGAGAAGGAGAAGGTGAATTTAGGAGGGCGAATCAGAAGAAGCAGAAGAAGGAGAAGGAGCAGGTGAAGTCAGGGGGGTGTAGCAGAAGAAGTAGAAGAAGGAGAAGGAGAAGGTGAAGTCAGGACGGTGAAGCAGAAGAAGCAGAAGAAGGAGAAGGAGAAGGTGAAGCCTGGAGGGCGCAGCAGAAGAAGCAGAAGAAGGAGAAGGAGAAGGTGAAGTCTGGAGTGTGAAGCAGAAGAAGCAGAAGAAGGAGAAGGAGAAGGTGAAGTCTGGAGGGTGAAGCAGAAGAAACAGAAGAAGGAGAAGGAGAAGGTGAAGACTGGAGGGTGAATCAGAAGAAGTAGAAGAAGGAGAAGGAGAAGGTGAAGTCTGGAGGGTGAATCAGAAGAAGTAGAAGAAGGAGAAGGAGAAGTTGAAGTCTGGAGGGTGAATCAGAAGAAGCAGAAGAAGGAGAAGTAGAAGGTGAAGTCTGGAGGGTGAATCAGAAGAAGCAGAAGAAGGAGAAGGAGAAGATGAAGTCTGGAGGGTGAATCAGAAGAAGTAGAAGAAGGAGAAGGAGAAGGTGAAGTCTGGAGGGTGAATCAGAAGAAGTAGAAGAAGGAGAAGGAGAAGATGAAGTCTGGAGGGTGAATCAGAAGAAAGAGAAGAAGGAGAAGGAGAAGGTGAAGTCTGGAGGGTGAATCAGAAGAAGTAGAAGAAGGAGAAGGAGAAGGTGTAGACTGGAGGGTGAATCAGAAGAAGTAGACGAAGGAGAAGGAGAAGGTGAAGTCTGGAGGGTGAATCAGAAGAAGCAGAAGAAGGAGAAGGAGAAGGTGAAGTCTGGAGGGTGAATCAGAAGAAGTAGAAGAAGGAGAAGGAGAAGGTGAAGTCTGGAGGGTGAATCAGAAGAAGCAGAAGAAGGAGAAGGATAAGGTGAAGTCAGGAGGGTGAAGCAGAAGAAGCAGAAGAAGGAGAAGGAGAAGGTGAAGTCTGGTGGGTGAAGCAGAAGAAGCAGAAGAAGGAGAAGGAGAAGGTGAAGTCTGGAGGGTGAAGCAGAAGAAGCAGAAGAAGGAGAAGGAGAAGGTGAAGTCAGGAGGGTGGATCAGAAGAAGTAGAAGAAGGAGAAGGAGAAGGTGAAGTCTGGAGGGTGAATCAGAAGAAGCAGAAGAAGGAGAAGGAGAAGGTGAAGTCTGGAGGGCGCAGCAGAAGAAGCAGAAGAAGGAGAAAGAGAAGGTGAAGTCTGGAGGGTGAAGCAGAAGAAGCAGAAGAAGGAGAAGGAGAGGGTGAAGTCTGGAGGGTGAATCAGAAGAAGTAGAAGAAGGAGAAGGAGAAGGTGAAGTCAGGAGAGTGAAGCAGAAGAAGCAGAAGAAGGAGAAGGAGAAGGTGAAGTCTGGAGGGCGAAGCAGAAGAAGCAGAAGAAGTAGAAGGAGTAGGTGAAGTCTGGAGGGTGAAGCAGAAGAAGCAGAAGAAGGAGAAGGAGTAGGTGAAGTCAGGAGGGTGAAGCAGAAGAAGCAGAAGAAGGAGAAGGAGAAGGTGAAGTCTGGTGGGTGAAGCAGAAGAAGCAGAAGAAGGAGAAGGAGAAGGTGAAGTCTGGAGGGTGAAGCAGAAGAAGCAGAAGAAGGAGAAGGAGAAGGTGAAGTCAGGAGGGTGGATCAGAAGAAGTAGAAGAAGGAGAAGGAGAAGGTGAAGTCTGGAGGGTGAATCAGAAGAAGCAGAAGAAGGAGAAGGAGAAGGTGAAGTCTGGAGGGCACAGCAGAAGAAGCAGAAGAAGGAGAAAGAGAAGGTGAAGTCTGGAGGGTGAAGCAGAAGAAGCAGAAGAAGGAGAAGGAGAGGGTGAAGTCTGGAGGGTGAATCAGAAGAAGTAGAAGAAGGAGAAGGAGAAGGTGAAGTCAGGAGAGTGAAGCAGAAGAAGCAGAAGAAGGAGAAGGAGAAGGTGAAGTCTGGAGGGCGAAGCAGAAGAAGCAGAAGAAGGAGAAGGAGAAGGTGAAGTCTGGAGGGTGAAGCAGAAGAAGCAGAAGAAGGAGAAGGAGTAGGTGAAGTCTGGAGGGTGAATCAGAAGAAGTCGAAGAAGGAGAAGGAGAAGGTGAAGTCAGGAGGGTGAAGCAGAAGAAGCAGAAGAAGGAGAAGGAGAAGGTGAAGTCTGGAGGGTGAAGCAGAAGAAGCAGAAGAAGGAGAAGGAGAAGGTGAAGTCTGGAGGGTGAATCAGAAGAAGCAGAAGAAGGAGAAGGAGAAGGTGAAGTCTGGAGGGTGAATCAGAAGAAGCAGAAGAAGGAGAAGGAGAAGGTGAAGTCAGGAGGGTGAATCAGAAGAAGCAGAAGAAGGAGAAGGAGAAGGTGAATTTAGGAGGGTGAATCAGAAGAAGCAGAAGAAGGAGAAGGAGCAGGTGAAGTCAGGGGGGTGTAGCAGAAGAAGTAGAAGAAGGAGAAGGAGAAGGTGAAGTCAGGACGGTGAAGCAGAAGAAGCAGAAGAAGGAGAAGGAGAAGGTGAAGCCTGGAGGGCGCAGCAGAAGAAGCAGAAGAAGGAGAAGGAGAAGGTGAAGTCTGGAGTGTGAAGCAGAAGAAGCAGAAGAAGGAGAAGGAGAAGGTGAAGTCTGGAGGGTGAAGCAGAAGAAACAGAAGAAGGAGAAGGAGAAGGTGAAGACTGGAGGGTGAATCAGAAGAAGTAGAAGAAGGAGAAGGAGAAGGTGAAGTCTGGAGGGTGAATCAGAAGAAGTAGAAGAAGGAGAAGGAGAAGTTGAAGTCTGGAGGGTGAATCAGAAGAAGCAGAAGAAGGAGAAGGAGAAGGTGAAGTCTGGAGGGTGAATCAGAAGAAGCAGAAGAAGGAGAAGGAGAAGATGAAGTCTGGAGGGTGAATCAGAAGAAGTAGAAGAAGGAGAAGGAGAAGGTGAAGTCTGGAGGGTGAATCAGAACAAGTAGAAGAAGGAGAAGGAGAAGATGAAGTCTGGAGGGTGAATCAGAAGAAAGAGAAGAAGGAGAAGGAGAAGGTGAAGTCTGGAGGGTGAATCAGAAGAAGTAGAAGAAGGAGAAGGAGAAGGTGTAGTCTGGAGGGTGAATCAGAAGAAGTAGACGAAGGAGAAGGAGAAGGTGAAGTCTGGAGGGTGAATCAGAAGAAGTAGAAGAAGGAGAAGGAGAAGGTGAAGTCTGGAGGGTGAATCAGAAGAAGCAGAAGAAAGAGAAGGAGAAGGTGAAGTCTGGAGGGTGAATCAGAAGAAGTAGAAGAAGGAGAAGGAGAAGGTGAAGTCTGGAGGGTGAATCAGAAGAAGCAGAAGAAGGAGAAGGAGAAGGTGAAGTCTGGAGGGTGAATCAGAAGAAGCAGAAGAAGGAGAAGGAAAAGGTGAAGTCTGGAGGGTGAATCAGAAGAAGCAGAAGAAGGAGAAGGAGAAGGTGAAGTCTGGAGGGTGAATCAGAAGAAGCAGAATAAGGAGAAGGAGAAGGTGAAGTCTGGAGGGTGAATCAGAAGAAGCAGAAGAAGGAGAAGGAGAAGCTGAAGTCTGGAGGGTGAATCAGAAGAATTAGAAGAAGGAGAAGGAGAAGGTGAAGTCTGGAGGCTGAAGCAGAAGAAGTAGAAGAAGGAGAAGGAGAAGGTGAAGTCAGGAGGGTGAATCAGAAGAAGCAGAAGAAGGAGAAGGAGAAGGTGAAGTCTGGAGGGTGAATCAGAAGAATCAGAAGAAGGAGAAGGAGAAGATGAAGTCTGGAGGGTGAATCAGAAGAAGCAGAAGAAAGAGAAGGAGAAGGTGAAGTCTGGAGGGTGAAGCAGAAGAAACAGAAGAAGGAGAAGGAGTAGGTGAAGACTGGAGGGTGAATCAGAAGAAGTAGAAGAAGGAGAAGGAGAAGGTGAAGTCTGGAGGGTGAATCAGACGAAGTAGAAGAAGGAGAAGGAGAAGGTGAAGTCTGGAGGGTGAATCAGAAGAAGCAGAAGAAGGAGAAGGAGAAGGTGAAGTTAGGAGGGTGAATCAGAAGAAGCAGAAGAAGGAGAAGGAGCAGGTGAAGTCAGGGGGGTGAAGCAGAAGAAGTAGAAGAAGGAGAAGGAGAAGGTGAAGTCAGGACGGTGAAGCAGAAGAAGCAGAAGAAGGAGAAGGAGAAGGAGAAGTCTGGAGGGTGAAGCAGAAGAAGCAGAAGAAGGAGAAGGAGAGGGTGAAGTCTGGAGGGTGAATCAGAAGAAGTAGAAGAAGGAGAAGGAGAAGGTGAAGTCAGGAGAGTGAAGCAGAAGAAGCAGAAGAAGGAGAAGGAGAAGGTGAAGTCTGGAGGGCGAAGCAGAAGAAGCAGAAGAAGGAGAAGGAGAAGTTGAAGTCTGGAGGGTGAATCAGAAGAAGCAGAAGAAGGAGAAGGAGAAGGTGAAGTCTGGAGGGTGAATCAGAAGAAGCAGAAGAAGGAGAAGGAGAAGATGAAGTCTGGAGGGTGAATCAGAAGAAGTAGAAGAAGGAGAAGGAGAAGGTGAAGTCTGGAGGGTGAATCAGAAGAAGTAGAAGAAGGAGAATGAGAAGATGAAGTCTGGAGGGTGAATCAGAAGAAACAGAAGAAGGAGAAGGAGAAGGTGAAGTCTGGAGGGTGAATCAGAAGAAGTAGAAGAAGGAGAAGGAGAAGGTGTAGTCTGGAGGGTGAATCAGAAGAAGTAGACGAAGGAGAAGGAGAAGGTGAAGTCTGGAGGGTGAATCAGAAGAAGCAGAAGAAGGAGAAGGAGAAGGTGAAGTCTGGAGGGTGAATCAGAAGAAGTAGAAGAAGGAGAAGGAGAAGGTGAAGTCTGGAGGGTGAATCAGAAGAAGCAGAAGAAGGAGAAGGAGAAGGTGAAGTCTGGAGGGTGAATCAGAAGAAGCAGAAGAAGGAGAAGGAGAAGGTGAAGTCTGGAGGGTGAATCAGAAGAAGCAGAATAAGGAGAAGGAGAAGGTGAAGTCTGGAGGGTGAATCAGAAGAAGCAGAAGAAGGAGAAGGAGAAGGTGAAGTCTGGAGGGTGAATCAGAAGAAGTAGAAGAAGGAGAAGGAGAAGGTGAAGTCTGGAGGGTGAATCAGAAGAAGTAGAAGAAGGAGAAGGAGAAGGTGAAGTCTGGAGGGTGAAGCAGAAGAAGTAGATGAAGGAGAAGGAGAAGGTGAAGTCAGGAGGGTGAATCAGAAGAAGTAGAAGAAGGAGAAGGAGAAGGTGAGGTCTGGACGGTGAATCAGAAGAAGCAGAAGAAGGAGAAGGAGAAGGTGAAGTCTGGAGGGTGAATCAGAAGAATCAGAAGAAGGAGAAGGAGAAGGTGAAGTCTGGAGGGTGAATCAGAAGAAGCAGAAGAAAGAGAAGGAGAAGGTGAAGTCTGGAGGGTGAAGCAGAAGAAACAGAAGAAGGAGAAGGAGAAGGTGAAGACTGGAGGGTGAATCAGAAGAAGTAGAAGAAGGAGAAGGAGAAGGTGAAGTCTGGAGGGTGAATCAGAAGAAGGAGAAGAAGGAGAAGGAGAAGGTGAAGTCTGGAGGGTGGATCAGAAGAAGCAGAAGAAGGAGAAGGAGAAGGTGAAGTCTGGAGGGTGAATCAGAAGAAGGAGCAGAAGGAGAAGGAGAAGATGAAGTCTGGAGGGTGAATCAAAAGAAGTAGAAGAAGGAGAAGGAGAAGGTGAAGTCTGGAGGGTGAATCAGAAGAAGGAGAAGAAGGAGAAGGAGAAGATGAAGTCTGGAGGGTGAAGCAGAAGAAACAGAAGAAGGAGAAGGAGAAGGTGAAGACTGGAGGGTGAATCAGAAGAAGTAGAAGAAGGAGAAGGAGAAGGTGAAGTCTGGAGGGTGAATCAGAAGAAGTAGAAGAAGGAGAAGGAGAAGGTGAAGTCTGGAGGGTGAATCAGAAGAAGTAGACGAAGGAGAAGGAGAAGGTGAAGTCTGGAGGGTGAATCAGAAGAAGCAGAAGAAGGAGAAGGAGAAGGTGAAGTCTGGAGGGTGAATCAGAAGAAGTAGAAGAAGGAGAAGGAGAAGGTGAAGTCTGGAGGGTGAATCAGAAGAAGCAGAAGAAGGAGAAGGAGAAGGTGAAGTCTGGAGGGTGAATCAGAAGAAGCAGAAGAAGGAGAAGGAGAAGGTGAAGTCTGGAGGGTGAAACAGAAGAAGCAGAATAAGGAGAAGGAGAAGGTGAAGTCTGGAGGGTGAATCAGAAGAAGCAGAAGAAGGAGAAGGAGAAGGTGAAGTCTGTAGGGTGAATCAGAAGAAGTAGAAGAAGGAGAAGGAGAAGGTGAAGTCTGGAGGGTGAATCAGAAGAAGTAGAAAAAGGAGAAGGAGAAGGTGAAGTCTGGAGGGTGAAGCAGAAGAAGTAGAAGAAGGAGAAGGAGAAGGTGAAGTCAGGAGGGTGAATCAGAAGAAGTAGAAGAAGGAGAAGGAGAAGGTGAAGTCAGGAGGGTGAATCAGAAGAAGCAGAAGAAGGAGAAGGAGAAGGTGAAGTCTGGAGGGTGAATCAGAAGAAGCAGAAGAAGGAGAAGGAGAAGGTGATGTCTGGAGGGTGAATCAGAAGAAGCAGAAGAAGGAGAAGGAGAAGGTGAAGTCTGGAGGGTGAATCAGAAGAAGCAGAAGAAGGAGAAGGAGAAGGTGAAGTCTGGAGGGTGAATCAGAAGAAGCAGAATAAGGAGAAGGAGAAGGTGAAGTCTGGAGGGTGAATCAGAAGAAGCAGAAGAAGGAGAAGGAGAAGGTGAAGTCTGGAGGGTGAATCAGAAGAAGTAGAAGAAGGAGAAGGAGAAGGTGAAGTCTGGAGGGTGAAGCAGAAGAAGTAGAAGAAGGAGAAGGAGAAGGTGAAGTCAGGAGGGTGAATCAGAAGAAGTAGAAGAAGGAGAAGGAGAAGGTGAAGTCAGGAGGGTGAATCAGAAGAAGCAGAAGAAGGAGAAGGAGAAGGTGAAGTCTGGAGGGCGAATCAGAAGAAACAGAAGAAGGAGAAGGAGAAGGTGAAATCTGGAGGGTGAATCAGAAGAAGCAGAAGAAGGAGAAGGAGAAGGTGAAGTCTGGAGGTTGAATCAGAAGAAGCAGAATAAGGAGAAGGAGAAGGTGAAGTCTGGAGGGTGAATCAGAAGAAGCAGAATAAGGAGAAGGAGAAGGTGAAGTCTGGAGGGTGAATCAGAAGAAGCAGAAGAAGGAGAAGGAGAAGGTGAAGTCTGGAGGGTGAATCAGAAGAGGTAGAAGAAGGAGAAGGTGAAGGTGAAGTCTGGAGGGTGAAGCAGAAGAAGGAGAAGAAGGAGAAGGAGAAGGTGAAGTCAGGAGAGTGAATCAGAAGAAGTAGAAGAAGGAGAAGGAGAAGGTGAAGCCAGGAGGGTGAATCAGAAGAAGCAGAAGAAGGAGAAGGAGAAGGTGAAGTCTGGAGGGTGAATCAGAAGAATCAGAAGAAGGAGAAGGAGAAGGTGAAGTCTGGAGGGTGAATCAGAAGAATCAGAAGAAAGAGAAGGAGAAGGTGAAGTCTGGAGGCTGAAGCAGAAGAAACAGAAGAAGGAGAAGGAGAATGTGAAGACTGGAGGGTGAATCAGAAGAAGTAGAAGAAGGAGAAGGAGAAGGTGAAGTCTGGAGGGTGAATCAGAAGAAGTAGAAGAAGGAGAAGGAGGAGGTGAAGTCTAGAGGGTGAATCAGAAGAAGCAGAAGAAGGAGAAGGAGAAGGTGAAGTCTGGAGGGTGAATCAGAAGATGCAGAAGAAGGAGAAGGAGAAGATGAAGTCTGGAGGGTGAATCAGAAGAAGTAGAAGAAGGAGAAGGAGAAGGTGAAGTCTGGAGGGTGAATCAGAAGAAGTAGAAGAAGGAGAAGGAGAAGGTGAAGTCTGGAGGGTGAATCAGAAGAAACAGAAGAAGGAGAAGGAGAAGGTGAAGTCTGGAGGGTGAATCAGAAGAAGTAGAAGAAGGAGAAGGAGAAGGTGAAGTCTGGAGGGTGAATCAGAAGAAGCAGAAGAAGGAGAAGGAGAAGATGAAGTCTGGAGGGTGAATCAGAAGAAGTAGAAGAAGGAGAAGGAGAAGGTGAAGTCTGGAGGGTGAATCAGAAGAAGCAGAAGAAGGAGAAGGAGAAGGTGAAGTCTGGAGGGTGAATCAGAAGAAGCAGAAGAAGGAGAAGGAGAAGGTGAAGTCTGGAGGGTGAACCAGAAGAAGCAGAATAAGGAGAAGGAGAAGGTGAAGTCTGGAGGGTGAATCAGAAGAAGTAGAAGAAGGAGAAGGAGAAGGTGAAGTCTGGAGGGTGAATCAGAAGAAGTAGAAGAAGGAGAAGGAGAAGGTGAAGTCTGGAGGGTGAATCTGAAGAAGTAGAAGAAGGAGAAGGAGAAGGTGAAGTCTGGAGGGTGAAGCAGAAGAAGTAGAAGAAGGAGAAGGAGAAGGTGAAGTCAGGAGGGTGAATCAGAAGAAGTAGAAGAAGGAGAAGGTGAAGGTGAAGTCAGGAGGGTGAATCAGAAGAAGCAGAAGAAGGAGAAGGAGAAGGTGAAGTCTGGAGGGTGAATCAGAAGAATCAGAAGAAGGAGAAGGAGAAGGTGAAGTCTGGAGGGAGAATCAGAAGAAGCAGAAGAAAGAGAAGGAGAAGGTGAAGTCTGGAGGGTGAATCAGAAGAAGTAGAAGAAGGAGAAGGAGAAGGTGAAGTCTGGAGGGTGAATCAGAAGAAGCAGAAGAAGGAGAAGGAGAAGGTGAAGTCTGGAGGGTGTATCAGAAGAAGCAGAAGAAGGAGAAGGAAAAGGTGAAGTCTGGAGGGTGAATCAGAAGAAGCAGAAGGAGAAGGAGAAGGTGAAGTCTGGAGGGTGAATCAGAAGAAGCAGAATAAGGAGAAGGAGAAGGTGAAGTCTGGAGGGTGAATCAGAAGAAGCAGAAGAAGGAGAAGGTGAAGTCTGGAGGGTGAATCAGAAGAAGTAGAAGAAGGAGAAGGAGAAGGTGAAGTCTGGAGGGTGAAGCAGAAGAAGTAGAAGAAGGAGAAGGAGAAGGTGAAGTCAGGAGGGTGAATCAGAAGAAGCAGAAGAAGGAGAAGGAGAAGGTGAAGTCTGGAGGGTGAATCAGAAGAATCAGAAGAAGGAGAAGGAGAAGATGAAGTCTGGAGGGTGAATCAGAAGAAGCAGAAGAAAGAGAAGGAGAAGGGGAAGTCTGGAGGGTGAAGCAGAAGAAACAGAAGAAGGAGAAGGAGTAGGTGAAGAATGGAGGGTGAATCAGAAGAAGTAGAAGAAGGAGAAGGAGAAGGTGAAGCCTGGAGGGTGAATCAGACGAAGTAGAAGAAGGAGAAGGAGAAGTCTGGAGGGTGAATCAGAAGAAGTAGAAGAAGGAGAAGGAGAAGGTGAAGTCTGGAGGGTGAGTCAGAAGAAGCAGAAGAAGGAGAAGGAGAAGATGAGGTCTGGAGGGTGAATCAGAAGAAGTAGAAGAAGGAGAAGGAGAAGGTGAAGTCTGGAGGGTGAATCAGAAGAAGCAGAGGAAGGAGAAGGAGAAGGTGAAGTCTGGAGGGTGAATCAGAAGAAGCAGAAGAAGGAGAAGGAAAAGGTGAAGTCAGGAGCGTGAATCAGAAGAAGCAGAAGAAGGAGAAGGAGAAGGTGAAGTTAGGAGGGTGAATCAGAAGAAGCAGAAGAAGGAGAAGGAGCAGGTGAAGTCAGGGGGGTGAAGCAGAAGAAGTAGAAGAAGGAGAAGGAGAAGGTGAAGTCAGGACGGTGAAGCAGAAGAAGCAGAAGAAGGAGAAGGAGAAGGTGAAGTCTGGAGGGTGAAGCAGAAGAAGCAGAAGAAGGAGAAGGAGAGGGTGAAGTCTGGAGTGTGAAGCAGAAGAAGTAGAAGAAGGAGAAGGAGAAGGTGAAGTCAGGAGAGTGAAGCAGAAGAAGCAGAAGAAGGAGAAGGAGAAGGTGAAGTCTGGAGGGCGAAGCAGAAGAAGCAGAAGAAGGAGAAGGAGAAGGTGAAGTCTGGAGGGTGAAGCAGAAGAAGCAGAAGAAGGAGAAGGAGTAGGTGAAGTCTGGAGGGTGAATCAGAAGAAGTAGAAGAAGGAGAAGGATAAGGTGAAGTCAGGATGGTGAAGCAGAAGAAGCAGAAGAAGGAGAAGGAGAAGGTGAAGTCTGCAGGGTGAAGCAGAAGAAGTAGAAGAAGGAGAAGGAGAAGGTGAAGTCTGGAGGGTGAAGCAGAAGAAGCAGAAGAAGGAGAAGTAGAAGGTGAAGTCAGGAGGGTGGATCAGAAGAAGTAGAAGAAGGAGAAGGAGAAGGTGAAGTCTGGAGGGTGAATCAGAAGAAGCAGAAGAAGGAGAAGGAGAAGGTGAAGTCTGGAGGGCGCAGCAGAAGAAGCAGAAGAAGGAGAAAGAGAAGGTGAAGTCTGGAGGGTGAAGCAGACGAAGCAGAAGAAGGAGAAGGAGAGGGTGAAGTCTGGAGGGTGAATCAGAAGAAGTAGAAGAAGGAGAAGGAGAAGGTGAAGTCAGGAGAGTGAAGCAGAAGAAGCAGAAGAAGGAGAAGGAGAAGGTGAAGTCTGGAGGGCGAAGCAGAAGAAGCAGAAGAAGGAGAAGGAGAAGTTGAAGTCTGGAGGGTGAAGCAGAAGAAGCAGAAGAAGGAGAAGGAGTAGGTGAAGTCTGGAGGGTGAATCAGAAGAAGTAGAAGAAGGAGAAGGAGAAGGTGAAGTCAGGAGGGTGAAGCAGAAGAAGCAGAAGAAGGAGAAGGAGAAGGTGAAGTCTGGAGGGTGAAGCAGAAGAAGCAGAAGAAGGAGAAGGAGAAGGTGAAGTCTGGAGGGTGAATCAGAAGAAGCAGAAGAAGGAGAAGGAGAAGGTGAAGTCTGGAGGGTGAATAAGAAGAAGCAGAAGAAGGAGAAGGAGAAGATGAAGTCTGGAGGGTGAATCAGAAGAAGTAGAAGAAGGAGAAGGAGAAGATGAGGTCTGGAGGGTGAATCAGAAGAAGCAGAAGAAGGAGAAGGAGAAGGTGAAGTCTGGAGGGTGAATCAGAAGAAGCAGAAAAGGAGAAGGAGAAGGTGAAGTCTGGAGGGTGAATTAGAAGAAGCAGAAGAAGGAGAAGGAGAAGGTGAAGTCAGGAGGGTGAATCAGAAGAAGCAGAAGAAGGAGAAGGAGCAGGTGAAGTCAGGGGGGTGAAGCAGAAGAAGTAGAAGAAGGAGAAGGAGAAGGTGAAGTCAGGAGGGTGAAGCAGAAGAAGCAGAAGAAGGAGAAGGAGAAGGTGAAGTCTGGAGGGCGCAGCAGAAGAAGCAGAAGAAGGAGAAGGAGAAGGTGAAGTCTGCAGGGTGAATCAGAAGAAGTAGAAGAAGGAGAAGGAGAAGGTGAAGTCAGGAGAGTGAAGCAGAAGAAGCAGAAGAAGGAGAAGGAGAAGGTGAAGTCTGGAGGGTGAAGCAGAAGAAGCAGAAGAAGGAGAAGGAGAAGGTGAAGTCTGGAGGGCGAAGCAGAAGAAGCAGAAGAAGGAGAAGGAGAAGGTGAAGTCTGGAGGGTGAAGCAGAAGAAACAGAAGAAGGAGAAGGAGAAGGTGAAGTCTGGAGGGTGAATCAGAAGAAGTAGAAGAAGGAGAAGGAGAAGGTGAAGTCAGGAGGGTGAATCAGAAGTAGTAGAAGAAGGAGAAGGAGAAGGTGAAGTCAGGAGGGTGAAGCAGAAGAAGCAGAAGAAGGAGAAGGAGAAGGTGAAGTCAGGAGGGTGAATCGGAAGAAGTAGAAGAAGGAGAAGGAGAAGGTGAAGTCTGGAGGGTGAATCAGAAGAAGTAGAAGAAGGAGAAGGAGAAGGTGAAGTCTGGAGGGTGAATCAGAAGAAGTAGAAGAAGGAGAAGGAGAAGGTGAAGTCTGGAGGGTGAATCAGAAGAAGCAGAAGAAGGAGAAGGAGAAGGTGACGTCTGGAGGGAGAAGCAGAAGAAGCAGAATAAGGAGAAGGAGAAGGTGAAGTCTGGAGGGTGAATCAGAAGAAGCAGAAGAAGGAGAAGGTGAGGTCTGGAGGGTGAATCAGAAGAAGTAGAAGAAGGAGAAGGAGAAGGTGAAGTCTGGAGGGTGAAGCAGAAGAAGTAGAAGAAGGAGAAGGAGAAGGTGAAGTCAGGAGGGTGAATCAGAAGAAGCAGAAGAAGGAGAAGGAGAAGGTGAAGTCTGGAGGGTGAATCAGAAGAATCAGAAGAAGGAGAAGGAGAAGATGAAGTCTGGAGGGTGAATCAGAAGAAGCAGAAGAAAGAGAAGGAGAAGGGGAAGTCTGGAGGGTGAAGCAGAAGAAACAGAAGAAGGAGAAGGAGTAGGTGAAGACTGGAGAGTGAATCAGAAGAAGTAGAAGAAGGAGAAGGAGAAGGTGAAGTCTGGAGGGTGAATCAGACGAAGTAGAAGAAGGAGAAGGAGAAGTCTGGAGGGTGAATCAGAAGAAGTAGAAGAAGGAGAAGGAGAAGGTGAAGTCTGGAGGGTGAGTCAGAAGAAGCAGAAGAAGGAGAAGGAGAAGATGAGGTCTGGAGGGTGAATCAGAAGAAGTAGAAGAAGGAGAAGGAGAAGGTGAGGTCTGGAGGGTGAATCAGAAGAAGCAGAAGAAGGAGAAGGAGAAGGTGAAGTCTGGAGGGTGAATCAGAAGAAGCAGAGGAAGGAGAAGGAGAAGGTGAAGTCTGGAGGGTGAATCAGAAGAAGCAGAAGAAGGAGAAGGAAAAGGTGAAGTCAGGAGCGTGAATCAGAAGAAGCAGAAGAAGGAGAAGGAGAAGGTGAAGTTAGGAGGGTGAATCAGAAGAAGCAGAAGAAGGAGAAGGAGCAGGTGAAGTCAGGGGGGTGAAGCAGAAGAAGTAGAAGAAGGAGAAGGAGAAGGTGAAGTCAGGACGGTGAAGCAGAAGAAGCAGAAGAAGGAGAAGGAGAAGGTGAAGTCTGGAGGGTGAAGCAGAAGAAGCAGAAGAAGGAGAAGGAGAGGGTGAAGTCTGGAGGGTGAATCAGAAGAAGTAGAAGAAGGAGAAGGAGAAGGTGAAGTCAGGAGAGTGAAGCAGAAGAAGCAGAAGAAGGAGAAGGAGAAGGTGAAGTCTGGAGGGCGAAGCAGAAGAAGCAGAAGAAGGAGAAGGAGAAGGTGAAGTCTGGAGGGTGAAGCAGAAGAAGCAGAAGAAGGAGAAGGAGTAGGTGAAGTCTGGAGGGTGAATCAGAAGAAGTAGAAGAAGGAGAAGGATAAGGTGAAGTCAGGATGGTGAAGCAGAAGAAGCAGAAGAAGGAGAAGGAGAAGGTGAAGTCTGCAGGGTGAAGCAGAAGAAGTAGAAGAAGGAGAAGGAGAAGGTGAAGTCTGGAGGGTGAAGCAGAAGAAGCAGAAGAAGGAGAAGGAGAAGGTGAAGTCAGGAGGGTGGATCAGAAGAAGTAGAAGAAGGAGAAGGAGAAGGTGAAGTCTGGAGGGTGAATCAGAAGAAGCAGAAGAAGGAGAAGGAGAAGGTGAAGTCTGGAGGGCGCAGCAGAAGAAGCAGAAGAAGGAGAAAGAGAAGGTGAAGTCTGGAGGGTGAAGCAGAAGAAGCAGAAGAAGGAGAAGGAGAGGGTGAAGTCTGGAGGGTGAATCAGAAGAAGTAGAAGAAGGAGAAGGAGAAGGTGAAGTCAGGAGAGTGAAGCAGAAGAAGCAGAAGAAGGAGAAGGAGAAGGTGAAGTCTGGAGGGCGAAGCAGAAGAAGCAGAAGAAGGAGAAGGAGAAGGTGAAGTCTGGAGGGTGAAGCAGAAGAAGCAGAAGAAGGAGAAGGAGTAGGTGAAGTCTGGAGGGTGAATCAGAAGAAGTAGAAGAAGGAGAAGGAGAAGGTGAAGTCAGGAGGGTGAAGCAGAAGAAGCAGAAGAAGGAGAAGGAGAAGGTGAAGTCTGGAGGGTGAAGCAGAAGAAGCAGAAGAAGGAGAAGGAGAAGGTGAAGTCTGGAGGGTGAATCAGAAGAAGCAGAAGAAGGAGAAGGAGAAGGTGAAGTCTGGAGGGTGAATAAGAAGAAGCAGAAGAAGGAGAAGGAGAAGATGAAGTCTGGAGGGTGAATTAGAAGAAGCAGAAGAAGGAGAAGGAGAAGGTGAAGTCAGGAGGGTGAATCAGAAGAAGCAGAAGAAGGAGAAGTAGCAGGTGAAGTCAGGGGGGTGAAGCAGAAGAAGTAGAAGAAGGAGAAGGAGAAGGTGAAGTCTGGAGGGCGCAGCAGAAGAAGCAGAAGAAGGAGAAGGAGAAGGTGAAGTCTGCAGGGTGAATCAGAAGAAGTAGAAGAAGGAGAAGGAGAAGGTGAAGTCTGGAGGGTGAATCAGAAGAAGCAGAATAAGGAGAAGGAGAAGGTGAAGTCTGGAGGGTGAATCAGAAGAAGCAGAAGAAGGAGAAGGAGAAGGTGAAGTCTGGAGGGTGAATCAGAAGAAGTAGAAGAAGGAGAAGGAGAAGGTGAAGTCTGGAGGGTGAAGCAGAAGAAGTAGAAGAAGGAGAAGGAGAAGGTGAAGTCAGGAGGGTGAATCAGAAGAAGTAGAAGAAGGAGAAGGAGAAGGTGAAGTCAGGAGGGTGAATCAGAAGAAGCAGAAGAAGGAGAAGGAGAAGGTGAAGTCTGGAGGGCGAATCAGAAGAAACAGAAGAAGGAGAAGGAGAAGGTGAAATCTGGAGGGTGAATCAGAAGAAGCAGAAGAAGGAGAAGGAGAAGGTGAAGTCTGGAGGTTGAATCAGAAGAAGCAGAATAAGGAGAAGGAGAAGGTGAAGTCTGGAGGGTGAATCAGAAGAAGCAGAATAAGGAGAAGGAGAAGGTGAAGTCTGGAGGGTGAATCAGAAGAAGCAGAAGAAGGAGAAGGAGAAGGTGAAGTCTGGAGGGTGAATCAGAAGAGGTAGAAGAAGGAGAAGGTGAAGGTGAAGTCTGGAGGGTGAAGCAGAAGAAGGAGAAGAAGGAGAAGGAGAAGGTGAAGTCAGGAGAGTGAATCAGAAGAAGTAGAAGAAGGAGAAGGAGAAGGTGAAGCCAGGAGGGTGAATCAGAAGAAGCAGAAGAAGGAGAAGGAGAAGGTGAAGTCTGGAGGGTGAATCAGAAGAATCAGAAGAAGGAGAAGGAGAAGGTGAAGTCTGGAGGGTGAATCAGAAGAATCAGAAGAAAGAGAAGGAGAAGGTGAAGTCTGGAGGCTGAAGCAGAAGAAACAGAAGAAGGAGAAGGAGAATGTGAAGACTGGAGGGTGAATCAGAAGAAGTAGAAGAAGGAGAAGGAGAAGGTGAAGTCTGGAGGGTGAATCAGAAGAAGTAGAAGAAGGAGAAGGAGAAGGTGAAGTCTAGAGGGTGAATCAGAAGAAGCAGAAGAAGGAGAAGGAGAAGGTGAAGTCTGGAGGGTGAATCAGAAGATGCAGAAGAAGGAGAAGGAGAAGATGAAGTCTGGAGGGTGAATCAGAAGAAGTAGAAGAAGGAGAAGGAGAAGGTGAAGTCTGGAGGGTGAATCAGAAGAAGTAGAAGAAGGAGAAGGAGAAGGTGAAGTCTGGAGGGTGAATCAGAAGAAACAGAAGAAGGAGAAGGAGAAGGTGAAGTCTGGAGGGTGAATCAGAAGAAGTAGAAGAAGGAGAAGGAGAAGGTGAAGTCTGGAGGGTGAATCAGAAGAAGCAGAAGAAGGAGAAGGAGAAGATGAAGTCTGGAGGGTGAATCAGAAGAAGTAGAAGAAGGAGAAGGAGAAGGTGAAGTCTGGAGGGTGAATCAGAAGAAGCAGAAGAAGGAGAAGGAGAAGGTGAAGTCTGGAGGGTGAATCAGAAGAAGCAGAAGAAGGAGAAGGAGAAGGTGAAGTCTGGAGGGTGAACCAGAAGAAGCAGAATAAGGAGAAGGAGAAGGTGAAGTCTGGAGGGTGAATCAGAAGAAGTAGAAGAAGGAGAAGGAGAAGGTGAAGTCTGGAGGGTGAATCAGAAGAAGTAGAAGAAGGAGAAGGAGAAGGTGAAGTCTGGAGGGTGAATCTGAAGAAGTAGAAGAAGGAGAAGGAGAAGGTGAAGTCTGGAGGGTGAAGCAGAAGAAGTAGAAGAAGGAGAAGGAGAAGGTGAAGTCAGGAGGGTGAATCAGAAGAAGTAGAAGAAGGAGAAGGTGAAGGTGAAGTCAGGAGGGTGAATCAGAAGAAGCAGAAGAAGGAGAAGGAGAAGGTGAAGTCTGGAGGGTGAATCAGAAGAATCAGAAGAAGGAGAAGGAGAAGGTGAAGTCTGGAGGGAGAATCAGAAGAAGCAGAAGAAAGAGAAGGAGAAGGTGAAGTCTGGAGGGTGAATCAGAAGAAGTAGAAGAAGGAGAAGGAGAAGGTGAAGTCTGGAGGGTGAATCAGAAGAAGCAGAAGAAGGAGAAGGAGAAGGTGAAGTCTGGAGGGTGTATCAGAAGAAGCAGAAGAAGGAGAAGGAAAAGGTGAAGTCTGGAGGGTGAATCAGAAGAAGCAGAAGGAGAAGGAGAAGGTGAAGTCTGGAGGGTGAATCAGAAGAAGCAGAATAAGGAGAAGGAGAAGGTGAAGTCTGGAGGGTGAATCAGAAGAAGCAGAAGAAGGAGAAGGTGAAGTCTGGAGGGTGAATCAGAAGAAGTAGAAGAAGGAGAAGGAGAAGGTGAAGTCTGGAGGGTGAAGCAGAAGAAGTAGAAGAAGGAGAAGGAGAAGGTGAAGTCAGGAGGGTGAATCAGAAGAAGCAGAAGAAGGAGAAGGAGAAGGTGAAGTCTGGAGGGTGAATCAGAAGAATCAGAAGAAGGAGAAGGAGAAGATGAAGTCTGGAGGGTGAATCAGAAGAAGCAGAAGAAAGAGAAGGAGAAGGGGAAGTCTGGAGGGTGAAGCAGAAGAAACAGAAGAAGGAGAAGGAGTAGGTGAAGAATGGAGGGTGAATCAGAAGAAGTAGAAGAAGGAGAAGGAGAAGGTGAAGCCTGGAGGGTGAATCAGACGAAGTAGAAGAAGGAGAAGGAGAAGTCTGGAGGGTGAATCAGAAGAAGTAGAAGAAGGAGAAGGAGAAGGTGAAGTCTGGAGGGTGAGTCAGAAGAAGCAGAAGAAGGAGAAGGAGAAGATGAGGTCTGGAGGGTGAATCAGAAGAAGTAGAAGAAGGAGAAGGAGAAGGTGAGGTCTGGAGGGTGAATCAGAAGAAGCAGAAGAAGGAGAAGGAGAAGGTGAAGTCTGGAGGGTGAATCAGAAGAAGCAGAGGAAGGAGAAGGAGAAGGTGAAGTCTGGAGGGTGAATCAGAAGAAGCAGAAGAAGGAGAAGGAAAAGGTGAAGTCAGGAGCGTGAATCAGAAGAAGCAGAAGAAGGAGAAGGAGAAGGTGAAGTTAGGAGGGTGAATCAGAAGAAGCAGAAGAAGGAGAAGGAGCAGGTGAAGTCAGGGGGGTGAAGCAGAAGAAGTAGAAGAAGGAGAAGGAGAAGGTGAAGTCAGGACGGTGAAGCAGAAGAAGCAGAAGAAGGAGAAGGAGAAGGTGAAGTCTGGAGGGTGAAGCAGAAGAAGCAGAAGAAGGAGAAGGAGAGGGTGAAGTCTGGAGGGTGAATCAGAAGAAGTAGAAGAAGGAGAAGGAGAAGGTGAAGTCAGGAGAGTGAAGCAGAAGAAGCAGAAGAAGGAGAAGGAGAAGGTGAAGTCTGGAGGGCGAAGCAGAAGAAGCAGAAGAAGGAGAAGGAGAAGGTGAAGTCTGGAGGGTGAAGCAGAAGAAGCAGAAGAAGGAGAAGGAGTAGGTGAAGTCTGGAGGGTGAATCAGAAGAAGTAGAAGAAGGAGAAGGATAAGGTGAAGTCAGGATGGTGAAGCAGAAGAAGCAGAAGAAGGAGAAGGAGAAGGTGAAGTCTGCAGGGTGAAGCAGAAGAAGTAGAAGAAGGAGAAGGAGAAGGTGAAGTCTGGAGGGTGAAGCAGAAGAAGCAGAAGAAGGAGAAGTAGAAGGTGAAGTCAGGAGGGTGGATCAGAAGAAGTAGAAGAAGGAGAAGGAGAAGGTGAAGTCTGGAGGGTGAATCAGAAGAAGCAGAAGAAGGAGAAGGAGAAGGTGAAGTCTGGAGGGCGCAGCAGAAGAAGCAGAAGAAGGAGAAAGAGAAGGTGAAGTCTGGAGGGTGAAGCAGACGAAGCAGAAGAAGGAGAAGGAGAGGGTGAAGTCTGGAGGGTGAATCAGAAGAAGTAGAAGAAGGAGAAGGAGAAGGTGAAGTCAGGAGAGTGAAGCAGAAGAAGCAGAAGAAGGAGAAGGAGAAGGTGAAGTCTGGAGGGCGAAGCAGAAGAAGCAGAAGAAGGAGAAGGAGAAGGTGAAGTCTGGAGGGTGAAGCAGAAGAAGCAGAAGAAGGAGAAGGAGTAGGTGAAGTCTGGAGGGTGAATCAGAAGAAGTAGAAGAAGGAGAAGGAGAAGGTGAAGTCAGGAGGGTGAAGCAGAAGAAGCAGAAGAAGGAGAAGGAGAAGGTGAAGTCTGGAGGGTGAAGCAGAAGAAGCAGAAGAAGGAGAAGGAGAAGGTGAAGTCTGGAGGGTGAATCAGAAGAAGCAGAAGAAGGAGAAGGAGAAGGTGAAGTCTGGAGGGTGAATAAGAAGAAGCAGAAGAAGGAGAAGGAGAAGATGAAGTCTGGAGGGTGAATCAGAAGAAGTAGAAGAAGGAGAAGGAGAAGATGAGGTCTGGAGGGTGAATCAGAAGAAGCAGAAGAAGGAGAAGGAGAAGGTGAAGTCTGGAGGGTGAATCAGAAGAAGCAGAAAAGGAGAAGGAGAAGGTGAAGTCTGGAGGGTGAATTAGAAGAAGCAGAAGAAGGAGAAGGAGAAGGTGAAGTCAGGAGGGTGAATCAGAAGAAGCAGAAGAAGGAGAAGGAGCAGGTGAAGTCAGGGGGGTGAAGCAGAAGAAGTAGAAGAAGGAGAAGGAGAAGGTGAAGTCAGGAGGGTGAAGCAGAAGAAGCAGAAGAAGGAGAAGGAGAAGGTGAAGTCTGGAGGGCGCAGCAGAATAAGCAGAAGAAGGAGAAGGAGAAGGTGAAGTCTGCAGGGTGAATCAGAAGAAGTAGAAGAAGGAGAAGGAGAAGGTGAAGTCAGGAGAGTGAAGCAGAAGAAGCAGAAGAAGGAGAAGGAGAAGGTGAAGTCTGGAGGGTGAAGCAGAAGAAGCAGAAGAAGGAGAAGGAGAAGGTGAAGTCTGGAGGGCGAAGCAGAAGAAGCAGAAGAAGGAGAAGGAGAAGGTGAAGTCTGGAGGGTGAAGCAGAAGAAGCAGAAGAAGGAGAAGGAGAAGGTGAAGTCTGGAGGGTGAATCAGAAGAAGTAGAAGAAGGAGAAGGAGAAGGTGAAGTCAGGAGGGTGAATCAGAAGTAGTAGAAGAAGGAGAAGGAGAAGGTGAAGTCAGGAGGGTGAAGCAGAAGAAGCAGAAGAAGGAGAAGGAGAAGGTGAAGTCAGGAGGGTGAATCGGAAGAAGTAGAAGAAGGAGAAGGAGAAGGTGAAGTCTGGAGGGTGAATCAGAAGAAGTAGAAGAAGGAGAAGGAGAAGGTGAAGTCTGGAGGGTGAATCAGAAGAAGTAGAAGAAGGAGAAGGAGAAGGTGAAGTCTGGAGGGTGAATCAGAAGAAGCAGAAGAAGGAGAAGGAGAAGGTGACGTCTGGAGGGAGAAGCAGAAGAAGCAGAATAAGGAGAAGGAGAAGGTGAAGTCTGGAGGGTGAATCAGAAGAAGCAGAAGAAGGAGAAGGTGAAGTCTGGAGGGTGAATCAGAAGAAGTAGAAGAAGGAGAAGGAGAAGGTGAAGTCTGGAGGGTGAAGCAGAAGAAGTAGAAGAAGGAGAAGGAGAAGGTGAAGTCAGGAGGGTGAATCAGAAGAAGCAGAAGAAGGAGAAGGAGAAGGTGAAGTCTGGAGGGTGAATCAGAAGAATCAGAAGAAGGAGAAGGAGAAGATGAAGTCTGGAGGGTGAATCAGAAGAAGCAGAAGAAAGAGAAGGAGAAGGGGAAGTCTGGAGGGTGAATAAAAGAAACAGAAGAAGGAGAAGGAGTAGGTGAAGACTGGAGGGTGAATCAGAAGAAGTAGAAGAAGGAGAAGGAGAAGGTGAAGTCTGGAGGGTGAATCAGACGAAGTAGAAGAAGGAGAAGGAGAAGTCTGGAGGGTGAATCAGAAGAAGTAGAAGAAGGAGAAGGAGAAGGTGAAGTCTGGAGGGTGAGTCAGAAGAAGCAGAAGAAGGAGAAGGAGAAGATGAGGTCTGGAGGGTGAATCAGAAGAAGTAGAAGAAGGAGAAGGAGAAGGTGAGGTCTGGAGGGTGAATCAGAAGAAGCAGAAGAAGGAGAAGGAGAAGGTGAAGTCTGGAGGGTGAATCAGAAGAAGCAGAGGAAGGAGAAGGAGAAGGTGAAGTCTGGAGGGTGAATCAGAAGAAGCAGAAGAAGGAGAAGGAAAAGGTGAAGTCAGGAGCGTGAATCAGAAGAAGCAGAAGAAGGAGAAGGAGAAGGTGAAGTTAGGAGGGTGAATCAGAAGAAGCAGAAGAAGGAGAAGGAGCAGGTGAAGTCAGGGGGGTGAAGCAGAAGAAGTAGAAGAAGGAGAAGGAGAAGGTGAAGTCAGGACGGTGAAGCAGAAGAAGCAGAAGAAGGAGAAGGAGAAGGTGAAGTCTGGAGGGTGAAGCAGAAGAAGCAGAAGAAGGAGAAGGAGAGGGTGAAGTCTGGAGGGTGAATCAGAAGAAGTAGAAGAAGGAGAAGGAGAAGGTGAAGTCAGGAGAGTGAAGCAGAAGAAGCAGAAGAAGGAGAAGGAGAAGGTGAAGTCTGGAGGGCGAAGCAGAAGAAGCAGAAGAAGGAGAAGGAGAAGGTGAAGTCTGGAGGGTGAAGCAGAAGAAGCAGAAGAAGGAGAAGGAGTAGGTGAAGTCTGGAGGGTGAATCAGAAGAAGTAGAAGAAGGAGAAGGATAAGGTGAAGTCAGGATGGTGAAGCAGAAGAAGCAGAAGAAGGAGAAGGAGAAGGTGAAGTCTGCAGGGTGAAGCAGAAGAAGTAGAAGAAGGAGAAGGAGAAGGTGAAGTCTGGAGGGTGAAGCAGAAGAAGCAGAAGAAGGAGAAGGAGAAGGTGAAGTCAGGAGGGTGGATCAGAAGAAGTAGAAGAAGGAGAAGGAGAAGGTGAAGTCTGGAGGGTGAATCAGAAGAAGCAGAAGAAGGAGAAGGTGAAGTCTGGAGGGCGCAGCAGAAGAAGCAGAAGAAGGAGAAAGAGAAGGTGAAGTCTGGAGGGTGAAGCAGAAGAAGCAGAAGAAGGAGAAGGAGAGGGTGAAGTCTGGAGGGTGAATCAGAAGAAGTAGAAGAAGGAGAAGGAGAAGGTGAAGTCAGGAGAGTGAAGCAGAAGAAGCAGAAGAAGGAGAAGGAGAAGGTGAAGTCTGGAGGGCGAAGCAGAAGAAGCAGAAGAAGGAGAAGGAGAAGGTGAAGTCTGGAGGGTGAAGCAGAAGAAGCAGAAGAAGGAGAAGGAGTAGGTGAAGTCTGGAGGGTGAATCAGAAGAAGTAGAAGAAGGAGAAGGAGAAGGTGAAGTCAGGAGGGTGAAGCAGAAGAAGCAGAAGAAGGAGAAGGAGAAGGTGAAGTCTGGAGGGTGAAGCAGAAGAAGCAGAAGAAGGAGAAGGAGAAGGTGAAGTCTGGAGGGTGAATCAGAAGAAGCAGAAGAAGGAGAAGGAGAAGGTGAAGTCTGGAGGGTGAATAAGAAGAAGCAGAAGAAGGAGAAGGAGAAGATGAAGTCTGGAGGGTGAAATAGAAGAAGCAGAAGAAGGAGAAGGAGAAGGTGAAGTCAGGAGGGTGAATCAGAAGAAGCAGAAGAAGGAGAAGGAGCAGGTGAAGTCAGGGGGGTGAAGCAGAAGAAGTAGAAGAAGGAGAAGGAGAAGGTGAAGTCTGGAGGGCGCAGCAGAAGAAGCAGAAGAAGGAGAAGGAGAAGGTGAAGTCTGCAGGGTGAATCAGAAGAAGTAGAAGAAGGAGAAGGAGAAGGTGAAGTCAGGAGAGTGAAGCAGAAGAAGCAGAAGAAGGAGAAGGAGAAGGTGAAGTCTGGAGGGTGAAGCAGAAGAAGCAGAAGAAGGAGAAGGAGAAGGTGAAGTCTGGAGGGCGAAGCAGAAGAAGCAGAAGAAGGAGAAGGAGAAGGTGAAGTCTGGAGGGTGAAGCAGAAGAAGCAGAAGAAGGAGAAGGAGAAGGTGAAGTCTGGAGGGTGAATCAGAAGAAGTAGAAGAAGGAGAAGGAGAAGGTGAAGTCAGGAGGGTGAATCAGAAGTAGTAGAAGAAGGAGAAGGAGAAGGTGAAGTCAGGAGGGTGAAGCAGAAGAAGCAGAAGAAGGAGAAGGAGAAGGTGAAGTCAGGAGGGTGAATCGGAAGAAGTAGAAGAAGGAGAAGGAGAAGGTGAAGTCTGGAGGGTGAATCAGAAGAAGTAGAAGAAGGAGAAGGAGAAGGTGAAGTCTGGAGGGTGAATCAGAAGAAGTAGAAGAAGGAGAAGGAGAAGGTGAAGTCTGGAGGGTGAATCAGAAGAAGCAGAAGAAGGAGAAGGAGAAGGTGACGTCTGGAGGGAGAAGCAGAAGAAGTAGAAGAAGGAGAAGGAGAAGGTGAAGTCTGGAGGGTGAATCAGAAGAAGTAGAAGAAGGAAAAGGAGAAGGTGAAGTCTGGAGGGTGAATCAGAAGAAGTAGAAGACGGAGAAGGAGAAGGTGAAGTCTGGAGGGTGAATCAGAAGAAGCAGAAGAACGAGAAGGAGAAGGTGAAGTCTGGAGGGTGAATCAGCAGAAGTAGAAGAAGGAGAAGGAGAAGGTGTAGTCTGGAGGGTGAATCAGAAGAAGTTGACGAAGGAGAAGGAGAAGGTGAAGTCTGGAGGGTGAATCAGAAGAAGCAGAAGAACGAGAAGGAGAAGGTGAAGTCTGGAGGGTGAATCAGAAGAAGTAGAAGAAGGAGAATGAGAAGGTGAAGTCTGGAGGATGAATCAGAAGAAGCAGAAGAAGGAGAAGGAGAAGGTGAAGTCTGGAGGGTGAATCAGAAGAAGCAGAAGTAGGAGAAGGAGAAGGTGAAGTCTGGAGGGAGAATCAGAAGAAGCAGAATAAGGAGAAGGAGAAGGTGAAGTCTGGAGGGTGAATCAGAAGAAGCAGAAGAAGGAGAAGGAGAAGGTGAAGTCTGGAGGGTGAATCAGAAGAAGTAGAAGAAGGAGAAGGAGAAGGTGAAGTCTGGAGGGTGAATCAGAAGAAGTAGAAGAAGGAGAAGGAGAAGGTGAAGTCTGGAGGGTGAATCAGAAGCAGTAGAAGAAGGAGAAGGAGAAGGTGAAGTCTGGAGGGTGAAGCAGAAGAAGTAGAAGAAGGAGAAGGAGAAGGTGAAGTCAGGAGGGTGAATCAGAAGAAGTAGAAGAAGGAGAAGGAGAAGGTGAAGTCAGGAGTGTGAATCAGAAGAAGCAGAAGAAGGAGAAGTAGAAGGTGAAGTCTGGAGAGTGAATCAGAAGAATCAGAAGAAGGAGAAGGAGAAGGTGAAGTCTGGAGGGTGAAGCAGAAGAAAGAGAAGAAGGAGAAGGAGAAGGTGAAGACTGGAGGATGTATCAGAAGAAGTAGAAGAAGGAGAAGGAGAAGGTGAGGTCTGGAGGGTGAATCGGAAGAAGTAGAAGAAGGAGAAGGAGAAGGTGAAGTCTGGAGGGTGAATCAGAAGAAGCAGAAGAAGGAGAAGGAGAAGATGAAGTCTGGAGGGTGAATCAGAAGTAGTAGAAGAAGTAGAAGGAGAAGGTGAGGTCTGGAGGGTGAATCAGAAGAAGCAGAAGAAGGAGAAGGAGAAGGTGAAGTCTGGAGGGTGAATCAGAAGAAGCAGAAGAAGGAGAAGGAGAAGGTGAAGTCTGGAGGGTGAATCAGAAGAAGCAGAAGAAGGAGAAGGAGCAGGTGAAGTCAGGAGGGCGCAGCAGAAGAAGGAGAAAGAGAAGGTGAAGTCTGGAGGGTGAAGCAGAAGAAGCAGAAGAAGGAGAAGGAGAGGGTGAAGTCTGGAGGGTGAATCAGAAGAAGTAGAAGAAGGAGAAGGAGAAGGTGAAGTCAGGAGAGTGAAGCAGAAGAAGCAGAAGAAGGAGAAGGAGAAGGTGAAGTCTGGAGGGCGAAGCAGAAGAAGCAGAAGAAGGAGAAGGAGAAGGTGAAGTCTGGAGGGTGAAGCAGAAGAAGCAGAAGAAGGAGAAGGAGTAGGTGAAGTCTGGAGGGTGAATCAGAAGAAGTAGAAGAAGGAGAAGGAGAAGGTGAAGTCAGGAGGGTGAAGCAGAAGAAGCAGAAGAAGGAGAAGGAGAAGGTGAAGTCTGGAGGGTGAAGCAGAAGAAGCAGAAGAAGGAGAAGGAGAAGGTGAAGTCTGGAGGGTGAATCAGAAGAAGCAGAAGAAGGAGAAGGAGAAGGTGAAGTCTGGAGGGTGAATAAGAAGAAGCAGAAGAAGGAGAAGGAGAAGATGAAGTCTGGAGGGTGAATCAGAAGAAGTAGAAGAAGGAGAAGGAGAAGATGAGGTCTGGAGGGTGAATCAGAAGAAGCAGAAGAAGGAGAAGGAGAAGGTGAAGTCTGGAGGTTGAATCAGAAGAAGCAGAAGAAGGAGAAGGAGAAGGTGAAGTCTGGAGGGTGAATTAGAAGAAGCAGAAGAAGGAGAAGGAGAAGGTGAAGTCAGGAGGGTGAATCAGAAGAAGCAGAAGAAGGAGAAGGAGCAGGTGAAGTCAGGGGGGTGAAGCAGAAGAAGTAGAAGAAGGAGAAGGAGAAGGTGAAGTCAGGAGGGTGAAGCAGAAGAAGCAGAAGAAGGAGAAGGAGAAGGTGAAGTCTGGAGGGCGCAGCAGAAGAAGCAGAAGAAGGAGAAGGAGAAGGTGAAGTCTGCAGGGTGAATCAGAAGAAGTAGAAGAAGGAGAAGGAGAAGGTGAAGTCAGGAGAGTGAAGCAGAAGAAGCAGAAGAAGGAGAAGGAGAAGGTGAAGTCTGGAGGGTGAAGCAGAAGAAGCAGAAGAAGGAGAAGGAGAAGGTGAAGTCTGGAGGGCGAAGCAGAAGAAGCAGAAGAAGGAGAAGGAGAAGGTGAAGTCTGGAGGGTGAAGCAGAAGAAGCAGAAGAAGGAGAAGGAGAAGGTGAAGTCTGGAGGGTGAATCAGAAGAAGTAGAAGAAGGAGAAGGAGAAGGTGAAGTCAGGAGGGTGAATCAGAAGTAGTAGAAGAAGGAGAAGGAGAAGGTGAAGTCAGGAGGGTGAAGCAGAAGAAGCAGAAGAAGGAGAAGGAGAAGGTGAAGTCAGGAGGGTGAATCGGAAGAAGTAGAAGAAGGAGAAGGAGAAGGTGAAGTCTGGAGGGTGAATCAGAAGAAGTAGAAGAAGGAGAAGGAGAAGGTGAAGTCTGGAGGGTGAATCAGAAGAAGTAGAAGAAGGAGAAGGAGAAGGTGAAGTCTGGAGGGTGAATCAGAAGAAGCAGAAGAAGGAGAAGGAGAAGGTGACGTCTGGAGGGAGAAGCAGAAGAAGCAGAATAAGGAGAAGGAGAAGGTGAAGTCTGGAGGGTGAATCAGAAGAAGCAGAAGAAGGAGAAGGTGAAGTCTGGAGGGTGAATCAGAAGAAGTAGAAGAAGGAGAAGGAGAAGGTGAAGTCTGGAGGGTGAAGCAGAAGAAGTAGAAGAAGGAGAAGGAGAAGGTGAAGTCAGGAGGGTGAATCAGAAGAAGCAGAAGAAGGAGAAGGAGAAGGTGAAGTCTGGAGGGTGAATCAGAAGAATCAGAAGAAGGAGAAGGAGAAGATGAAGTCTGGAGGGTGAATCAGAAGAAGCAGAAGAAAGAGAAGGAGAAGGGGAAGTCTGGAGGGTGAAGCAGAAGAAACAGAAGAAGGAGAAGGAGTAGGTGAAGACTGGAGGGTGAATCAGAAGAAGTAGAAGAAGGAGAAGGAGAAGGTGAAGTCTGGAGGGTGAATCAGACGAAGTAGAAGAAGGAGAAGGAGAAGTCTGGAGGGTGAATCAGAAGAAGTAGAAGAAGGAGAAGGAGAAGGTGAAGTCTGGAGGGTGAGTCAGAAGAAGCAGAAGAAGGAGAAGGAGAAGATGAGGTCTGGAGGGTGAATCAGAAGAAGTAGAAGAAGGAGAAGGAGAAGGTGAGGTCTGGAGGGTGAATCAGAAGAAGCAGAAGAAGGAGAAGGAGAAGGTGAAGTCTGGAGGGTGAATCAGAAGAAGCAGAAGAAGGAGAAGGAGAAGGTGAAGTCTGGAGGGTGAATCAGAAGAAGCAGAAGAAGGAGAAGGAGCAGGTGAAGTCAGGAGGGCGCAGCAGAAGAAGCAGAAGAAGGAGAAAGAGAAGGTGAAGTCTGGAGGGTGAAGCAGAAGAAGCAGAAGAAGGAGAAGGAGAGGGTGAAGTCTGGAGGGTGAAGCAGAAGAAGCAGAAGAAGGAGAAGGAGTAGGTGAAGTCTGGAGGGTGAATCAGAAGAAGTAGAAGAAGGAGAAGGAGAAGGTGAAGTCAGGAGGGTGAAGCAGAAGAAGCAGAAGAAGGAGAAGGAGAAGGTGAAGTCTGGAGGGTGAAGCAGAAGAAGCAGAAGAAGGAGAAGGAGAAGGTGAAGTCTGGAGGGTGAATCAGAAGAAGCAGAAGAAGGAGAAGGAGAAGGTGAAGTCTGGAGGGTGAATAAGAAGAAGCAGAAGAAGGAGAAGGAGAAGATGAAGTCTGGAGGGTGAATCAGAAGAAGTAGAAGAAGGAGAAGGAGAAGATGAGGTCTGGAGGGTGAATCAGAAGAAGCAGAAGAAGGAGAAGGAGAAGGTGAAGTCTGGAGGTTGAATCAGAAGAAGCAGAAGAAGGAGAAGGAGAAGGTGAAGTCTGGAGGGTGAATTAGAAGAAGCAGAAGAAGGAGAAGGAGAAGGTGAAGTCAGGAGGGTGAATCAGAAGAAGCAGAAGAAGGAGAAGGAGCAGGTGAAGTCAGGGGGGTGAAGCAGAAGAAGTAGAAGAAGGAGAAGGAGAAGGTGAAGTCAGGAGGGTGAAGCAGAAGAAGCAGAAGAAGGAGAAGGAGAAGGTGAAGTCTGGAGGGCGCAGCAGAAGAAGCAGAAGAAGGAGAAGGAGAAGGTGAAGTCTGCAGGGTGAATCAGAAGAAGTAGAAGAAGGAGAAGGAGAAGGTGAAGTCAGGAGAGTGAAGCAGAAGAAGCAGAAGAAGGAGAAGGAGAAGGTGAAGTCTGGAGGGTGAAGCAGAAGAAGCAGAAGAAGGAGAAGGAGAAGGTGAAGTCTGGAGGGCGAAGCAGAAGAAGCAGAAGAAGGAGAAGGAGAAGGTGAAGTCTGGAGGGTGAAGCAGAAGAAGCAGAAGAAGGAGAAGGAGAAGGTGAAGTCTGGAGGGTGAATCAGAAGAAGTAGAAGAAGGAGAAGGAGAAGGTGAAGTCAGGAGGGTGAATCAGAAGTAGTAGAAGAAGGAGAAGGAGAAGGTGAAGTCAGGAGGGTGAAGCAGAAGAAGCAGAAGAAGGAGAAGGAGAAGGTGAAGTCAGGAGGGTGAATCGGAAGAAGTAGAAGAAGGAGAAGGAGAAGGTGAAGTCTGGAGGGTGAATCAGAAGAAGTAGAAGAAGGAGAAGGAGAAGGTGAAGTCTGGAGGGTGAATCAGAAGAAGTAGAAGAAGGAGAAGGAGAAGGTGAAGTCTGGAGGGTGAATCAGAAGAAGCAGAAGAAGGAGAAGGAGAAGGTGACGTCTGGAGGGAGAAGCAGAAGAAGCAGAATAAGGAGAAGGAGAAGGTGAAGTCTGGAGGGTGAATCAGAAGAAGCAGAAGAAGGAGAAGGTGAAGTCTGGAGGGTGAATCAGAAGAAGTAGAAGAAGGAGAAGGAGAAGGTGAAGTCTGGAGGGTGAAGCAGAAGAAGTAGAAGAAGGAGAAGGAGAAGGTGAAGTCAGGAGGGTGAATCAGAAGAAGCAGAAGAAGGAGAAGGAGAAGGTGAAGTCTGGAGGGTGAATCAGAAGAATCAGAAGAAGGAGAAGGAGAAGATGAAGTCTGGAGGGTGAATCAGAAGAAGCAGAAGAAAGAGAAGGAGAAGGGGAAGTCTGGAGGGTGAAGCAGAAGAAACAGAAGAAGGAGAAGGAGTAGGTGAAGACTGGAGGGTGAATCAGAAGAAGTAGAAGAAGGAGAAGGAGAAGGTGAAGTCTGGAGGGTGAATCAGACGAAGTAGAAGAAGGAGAAGGAGAAGTCTGGAGGGTGAATCAGAAGAAGTAGAAGAAGGAGAAGGAGAAGGTGAAGTCTGGAGGGTGAGTCAGAAGAAGCAGAAGAAGGAGAAGGAGAAGATGAGGTCTGGAGGGTGAATCAGAAGAAGTAGAAGAAGGAGAAGGAGAAGGTGAGGTCTGGAGGGTGAATCAGAAGAAGCAGAAGAAGGAGAAGGAGAAGGTGAAGTCTGGAGGGTGAATCAGAAGAAGCAGAGGAAGGAGAAGGAGAAGGTGAAGTCTGGAGGGTGAATCAGAAGAAGCAGAAGAAGGAGAAGGAAAAGGTGAAGTCAGGAGCGTGAATCAGAAGAAGCAGAAGAAGGAGAAGGAGAAGGTGAAGTTAGGAGGGTGAATCAGAAGAAGCAGAAGAAGGAGAAGGAGCAGGTGAAGTCAGGGGGGTGAAGCAGAAGAAGTAGAAGAAGGAGAAGGAGAAGGTGAAGTCAGGACGGTGAAGCAGAAGAAGCAGAAGAAGGAGAAGGAGAAGGTGAAGTCTGGAGGGTGAAGCAGAAGAAGCAGAAGAAGGAGAAGGAGAGGGTGAAGTCTGGAGGGTGAATCAGAAGAAGTAGAAGAAGGAGAAGGAGAAGGTGTAGTCAGGAGAGTGAAGCAGAAGAAGCAGAAGAAGGAGAAGGAGAAGGTGAAGTCTGGAGGGCGAAGCAGAAGAAGCAGAAGAAGGAGAAGGAGAAGGTGAAGTCTGGAGGGTGAAGCAGAAGAAGCAGAAGAAGGAGAAGGAGTAGGTGAAGTCTGGAGGGTGAATCAGAAGAAGTAGAAGAAGGAGAAGTATAAGGTGAAGTCAGGATGGTGAAGCAGAAGAAGCAGAAGAAGGAGAAGGAGAAGGTGAAGTCTGCAGGGTGAAGCAGAAGAAGTAGAAGAAGGAGAAGGAGAAGGTGAAGTCTGGAGGGTGAAGCAGAAGAAGCAGAAGAAGGAGAAGGAGAAGGTGAAGTCAGGAGGGTGGATCAGAAGAAGTAGAAGAAGGAGAAGGAGAAGGTGAAGTCTGGAGGGTGAATCAGAAGAAGCAGAAGAAGGAGAAGGAGAAGGTGAAGTCTGGAGGGCGCAGCAGAAGAAGCAGAAGAAGGAGAAAGAGAAGGTGAAGTCTGGAGGGTGAAGCAGAAGAAGCAGAAGAAGGAGAAGGAGAGGGTGAAGTCTGGAGGGTGAATCAGAAGAAGTAGAAGAAGGAGAAGGAGAAGGTGAAGTCAGGAGAGTGAAGCAGAAGAAGCAGAAGAAGGAGAAGGAGAAGGTGAAGTCTGGAGGGCGAAGCAGAAGAAGCAGAAGAAGGAGAAGGAGAAGGTGAAGTCTGGAGGGTGAAGCAGAAGAAGCAGAAGAAGGAGAAGGAGTAGGTGAAGTCTGGAGGGTGAATCAGAAGAAGTAGAAGAAGGAGAAGGAGAAGGTGAAGTCAGGAGGGTGAAGCAGAAGAAGCAGAAGAAGGAGAAGGAGAAGGTGAAGTCTGGAGGGTGAAGCAGAAGAAGCAGAAGAAGGAGAAGGAGAAGGTGAAGTCTGGAGGGTGAATCAGAAGAAGCAGAAGAAGGAGAAGGAGAAGGTGAAGTCTGGAGGGTGAATAAGAAGAAGCAGAAGAAGGAGAAGGAGAAGATGAAGTCTGGAGGGTGAATTAGAAGAAGCAGAAGAAGGAGAAGGAGAAGGTGAAGTCAGGAGGGTGAATCAGAAGAAGCAGAAGAAGGAGAAGGAGCAGGTGAAGTCAGGGGGGTGAAGCAGAAGAAGTAGAAGAAGGAGAAGGAGAAGGTGAAGTCTGGAGGGCGCAGCAGAAGAAGCAGAAGAAGGAGAAGGAGAAGGTGAAGTCTGCAGGGTGAATCAGAAGAAGTAGAAGAAGGAGAAGGAGAAGGTGAAGTCAGGAGAGTGAAGCAGAAGAAGCAGAAGAAGGAGAAGGAGAAGGTGAAGTCTGGAGGGTGAAGCAGAAGAAGGAGAAGGAGAAGGTGAAGTCTGGAGGGCGAAGCAGAAGAAGCAGAAGAAGGAGAAGGAGAAGGTGAAGTCTGGAGGGTGAAGCAGAAGAAGCAGAAGAAGGAGAAGGAGAAGGTGAAGTCTGGAGGGTGAATCAGAAGAAGTAGAAGAAGGAGAAGGAGAAGGTGAAGTCAGGAGGGTGAATCAGAAGTAGTAGAAGAAGGAGAAGGAGAAGGTGAAGTCAGGAGGGTGAAGCAGAAGAAGCAGAAGAAGGAGAAGGAGAAGGTGAAGTCAGGAGGGTGAATCGGAAGAAGTAGAAGAAGGAGAAGGAGAAGGTGAAGTCTGGAGGGTGAATCAGAAGAAGTAGAAGAAGGAGAAGGAGAAGGTGAAGTCTGGAGGGTGAATCAGAAGAAGTAGAAGAAGGAGAAGGAGAAGGTGAAGTCTGGAGGGTGAATCAGAAGAAGCAGAAGAAGGAGAAGGAGAAGGTGACGTCTGGAGGGAGAAGCAGAAGAAGTAGAAGAAGGAGAAGGAGAAGGTGAAGTCTGGAGGGTGAATCAGAAGAAGTAGAAGAAGGAAAAGGAGAAGGTGAAGTCTGGAGGGTGAATCAGAAGAAGTAGAAGACGGAGAAGGAGAAGGTGAAGTCTGGAGGGTGAATCAGAAGAAGCAGAAGAACGAGAAGGAGAAGGTGAAGTCTGGAGGGTGAATCAGCAGAAGTAGAAGAAGGAGAAGGAGAAGGTGTAGTCTGGAGGGTGAATCAGAAGAAGTTGACGAAGGAGAAGGAGAAGGTGAAGTCTGGAGGGTGAATCAGAAGAAGCAGAAGAACGAGAAGGAGAAGGTGAAGTCTGGAGGGTGAATCAGAAGAATTAGAAGAAGGAGAATGAGAAGGTGAAGTCTGGAGGATGAATCAGAAGAAGCAGAAGAAGGAGAAGGAGAAGGTGAAGTCTGGAGGGTGAATCAGAAGAAGCAGAAGTAGGAGAAGGAGAAGGTGAAGTCTGGAGGGAGAATCAGAAGAAGCAGAATAAGGAGAAGGAGAAGGTGAAGTCTGGAGGGTGAATCAGAAGAAGCAGAAGAAGGAGAAGGAGAAGGTGAAGTCTGGAGGGTGAATCAGAAGAAGTAGAAGAAGGAGAAGGAGAAGGTGAAGTCTGGAGGGTGAATCAGAAGAAGTAGAAGAAGGAGAAGGAGAAGGTGAAGTCTGGAGGGTGAATCAGAAGCAGTAGAAGAAGGAGAAGGAGAAGGTGAAGTCTGGAGGGTGAAGCAGAAGAAGTAGAAGAAGGAGAAGGAGAAGGTGAAGTCAGGAGGGTGAATCAGAAGAAGTAGAAGAAGGAGAAGGAGAAGGTGAAGTCAGGAGTGTGAATCAGAAGAAGCAGAAGAAGGAGAAGTAGAAGGTGAAGTCTGGAGAGTGAATCAGAAGAATCAGAAGAAGGAGAAGGAGAAGGTGAAGTCTGGAGGGTGAAGCAGAAGAAACAGAAGAAGGAGAAGGAGAAGGTGAAGACTGGAGGATGTATCAGAAGAAGTAGAAGAAGGAGAAGGAGAAGGTGAGGTCTGGAGGGTGAATCGGAAGAAGTAGAAGAAGGAGAAGGAGAAGGTGAAGTCTGGAGGGTGAATCAGAAGAAGCAGAAGAAGGAGAAGGAGAAGATGAAGTCTGGAGGGTGAATCAGAAGTAGTAGAAGAAGTAGAAGGAGAAGGTGAGGTCTGGAGGGTGAATCAGAAGAAGCAGAAGAAGGAGAAGGAGAAGGTGAAGTCTGGAGGGTGAATCAGAAGAAGCAGAAGAAGGAGAAGGAGAAGGTGAAGTCTGGAGGGTGAATCAGAAGAAGCAGAAGAAGGAGAAGGAGAAGGTGAAGTCTGGAGGGTGAATCAGAAGAAGTAGAAGAAGGAGAAGGAGAAGGTGAAGTCTGGAGGGTGAATCAGAAGAAGCAGAAGAAGGAGAAGGAGACGATGAAGTCTGGAGGGTGAATCAGAAGAAGTAGAAGAAGGAGAAGGAGAAGGTGAAGTCTGGAGGGTGAATCAGAAGAAGCAGAAGAAGGAGAAGGAGTAGGTGAAGTCTGGAGGGTGAATCAGAAGAAGTAGAAGAAGGAGAAGGAGAAGGTGAAGTCTGGAGGGTGAATCAGAAGAAGCAGAAGAAGGAGAAGGAGACGATGAAGTCTGGAGGGTGAATCAGAAGAAGTAGAAGAAGGAGAAGGAGAAGGTGAAGTCTGGAGGGTGAATCAGAAGAAGCAGAAGAAGGAGAAGGAGAAGGTGAAGTCTGGAGGGTGAATCAGAAGAAGCAGAAGAAGGAGAAGGAGAAGGTGAAATCTGGAGGGTGAATCAGAAGAAGCAGAATAAGGAGAAGGAGAAGGTGAAGTCTGGAGGGTGAATCAGAAGAAGTAGAAGAAGGAGAAGGAGAAGGTGAAGTCTGGAGGGTGAAGCAGAAGAAGCAGAAGAAGGAGAAGGAGAAGGTGAAGTCTGGAGGGCGAAGCAGAAGAAGCAGAAGAAGGAGAAGGGGAAGGTGAAGTCTGGAGGGTGAATCAGAAGAAGTAGAAGAAGCAGAAGGAGAAGGTGAAGTCTGGAGGGTGAATCAGAAGAAGCAGAAGAAGGAGAAGGAGAAGGTGAAGTCTGGAGGGTGAATCAGAAGAAGCAGAAGAAGGAGAAGGAGAAGGTGAAGTCTGGAGGGTGAATCAGAAGAAGCAGAAGAAGGAGAAGGAGAAGGTGAAGTCTGGAGGGTGAATCAGAAGAAGCAGAATAAGGAGAAGGAGAAGGTGAAGTCTGGAGGGTGAATCAGAAGAAGCAGAAGAAGTAGAAGGAGAAGGTGAAGTCTGGAGGGTGAATCAGAAGAAGTAGAAGAAGGAGAAGGAGAAGGTGAAGTCTGGAGGGTGAAGCAGAAGAAGTAGAAGAAGGAGAAGGAGAAGGTGAAGTCAGGAGGGTGAATCAGAAGAAGTAGAAGAAGGAGAAGGAGAAGGTGAAGTCAGGAGGGTGATTCAGAAGAAGCAGAAGAAGGAGAAGGAGATGGTGAAGTCTGGAGGGTGAATCAGAAGAATCAGAAGAAGGAGAAGTAGAAGGTGAAGTCTGGAGGGTGAATCAGAAGAAGCAGAAGAAAGAGAAGGAGAAGGTGAAGTCTGGAGGGTGAAGCAGAAGAAACAGAAGAAGGAGAAGGAGAAGGTGAAGACTGAAGGGTGAATCAGAAGAAGTAGAAGAAGGAGAAGGAGAAGGTGAGGTCTGGAGGGTGAATCAGAAGAAGTAGAAGAAGGAGAAGGAGAAGGTGAAGTCTGGAGGGTGAATCAGAAGAAGCAGAAGAAGGAGAAGGAGAAGGTGAAGTCTGGAGGGTGAATCAGAAGAAGCAGAAGAAGGAGAAGGAGAAGATGAAGTCTGGAGGGTGAATCAGAAGAAGTAGAAGAAGGAGAAGGAGAAGGTGAGGTCTGGAGGGTGAATCAGAAGAAGCAGAAGAAGGAGAAGGAGAAGGTGAAGTCTGGAGGGTGAATCAGAAGAAGCAGAAGAAGGAGAAGGAGAAGGTGATGTCTGGAGGGTGAATCAGAAGAAGCAAAAGAAGGAGAAGGAGAAGGTGAAGTCAGGCGGGTGAATCAGAAGAAGCAGAAGAAGGAGAAGGAGAAGGTGAAGTTAGGAGGGTGAATCAGAAGAAGCAGAAGAAGGAGAAGGAGCAGGTGAAGTCAGGGGGGTGAAGCAGAAGAAGTAGAAGAAGGAGAAGGAGAAGGTGAAGTCAGGACGGTGAAGCAGAAGAGGCAGAAGAAGGAGAAGGAGAAGGTGAAGTCTGGAGGGCGCAGCAGAAGAAGCAGAAGAAGGAGAAGGAGAAGGTGAAGTCTGGAGGGTGAAGCAGAAGAAGCAGAAGAAGGAGAAGGAGGAGGTGAAGTCTGGAGGGCGCAGCAGAAGAAGCAGAAGAAGGAGAAAGAGAAGGTGAAGTCTGGAGGGTGAAGCAGAAGAAGCAGAAGAAGGAGAAGGAGAGGGTGAAGTCTGGAGGGTGAATCAGAAGAAGTAGAAGAAGGAGAAGGAGAAGGTGAAGTCAGGAGAGTGAAGCAGAAGAAGCAGAAGAAGGAGAAGGAGAAGGTGAAGTCTGGAGGGTGAAGCAGAAGAAGCAGAAGAAGGAGAAGGAGTAGGTGAAGTATGGAGGGTGAATCAGAAGAAGTAGAAGAAGGAGAAGGATAAGGTGAAGTCAGGATGGTGAAGCAGAAGAAGCAGAAGAAGGAGAAGGAGAAGGTGAAGTCTGCAGGGTGAAGCAGAAGAAGTAGAAGAAGGAGAAGGAGAAGGTGAAGTCTGGAGGGTGAAGCAGAAGAAGCAGAAGAAGGAGAAGGAGAAGGTGAAGTCAGGAGGGTGGATCAGAAGAAGTAGAAGAAGGAGAAGGAGAAGGTGAAGTCTGGAGGGTGAATCAGAAGAAGCAGAAGAAGGAGAAGGTGAAGTCTGGAGGGCGCAGCAGAAGAAGCAGAAGAAGGAGAAAGAGAAGGTGAAGTCTGGAGGGTGAAGCAGAAGAAGCAGAAGAAGGAGAAGGAGAGGGTGAAGTCTGGAGGGTGAATCAGAAGAAGTAGAAGAAGGAGAAGGAGAAGGTGAAGTCAGGAGAGTGAAGCAGAAGAAGCAGAAGAAGGAGAAGGAGAAGGTGAAGTCTGGAGGGCGAAGCAGAAGAAGCAGAAGAAGGAGAAGGAGAAGGTGAAGTCTGGAGGGTGAAGCAGAAGAAGCAGAAGAAGGAGAAGGAGTAGGTGAAGTCTGGAGGGTGAATCAGAAGAAGTAGAAGAAGGAGAAGGAGAAGGTGAAGTCAGGAGGGTGAAGCAGAAGAAGCAGAAGAAGGAGAAGGAGAAGGTGAAGTCAGGAGAGTGAAGCAGAAGAAGCAGAAGAAGGAGAAGGAGAAGGTGAAGTCTGGAGGGTGAAGCAGAAGAAGCAGAAGAAGGAGAAGGAGAAGGTGAAGTCTGGAGGGCGAAGCAGAAGAAGCAGAAGAAGGAGAAGGGGAAGGTGAAGTCTGGAGGGTGAATCAGAAGAAGTAGAAGAAGCAGAAGGAGAAGGTGAAGTCTGGAGGGTGAATCAGAAGAAGCAGAAGAAGGAGAAGGAGAAGGTGAAGTCTGGAGGGTGAATCAGAAGAAGCAGAAGAAGGAGAAGGAGAAGGTGAAGTCTGGAGGGTGAATCAGAAGAAGCAGAATAAGGAGAAGGAGAAGGTGAAGTCTGGAGGGTGAATCAGAAGAAGCAGAAGAAGGAGAAGGAGAAGGTGAAGTCTGGAGGGTGAATCAGAAGAAGTAGAAGAAGGAGAAGGAGAAGGTGAAGTCTGGAGGGTGAATCAGAAGAAGTAGAAGAAGGAGAAGGAGAAGGTGAAGACTGGAGGGTGAATCAGAAGAAGCAGAAGAAGGAGAAGGAGAAGGTGAAGTCTGGAGGGTGAATCAGAAGAAGCAGAAGAAGGAGAAGGAGACGATGAAGTCTGGAGGGTGAATCAGAAGAAGTAGAAGAAGGAGAAGGAGAAGGTGAAGTCTGGAGGGTGAATCAGAAGAAGCAGAAGAAGGAGAAGGAGAAGGTGAAGTCTGGAGGGTGAATCAGAAGAAGCAGAAGAAGGAGAAGGAGAAGGTGAAATCTGGAGGGTGAATCAGAAGAAGCAGAATAAGGAGAAGGAGAAGGTGAAGTCTGGAGGGTGAATCAGAAGAAGCAGAAGAAGTAGAAGGAGAAGGTGAAGTCTGGAGGGTGAATCAGAAGAAGTAGAAGAAGGAGAAGGAGAAGGTGAAGTCTGGAGGGTGAAGCAGAAGAAGTAGAAGAAGGAGAAGGAGAAGGTGAAGTCAGGAGGGTGAATCAGAAGAAGTAGAAGAAGGAGAAGGAGAAGGTGAAGTCAGGAGGGTGATTCAGAAGAAGCAGAATAAGGAGAAGGAGATGGTGAAGTCTGGAGGGTGAATCAGAAGAATCAGAAGAAGGAGAAGGAGAAGGTGAAGTCTGGAGGGTGAATCAGAAGAAGCAGAAGAAAGAGAAGGAGAAGGTGAAGTCTGGAGGGTGAAGCAGAAGAAACAGAAGAAGGAGAAGGAGAAGGTGAAGACTGAAGGGTGAATCAGAAGAAGTAGAAGAAGGAGAAGGAGAAGGTGAGGTCTGGAGGGTGAATCAGAAGCAGTAGAAGAAGGAGAAGGAGAAGGTGAAGTCTGGAGGGTGAATCAGAAGAAGCAGAAGAAGGAGAAGGAGAAGGTGAAGTCTGGAGGGTGAATCAGAAGAAGCAGAAGAAGGAGAAGGAGAAGATGAAGTCTGGAGGGTGAATCAGAAGAAGTAGAAGAAGGAGAAGGAGAAGGTGAGGTCTGGAGGGTGAATCAGAAGAAGCAGAAGAAGGAGAAGGAGAAGGTGAAGTCTGGAGGGTGAATCAGAAGAAGCAGAATAAGGAGAAGGAGAAGGTGATGTCTGGAGGGTGAATCAGAAGAAGCAAAAGAAGGAGAAGGAGAAGGTGAAGTCAGGCGGGTGAATCAGAAGAAGCAGAAGAAGGAGAAGGAGAAGGTGAAGTTAGGAGGGTGAATCAGAAGAAGCAGAAGAAGGAGAAGGAGCAGGTGAAGTCAGGGGGGTGAAGCAGAAGAAGTAGAAGAAGGAGAAGGAGAAGGTGAAGTCAGGACGGTGAAGCAGAAGAGGCAGAAGAAGGAGAAGGAGAAGGTGAAGTCTGGAGGGCGCAGCAGAAGAAGCAGAAGAAGGAGAAGGAGAAGGTGAAGTCTGGAGGGTGAAGCAGAAGAAGCAGAAGAAGGAGAAGGAGGAGGTGAAGTCTGGAGGGCGCAGCAGAAGAAGCAGAAGAAGGAGAAAGAGAAGGTGAAGTCTGGAGGGTGAAGCAGAAGAAGCAGAAGAAGGAGAAGGAGAGGGTGAAGTCTGGAGGGTGAATCAGAAGAAGTAGAAGAAGGAGAAGGAGAAGGTGAAGTCAGGAGAGTGAAGCAGAAGAAGCAGAAGAAGGAGAAGGAGAAGGTGAAGTCTGGAGGGTGAATCAGAAGAAGCAGAAGAAGGAGAAGGAGAAGATGAAGTCTGGAGGGTGAATCAGAAGAAGTAGAAGAAGGAGAAGGAGAAGGTGAGGTCTGGAGGGTGAATCAGAAGAAGCAGAAGAAGGAGAAGGAGAAGGTGAAGTCTGGAGGGTGAATCAGAAGAAGCAGAAGAAGGAGAAGGAGAAGGTGATGTCTGGAGGGTGAATCAGAAGAAGCAAAAGAAGGAGAAGGAGAAGGTGAAGTCAGGCGGGTGAATCAGAAGAAGCAGAAGAAGGAGAAGGAGAAGGTGAAGTTAGGAGTGTGAATCAGAAGAAGCAGAAGAAGGAGAAGGAGCAGGTGAAGTCAGGGGGGTGAAGCAGAAGAAGTAGAAGAAGGAGAAGGAGAAGGTGAAGTCTGGAGGGCGCAGCAGAAGAAGCAGAAGAAGGAGAAGGAGAAGGTGAAGTCTGGAGGGTGAAGCAGAAGAAGCAGAAGAAGGAGAAGGAGGAGGTGAAGTCTGGAGGGCGCAGCAGAAGAAGCAGAAGAAGGAGAAAGAGAAGGTGAAGTCTGGAGGGTGAAGCAGAAGAAGCAGAAGAAGGAGAAGGAGAGGGTGAAGTCTGGAGGGTGAATCAGAAGAAGTAGAAGAAGGAGAAGGAGAAGGTGAAGTCAGGAGAGTGAAGCAGAAGAAGCAGAAGAAGGAGAAGGAGAAGGTGAAGTCTGGAGGGTGAAGCAGAAGAAGCAGAAGAAGGAGAAGGAGTAGGTGAAGTCTGGAGGGTGAATCAGAAGAAGTAGAAGAAGGAGAAGGATAAGGTGAAGTCAGGATGGTGAAGCAGAAGAAGCAGAAGAAGGAGAAGGAGAAGGTGAAGTCTGCAGGGTGAAGCAGAAGAAGTAGAAGAAGGAGAAGGAGAAGGTGAAGTCTGGAGGGTGAAGCAGAAGAAGCAGAAGAAGGAGAAGGAGAAGGTGAAGTCTGGAGGGCGCAGCAGAAGAAGCAGAAGAAGGAGAAAGAGAAGGTGAAGTCTGGAGGGTGAAGCAGAAGAAGCAGAAGAAGGAGAAGGAGAGGGTGAAGTCTGGAGGGTGAATCAGAAGAAGTAGAAGAAGGAGAAGGAGAAGATGAAGTCAGGAGAGTGAAGCAGAAGAAGCAGAAGAAGGAGAAGGAGAAGGTGAAGTCTGGAGGGCGAAGCAGAAGAAGCAGAAGAAGGAGAAGGAGAAGGAGAAGTCTGGAGGGTGAAGCAGAAGAAGCAGAAGAAGGAGACGGAGTAGGTGAAGTCTGGAGGGTGAATCAGAAGAAGTAGAAGAAGGAGAAGGAGAAGGTGAAGTCAGGAGGGTGAAGCAGAAGAAGCAGAAGAAGGAGAAGGAGAAGGTGAAGTCTGGAGGGTGAAGCAGAAGAAGCAGAAGAAGGAGAAGGAGAAGGTGAAGTCTGGAGGGTGAATCAGAAGAAGCAGAAGAAGGAGAAGGAGAAGGTGAAGTCTGGAGGGTGAATAAGAAGAAGCAGAAGAAGGAGAAGGAGAAGATGAAGTCTGGAGGGTGAATCAGAAGAAGTAGAAGAAGGAGAAGGAGAAGATGAGGTCTGGAGGGTGAATCAGAAGAAGCAGAAGAAGGAGAAGGAGAAGGTGAAGTCTGGAGGGTGAATCAGAAGAAGCAGAAGAAGGAGAAGGGGAAGGTGAAGTCTGGAGGGTGAATTAGAAGAAGCAGAAGAAGGAGAAGGAGAAGGTGAAGTCAGGAGGGTGAATCAGAAGAAGCAGAAGAAGGAGAAGGAGCAGGTGAAGTCAGGGGGGTGAAGCAGAAGAAGTAGAAGAAGGAGAAGGAGAAGGTGAAGTCAGGAGGGTGAAGCAGAAGAAGCAGAAGAAGGAGAAGGAGAAGGTGAAGTCTGGAGGGCGCAGCAGAAGAAGCAGAAGAAGGACAAGGAGAAGGTGAAGTCTGCAGGGTGAATCAGAAGAAGTAGAAGAAGGAGAAGGAGAAGGTGAAGTCAGGAGAGTGAAGCAGAAGAAGCAGAAGAAGGAGAAGGAGAAGGTGAAGTCTGGAGGGTGGAGCAGAAGAAGCAGAAGAAGGAGAAGGAGAAGGTGAAGTCTGGAGGGCGAAGCAGAAGAAGCAGAAGAAGGAGAAGGAGAAGGTGAAGTCTGGAGGGTGAAGCAGAAGAAGCAGAAGAAGGAGAAGGAGAAGGTGAAGTCTGGAGGGTGAATCAGAAGAAGTAGAAGAAGGAGAAGGAGAAGGTGAAGTCAGGAGGGTGAATCAGAAGTAGTAGAAGAAGGAGAAGGAGAAGGTGAAGTCAGGAGGGTGAAGCAGAAGAAGCAGAAGAAGGAGAAGGAGAAGGTGAAGTCAGGAGGGTGAATCGGAAGAATTAGAAGAAGGAGAAGGAGAAGGTGAAGTCTGGAGGGTGAATCAGAAGAAGTAGAAGAAGGAGAAGGAGAAGGTGAAGTCTGGAGGGTGAATCAGAAGAAGTAGAAGAAGGAGTAGGAGAAGGTGAAGTCTGGAGGGTGAATCAGAAGAAGCAGAAGAAGGAGAAGGAGAAGGTGACGTCTGGAGGGAGAAGCAGAAGAAGTAGAAGAAGGAGAAGGAGAAGGTGAAGTCTGGAGGGTGAATCAGAAGAAGTAGAAGAAGGAAAAGGAGAAGGTGAAGTCTGGAGGGTGAATCAGAAGAAGTAGAAGACGGAGAAGGAGAAGGTGAAGTCTGGAGGGTGAATCAGAGAAGCAGAAGAACGAGAAGGAGAAGGTGAAGTCTGGAGGGTGAATCAGCAGAAGTAGAAGAAGGAGAAGGAGAAGGTGTAGTCTGGAGGGTGAATCAGAAGAAGTTGACGAAGGAGAAGGAGAAGGTGAAGTCTGGAGGGTGAATCAGAAGAAGCAGAAGAACGAGAAGGAGAAGGTGAAGTCTGGAGGGTGAATCAGAAGAAGTAGAAGAAGGAGAATGAGAAGGTGAAGTCTGGAGGATGAATCAGAAGAAGCAGAAGAAGGAGAAGGAGAAGGTGAAGTCTGGAGGGTGAATCAGAAGAAGCAGAAGAAGGAGAAGGAGAAGGTGAAGTCTGGAGGGAGAATCAGAAGAAGCAGAATAAGGAGAAGGAGAAGGTGAAGTCTGGAGGGTGAATCAGAAGAAGCAGAAGAAGGAGAAGGAGATGGTGAAGTCTGGAGGGTGAATCAGAAGAAGTAGAAGAAGGAGAAGGAGAAGGTGAAGTCTGGAGGGTGAATCAGAAGAAGTAGAAGAAGGAGAAGGAGAAGGTGAAGTCTGGAGGGTGAATCAGAAGCAGTAGAAGAAGGAGAAGGAGAAGGTGAAGTCTGGAGGGTGAAGCAGAAGAAGTAGAAGAAGGAGAAGGAGAAGGTGAAGTCAGGAGGGTGAATCAGAAGAAGTAGAAGAAGGAGAAGGAGAAGGTGAAGTCAGGAGTGTGAATCAGAAGAAGCAGAAGAAGGAGAAGTAGAAGGTGAAGTCTGGAGAGTGAATCAGAAGAATCAGAAGAAGGAGAAGGAGAAGGTGAAGTCTGGAGGGTGAATCAGAAGAAGCAGAAGAAAGAGAAGGAGAAGGTGAATTCTGGAGGGTGAAGCAGAAGAAACAGAAGAAGGAGAAGTAGAAGGTGAAGACTGGAGGATGTATCAGAAGAAGTAGAAGAAGGAGAAGGAGAAGGTGAGGTCTGGAGGGTGAATCAGAAGAAGTAGAAGAAGGAGAAGGAGAAGGTGAAGTCTGGAGGGTGAATCAGAAGAAGCAGAAGAAGGAGAAGGAGAAGATGAAGTCTGGAGGGTGAATCAGAAGTAGTAGAAGAAGTAGAAGGAGAAGGTGAGGTCTGGAGGGTGAATCAGAAGAAGCAGAAGAAGGAGAAGGAGAAGGTGAAGTCTGGAGGGTGAATCAGAAGAAGCAGAAGAAGGAGAAGGAGAAGGTGAAGTCTGGAGGGTGAATCAGAAGAAGCAGAAGAAGGAGAAGGAGAAGGTGAAGTCAGGAGGGTGAATCAGAAGAAGCAGAAGAAGCAGAAGGAGAAGGTGAAGTTAGGAGGGTGAATCAGAAGAAGCAGAAGAAGGAGAAGGAGAAGGTGAAGTCTGGAGGGTGAATCAGAAGAAGCAGAAGAAGGAGAAGGAGAAGGTGAAGTCTGGAGGGTGAATTAGAAGAAGCAGAAGAAGGAGAAGGAGAAGGTGAAGTCAGGGGGGTGAATCAGAAGAAGCAGAAGAAGGAGAAGGAGCAGGTGAAGTCAGGGGGGTGAAGCAGAAGAAGTAGAAGAAGGAGAAGGAGAAGGTGAAGTCTGGAGGGTGAATCAGAAGAAGCAGAAGAAGGAGAAGGAGAAGGTGAAGTCTGGAGGGTGAATTAGAAGAAGCAGAAGAAGGAGAAGCAGAAGGTAAAGTTAGGAGGGTGAACCAGAAGAAGCAGAAGAAGGAGAAGGAGCAGGTGAAGTCAGGGGGGTGAAGCAGAAGAAGTAGAAGAAGGAGAAGGAGAAGGTGAAGTCAGGAGGGTGAAGCAGAAGAAGCAGAAGAAGGAGAAGGAGAAGGTGAAGTCTGGAGGGCGCAGCAGAAGAAGCAGAAGAAGGAGAAGGAGAAGGTGAAGTCTGGAGGGTGAAGCAGAAGAAGCAGAAGAAGGAGAAGGAGAAGGTGAAGTCTGGAGGGTGAATCAGAAGAAGTAGAAGAAGGAGAAGGAGAAGGTGAAGTCAGGAGAGTGGAGCAGAAGAAGCAGAAGAAGGAGAAGGAGAAGGTGAAGTCTGGAGGGTGAAGCAGAAGAAGCAGAAGAAGGAGAAGGAGAAGGTGAAGTCTGGAGGGCGCAGCAGAAGAAGCAGAAGAAGGAGAAGGGGAAGGTGAAGTCTGGAGGGTGAATCAGAAGAAGTAGAAGAAGCAGAAGGAGAAGGTGAAGTCTGGAGGGTGAATCAGAAGAAGCAGAAGAAGGAGAAGGAGAAGGTGAAGTCTGGAGGGTGAATCAGAAGAAGCAGAAGAAGGAGAAGGAGAAGGTGAAGTCTGGAGGGTGAATCAGAAGAAGCAGAATAAGGAGAAGGAGAAGGTGAAGTCTGGAGGGTGAATCAGAAGAAGCAGAAGAAGGAGAAGGAGAAGGTGAAGTCTGGAGGGTGAATCAGAAGAAGTAGAAGAAGGAGAAGAAGAAGGTGAAGTCTGGAGGGTGAATCAGAAGAAGCAGAAGAAGGAGAAGGAGAAGATGAAGTCTGGAGGGTGAATCAGAAGAAGTAGAAGAAGGAGAAGGAGAAGGTGAGGTCTGGAGGGTGAATCAGAAGAAGCAGAAGAAGGAGAAGGAGAAGGTGAAGTCTGGAGGGTGAATCAGAAGAAGCAGAAGAAGGAGAAGGAGAAGGTGATGTCTGGAGGGTGAATCAGAAGAAGCAGAAGAAGGAGAAGGAGAAGGTGAAGTCTGGAGGGTGAATCAGAAGAAGCAGAAGAAGGAGAAGGAGAAGGTGAAGTCTGGAGGGTGAATTAGAAGAAGCAGAAGAAGGAGAAGGAGAAGGTGAAGTCAGGGGGGTGAATCAGAAGAAGCAGAAGAAGGAGAAGCAGAAGGTAAAGTTAGGAGGGTGAACCAGAAGAAGCAGAAGAAGGAGAAGGAGCAGGTGAAGTCAGGGGGGTGAAGCAGAAGAAGTAGAAGAAGGAGAAGGAGAAGGTGAAGTCAGGAGGGTGAAGCAGAAGAAGCAGAAGAAGGAGAAGGAGAAGGTGAAGTCTGGAGGGCGCAGCAGAAGAAGCAGAAGAAGGAGAAGGAGAAGGTGAAGTCTGGAGGGTGAAGCAGAAGAAGCAGAAGAAGGAGAAGGAGAAGGTGAAGTCTGGAGGGTGAATCAGAAGAAGTAGAAGAAGGAGAAGGAGAAGGTGAAGTCAGGAGAGTGAAGCAGAAGAAGCAGAAGAAGGAGAAGGAGAAGGTGAAGTCTGGAGGGTGAAGCAGAAGAAGCAGAAGAAGGAGAAGGAGAAGGTGAAGTCTGGAGGGCGAAGCAGAAGAAGCAGAAGAAGGAGAAGGGGAAGGTGAAGTCTGGAGGGTGAATCAGAAGAAGTAGAAGAAGCAGAAGGAGAAGGTGAAGTCTGGAGGGTGAATCAGAAGAAGCAGAAAAGGAGAAGGAGAAGGTGAAGTCTGGAGGGTGAATCAGAAGAAGCAGAAGAAGGAGAAGGAGAAGGTGAAGTCTGGAGGGTGAATCAGAAGAAGCAGAATAAGGAGAAGGAGAAGGTGAAGTCTGGAGGGTGAATCAGAAGAAGCAGAAGAAGGAGAAGGAGAAGGTGAAGTCTGGAGGGTGAATCAGAAGAAGTAGAAGAAGGAGAAGGAGAAGGTGAAGTCTGGAGGGTGAATCAGAAGAAGTAGAAGAAGGAGAAGGAGAAGGTGAAGACTGGAGGGTGAATCAGAAGAAGCAGAAGAAGGAGAAGGAGAAGGTGAAGTCTGGAGGGTGAATCAGAAGAAGCAGAAGAAGGAGAAGGAGACGATGAAGTCTGGAGGGTGAATCAGAAGAAGTAGAAGAAGGAGAAGGAGAAGGTGAAGTCTGGAGGGTGAATCAGAAGAAGCAGAAGAAGGAGAAGGAGAAGGTGAAGTCTGGAGGGTGAATCAGAAGAAGCAGAAGAAGGAGAAGGAGAAGGTGAAGTCTGGAGGGTGAATCAGAAGAAGCAGAATAAGGAGAAGGAGAAGGTGAAGTCTGGAGGGTGAATCAGAAGAAGCAGAAGAAGTAGAAGGAGAAGGTGAAGTCTGGAGGGTGAATCAGAAGAAGTAGAAGAAGGAGAAGGAGAAGGTGAGGTCTGGAGGGTGAATCAGAAGAAGCAGAAGAAGGAGAAGGAGAAGGTGAAGTCTGGAGGGTGAATCAGAAGAAGCAGAAGAAGGAGAAGGAGAAGGTGATGTATGGAGGGTGAATCAGAAGAAGCAAAAGAAGGAGAAGGAGAAGGTGAAGTCAGGCGGGTGAATCAGAAGAAGCAGAAGAAGGAGAAGGAGAAGGTGAAGTTAGGAGGGTGAATCAGAAGAAGCAGAAGAAGGAGAAGGAGCAGGTGAAGTCAGGGGGGTGAAGCAGAAGAAGTAGAAGAAGGAGAAGGAGAAGGTGAAGTCAGGACGGTGAAGCAGAAGAGGCAGAAGAAGGAGAAGGAGAAGGTGAAGTCTGGAGGGCGCAGCAGAAGAAGCAGAAGAAGGAGAAGGAGAAGGTGAAGTCTGGAGGGTGAAGCAGAAGAAGCAGAAGAAGGAGAAGGAGGAGGTGAAGTCTGGAGGGTGAATCAGAAGAAGTAGAAGAAGGAGAAGGAGAAGGTGAAGTCAGGAGAGTGAAGCAGAAGAAGCAGAAGAAGGAGAAGGAGAAGGTGAAGTCTGGAGGGCGAAGCAGAAGAAGCAGAAGAAGGAGAAGGAGAAGGTGAAGTCTGGAGGGTGAAGCAGAAGAAGCTGAAGAAGGAGAAGGAGAAGGTGAAGTCTGGAGGGTGAATCAGAAGAAGTAGAAGAAGGAGAAGGAGAAGGTGAAGTCAGGAGGGTGAAGCAGAAGAAGCAGAAGATGGAGAAGGAGAAGGTGAAGTCTGGAGGGTGAAACAGAAGAATCAGAAGAAGGAGAAGGAGAAGGTGAAGTCTGGAGGGTGAATCAGAAGAAGCAGAAGAAAGAGAAGGAGAAGGTGAAGTCTGGAGGGTGAAGCAGAAGAAACAGAAGAAGGAGAAGGAGAAGGTGAAGACTGAAGGGTGAATCAGAAGAAGGAGAAGAAGGAGAAGGAGAAGGTGAAGTCTGGAGGGTGAATCAGAAGAAGTAGAAGAAGGCGAAGGAGAAGGTGAAGTCTGGAGGGTGAATCAGAAGAAGCAGAAGAAGGAGAAGGAGAAGGTGAAGTCTGGAGGGTGAATCACAAGAAGCAGAAGAAGGAGAAGGAGAAGGTGAAGTTTGGAGGGTGAATCAGAAGAAGCAGAATAAGGAGAAGGAGAAGGTGAAGTCTGGAGGGTGAATCAGAAGAAGCAGAAGAAGGAGAAGGAGAAGGTGAAGTCTGGAGGGTGAATCAGAAGAAGTAGAAGAAGGAGAAGGAGAAGGTGAAGTCTGGAGGGTGAATCAGAAGAAGTAGAAGAAGGAGAAGGAGAAGGTGTAGACTGGAGGGTGTATCAGAAGAAGCAGAAGAAGGAGAAGGAGAAGGTGAAGTCTGGAGGGTGAATCAGAAGAAGCAGAAGAAGGAGTAGGAGACGATGAAGTCTGGAGGGTGAATCACAAGAAGTAGAAGAAGGAGAAGGAGAAGGTGAAGTCTGGAGGGTGAATCAGAAGAAGCAGAAGAAGGAGAAGGAGAAGGTGAAGTCTGGAGGGTGAATCAGAAGAAGCAGAAGAAGGAGAAGGAGAAGGTGAAGTCTGGAGGGTGAATCAGAAGAAGCAGAATAAGGAGAAGGAGAAGGTGAAGTCTGGAGGGTGAATCAGAAGAAGCAGAAGAAGTAGAAGGAGAAGGTGAAGTCTGGAGGGTGAATCAGAAGAAGTAGAAGAAGGAGAAGTAGAAGGTGAAGTCTGGAGGGTGAAGCAGAAGAAGTAGAAGAAGGAGAAGGAGAAGGTGAAGTCAGGAGGGTGAATCAGAAGAAGTAGAAGAAGGAGAAGGAGAAGGTGAAGTCAGGAGGGTGATTCAGAAGAAGCAGAAGAAGGAGAAGGAGAAGGTGAAGTCTGGAGGGTGAATCAGAAGAATCAGAAGAAGGAGAAGGAGAAGGTGAAGTCTGGAGGGTGAATCAGAAGAAGCAGAAGAAAGAGAAGGAGAAGGTGAAGTCTGGAGGGTGAAGCAGAAGAAACAGAAGAAGGAGAAGGAGAAGGTGAAGACTGAAGGGTGAATCAGAAGAAGTAGAAGAAGGAGAAGGAGAAGGTGAGGTCTGGAGGGTGAATCAGAAGAAGTAGAAGAAGGAGAAGGAGAAGGTGAAGTCTGGAGGGTGAATCAGAAGAAGCAGAAGAAGGAGAAGGAGAAGGTGAAGTCTGGAGGGTGAATCAGAAGAAGCAGAAGAAGGAGAAGGAGAAGATGAAGTCTGGAGGGTGAATCAGAAGAAGTAGAAGAAGGAGAAGGAGAAGGTGAGGTCTGGAGGGTGAATCAGAAGAAGCAGAAGAAGGAGAAGGAGAAGGTGAAGCCTGGAGGGTGAATCAGAAGAAGCAGAAGAAGGAGAAGGAGAAGGTGATGTCTGGAGGGTGAATCAGAAGAAGCAAAAGAAGGAGAAGGAGAAGGTGAAGTCAGGAGGGTGAATCAGAAGAAGCAGAAGAAGGAGAAGGAGAAGGTGAAGTTAGGAGGGTGAATCAGAAGAAGCAGAAGAAGGAGAAGGAGAAGGTGAAGTCAGGGGGGTGAAGCAGAAGAAGTAGAAGAAGGAGAAGGAGAAGGTGAAGTCAGGACGGTGAAGCAGAAGAGGCAGAAGAAGGAGAAGGAGAAGGTGAAGTCTGGAGGGCGCAGCAGAAGAAGCAGAAGAAGGAGAAGGAGAAGGTGAAGCCTGGAGGGTGAAGCAGAAGAAGCAGAAGAAGGAGAAGGAGAAGGTGAAGTCTGGAGGGTGAATCAGAAGAAGTAGAAGAAGGAGAAGGAGAAGGTGAAGTCAGGAGAGTGAAGCAGAAGAAGCAGAAGAAGGAGAAGGAGAAGGTGAAGTCTGGAGGGTGAAGCAGAAGAAGCAGAAGAAGGAGAAGGAGAAGGTGAAGTCTGGAGGGCGAAGCAGAAGAAGCAGAAAAAGGAGAAGGAGAAGGTGAAGTCTGGAGGGTGAAGCAGAAGAAGCTGAAGAAGGAGAAGGAGAAGGTGAAGTCTGGAGGGTGAATCAGAAGAAGTAGAAGAAGGAGAAGGAGAAGGTGAAGTCAGGAGGGTGAAGCAGAAGAAGCAGAAGATGGAGAAGGAGAAGGTGAAGTCTGGAGGGTGAAACAGAAGAATCAGAAGAAGGAGAAGGAGAAGGTGAAGTCTGGAGGGTGAATCAGAAGAAGCAGAAGATTGAGAAGGAGAAGGTGAAGTCTGGAGGGTGAAGCAGAAGAAACAGAAGAATGAGAAGGAGAAGGTGAAGACTGAAGGGTGAATCAGAAGAAGTAGAAGAAGGAGAAGGAGAAGGTGAAGTCTGGAGGGTGAATCAGAAGAAGTAGAAGAAGGCGAAGGAGAAGGTGAAGTCTGGAGGGTGAATCAGAAGAAGCAGAAGAAGGAGAAGGAGAAGGTGAAGTCTGGAGGGTGAATCAGATGAAGCAGAAGAAGGAGAAGGAGAAGATGAAGTCTGGAGGATGAATCAGAAGAAGTAGAAGAAGGAGAAGGAGAAGGTGAAGTCTGGAGGGTGAATCAGAAGAAGCAGAAGAAGGAGAAGGAGAAGGTGAAGTCTGGAGGGTGAATCAGAAGAAGCAAAAGAAGGAGAAGGAGAAGGTGAAGTCAGGAGGGTGAATCAGAAGAAGCAGAAGAAGGAGAAGGAGAAGGTGAAGTTAGGAGGGTGAATCAGAAGAAGCAGAAGAAGGAGAAGGAGCAGGTGAAGTGAGGGGGGTGAAGCAGAAGAAGTAGAAGAAGGAGAAGGAGAAGGTGAAGTCAGGACGGTGAAGCAGAAGAAGCAGAAGAAGGAGAAGGAGAAGGTGAAGTCTGGAGGGAGCAGCAGAAGAAGCCGAAGAAGGAGAAGGAGAAGGTGAAGTCTGGAGGGTGAAGCAGAAGAAGCAGAAGAAGGAGAAGGAGAAGGTGAAGTCTGGAGGGTGAATCAGAAGAAGTAGAAGAAGGAGAGGGAGAAGGTGAAGTCAGGAGAGTGAAGCAGAAGAAGCAGAAGAAGGAGAAGGAGAAGGTGAAGTCTGGAGGGTGAAGCAGAAGAAGCAGAAGAAGGAGAAGGAGAAGGTGAAGTCTGGAGGGCGAAGCAGAAGAAGCCGAAGAAGGAGAAGGAGAAGGTGAAGTCTGGAGGGTGAAGCAGAAGAAGCAGAAGAAGGAGAAGGAGAAGGTGAAGTCTGGAGGTTGAATCAGAAGAAGTAGAAGAAGGAGAAGGAGAAGGTGAAGTCAGGAGGGTGAAGCAGAAGAAGCAGAAGAAGGAGAAGGAGAAGGTGAAGTCTGGAGGGTGAAGCAGAAGAAGCAGAAGAAGGAGAAGGAGAAGGTGAAGTCTGGAGGGTGAAGCAGAAGAAGCAGAAGTAGGAGAAGGAGAAGGTGAAGTAAGGAGGGTGAATCAGAAGAAGTAGAAGAAGGAGAAGGAGAAGGTTAAGTCTGGAGGGTGAATCAGAAGACGTAGAAGAAGGAGAAGGAGAAGGTGAAGTCTGGAGGGTGAATCAGAAGAAGTAGAAGAAGGAGAAGGAGAATGTGAAGTCTGGAGGGTGAATCAGAAGAAGCAGAAGAAGGAGAAGGAGAAGGTGAAGTCTGGAGGGTGAAGCAGAAGAAGCAGAAGAAGGAGAAGGAGAAGGTGAAGTCTGGAGGGCGAAGCAGAAGAAGCAGAAGAAGGAGAAGGAGAAGGTGAAGTCTGGAGGGTGAAGCAGAAGAAGCTGAAGAAGGAGAAGGAGAAGGTGAAGTCTGGAGGGTGAATCAGAAGAAGTAGAAGAAGGAGAAGGAGAAGGTGAAGTCAGGAGGGTGAAGCAGAAGAAGCAGAAGATGGAGAAGGAGAAGGTGAAGTCTGGAGGGTGAAACAGAAGAATCAGAAGAAGAAGGAGAAGGTGAAGTCTGGAGGGTGAATCAGAAGAAGCAGAAGAAAGAGAAGGAGAAGGTGAAGTCTGGAGGGTGAAGCAGAAGAAACAGAAGAATGAGAAGGAGAAGGTGAAGACTGAAGGGTGAATCAGAAGAAGTAGAAGAAGGAGAAGGAGAAGGTGAAGTCTGGAGGGTGAATCAGAAGAAGTAGAAGAAGGCGAAGGAGAAGGTGAAGTCTGGAGGGTGAATCAGAAGAAGCAGAAGAAGGAGAAGGAGAAGGTGAAGTCTGGAGGGTGAATCAGATGAAGCAGAAGAAGGAGAAGGAGAAGATGAAGTCTGGAGGGTGAATCAGAAGAAGTAGAAGAAGGAGAAGGAGAAGGTGAAGTCTGGAGGGTGAATCAGAAGAAGCAGAAGAAGGAGAAGGAGAAGGTGAAGTCTGGAGGGCGAAGCAGAAGAAGCAGAAGAAGGAGAAGGAGAAGGTGAAGTCTGGAGGGTGAAGCAGAAGAAGCTGAAGAAGGAGAAGGAGAAGGTGAAGTCTGGAGGGTGAATCAGAAGAAGTAGAAGAAGGAGAAGGAGAAGGTGAAGTCAGGAGGGTGAAGCAGAAGAAGCAGAAGATGGAGAAGGAGAAGGTGAAGTCTGGAGGGTGAAACAGAAGAATCAGAAGAAGGAGAAGGAGAAGGTGAAGTCTGGAGTGTGAATCAGAAGAAGCAGAAGAAAGAGAAGGAGAAGGTGAAGTCTGGAGGGTGAAGCAGAAGAAACAGAAGAATGAGAAGGAGAAGGTGAAGACTGAAGGGTGAATCAGAAGAAGTAGAAGAAGGAGAAGGAGAAGGTGAAGTCTGGAGGGTGAATCAGAAGAAGTAGAAGAAGGCGAAGGAGAAGGTGAAGTCTGGAGGGTGAATCAGAAGAAGCAGAAGAAGGAGAAGGAGAAGGTGAAGTCTGGAGGGTGAATCAGATGAAGCAGAAGAAGGAGAAGGAGAAGATGAAGTCTGGAGGGTGAATCAGAAGAAGTAGAAGAAGGAGAAGGAGAAGGTGAAGTCTGGAGGGTGAATCAGAAGAAGCAGCAGAAGGAGAAGGAGAAGGTGAAGTCTGGAGGGTGAATCAGAAGAAGCAAAAGAAGGAGAAGGAGAAGGTGAAGTCAGGAGGGTGAATCAGAAGAAGCAGAAGAAGGAGAAGGAGAAGGTGAAGTTAGGAGGGTGAATCAGAAGAAGCAGAAGAAGGAGAAGGAGCAGGTGAAGTGAGGGGGGTGAAGCAGAAGAAGTAGAAGAAGGAGAAGGAGAAGGTGAAGTCAGGACGGTGAAGCAGAAGAAGCAGAAGAAGGAGAAGGAGAAGGTGAAGTCTGGAGGGAGCAGCAGAAGAAGCCGAAGAAGGAGAAGGAGAAGGTGAAGTCTGGAGGGTGAAGCAGAAGAAGCAGAAGAAGGAGAAGGAGAAGGTGAAGTCTGGAGGGTGAATCAGAAGAAGTAGAAGAAGGAGAGGGAGAAGGTGAAGTCAGGAGAGTGAAGCAGAAGAAGCAGAAGAAGGAGAAGGAGAAGGTGAAGTCTGGAGGGTGAAGCAGAAGAAGCAGAAGAAGGAGAAGGAGAAGGTGAAGTCTGGAGGGCGAAGCAGAAGAAGCCGAAGAAGGAGAAGGAGAAGGTGAAGTCTGGAGGGTGAAGCAGAAGAAGCAGAAGAAGGAGAAGGAGAAGGTGAAGTCTGGAGGTTGAATCAGAAGAAGTAGAAGAAGGAGAAGGAGAAGGTGAAGTCAGGAGGGTGAAGCAGAAGAAGCAGAAGAAGGAGAAGGAGAAGGTGAAGTCTGGAGGGTGAAGCAGAAGAAGCAGAAGAAGGAGAAGGAGAAGGTGAAGTCTGGAGGGTGAAGCAGAAGAAGCAGAAGAAGGAGAAGGAGAAGGTGAAGTAAGGAGGGTGAATCAGAAGAAGTAGAAGAAGGAGAAGGAGAAGGTTAAGTCTGGAGGGTGAATCAGAAGACGTAGAAGAAGGAGAAGGAGAAGGTGAAGTCTGGAGGGTGAATCAGAAGAAGTAGAAGAAGGAGAAGGAGAATGTGAAGTCTGGAGGGTGAATCAGAAGAAGCAGAAGAAGGAGAAGGAGAAGGTGAAGTCTGGAGGGAGAAGCAGAAGAAGTAGAAGAAGGAGAAGGAGAAGTTGAAGTCTGGAGGGTGAATCAGAAGAAGTAGAAGAAGGAGAAGGAGAAGGTGAAGTCTGGAGGGTCAATCAGAAGAAGTAGAAGAAGGAGAAGGAGAAGGTGAAGTCTGGAGGGTAAATCAGAAGAAGCAGAAGAAGGAGAAGGAGAAGATGAAGTCTGGAGGGTGAATCAGAAGAAGTAGAAGAAGGAGAAGGAGAAGGTGTAGTCTGGACGGTGAATCAGAAGAAGTAGACGAAGGAGAAGGAGAAGGTGAAGTCTGCAGGGTGAATCAGAAGAAGCAGAAGAAGGAGAAGGAGAAGGTGAAGTCTGGAGGGTGGATCAGAAGAAGTAGAAGAAGGAGAAGGAGAAGGTGAAGTCTGGAGGGTGAATCAGAAGAAGAAGGAGAAGGTGAAGTCTGGAGGATGAATCAGAAGAAGCAGAAGAAGGAGAAGGAGAAGGTGAAGTCTGGAGGGTGAATCAGAAGAAGCAGAATAAGGAGAAGGAGAAGGTGAAGTCTGGAGGGTGAATCAGAAGAAGCAGAAGAAGGAGAAGGAGAAGGTGAAGTCTGGAGGGTGAATCAGAAGAAGTAGAAGAAGGAGAAGGAGAAGTTGAAGTCTGGAGGGTGAATCAGAAGAAGTAGAAGAAGGAGAAGGAGAAGGTGAAGTCAGGAGAGTGAAGCAGAAGAAGCAGAAGAAGGAGAAGGAGAAGGTGAAGTCTGGAGGGTGAAGCAGAAGAAGCAGAAGAAGGAGAAGGAGAAGGTGAAGTCTGGAGGGCGAAGCAGAAGAAGCAGAAGAAGGAGAAGGAGAAGGTGAAGTCTGGAGGGTGAAGCAGAAGAAGCAGAAGAAGGAGAAGGAGAAGGTGATGTCTGGAGGGTGAATCAGAAGAAGTAGAAGAAGGAGAAGGAGAAGGTGAAGTCTGGAGGGTGAAGCAGAAGAAACAGAAGAAGGAGAAGGTGAAGGTGAAGACTGAAGGGTGAATCAGAAGAAGTAGAAGAAGGAGAAGGAGAAGGTGAAGTCTGGAGGGTGAATCAGAAGAAGCAGAAGAAGGAGAAGGAGAAGGTGAAGTCTGGAGGGTGAATCAGAAGAAGCAGAAGAAGGAGAAGGAGAAGATGAAGTCTGGAGGGTGAATCAGAAGAAGTAGAAGAAGGAGAAGGAGAAGGTGAGGTCTGGAGGGTGAATCAGAAGAAGCAGAAGAAGGAGAAGGAGAAGGTGAAGTCTGGAGAGTGAAGCAGAAGAAGCAGAAGAAGGAGAAGGAGAAGGTGAAGTCTGGAGGGTGAAGCAGAAGAAGCAGAAGAAGGAGAAGGAGAAGGTGAAGTCTGGAGGGCGAAGCAGAAGAAGCAGAAGAAGGAGAAGGAGAAGGTGAAGTCTGGAGGGTGAAGCAGAAGAAGCAGAAGAAGGAGAAGGAGAAGGTGAAGTCTGGAGGTTGAATCAGAAGAAGTAGAAGAAGGAGAAGGAGAAGGTGAAGTCAGGAGGGTGAAGCAGAAGAAGCAGAAGAAGGATAAGGAGAAGGTGAAGTCTGGAGGGTGAAGCAGAAGAAGCAGAAGAAGGAGAAGGAGAAGGTGAAGTCTGGAGGGTGAAGCAGAAGAAGCAGAAGAAGGAGAAGGAGAAGGTGAAGTAAGGAGGTTGAATCAGAAGAAGTAGAAGAAGGAGAAGGAGAAGGTGAAGTCTGGAGGGTGAATCAGAAGACGGAGAAGAAGGAGAAGGAGAAGGTGAAGTCTGGAAGGTGAATCAGAAGAAGTAGAAGAAGGAGAAGGAGAATGTGAAGTCTGGAGGGTGAATCAGAAGAAGCAGAAGAAGGAGAAGGTGAAGTCTGGAGGCAGAAGCAGAAGAAGTAGAAGAAGGAGAAGGAGAAGTTGAAGTCTGGAGGGTGAATCAGAAGAAGTAGAAGAAGGAGAAGGAGAAGGTGAAGTCTGGAGGGTCAATCAGAAGAAGTAGAAGAAGGAGAAGGAGAAGGTGAAGTCTGGAGGGTGAATCAGAAGAAGCAGAAGAAGGAGAAGGAGAAGATGAAGTCTGGAGGGTGAATCAGAAGAAGTAGAAGAAGGAGAAGGAGAAGGTGTAGTCTGGACGGTGAATCAGAAGAAGTAGACGAAGGAGAAGGAGAAGGTGAAGTCTGCAGGGTGAATCAGAACAAGCAGAAGAAGGAGAAGGATAAGGTGAAGTCTGGAGGGTGAATCAGAAGAAGTAGAAGAAGGAGAAGGAGAAGGTGAAGTCTGGAGGGTGAATCAGAAGAAGAAGGAGAAGGTGAAGTCTGGAGGGTGAATCAGAAGAAGCAGAAGAAGGAGAAGGAGAAGGTGAAGTCTGGAGGGTGAATCAGAAGAAGCAGAATAAGGAGAAGGAGAAGGTGAAGTCTGGAGGGTGAATCAGAAGAAGCAGAAGAAGGAGAAGGAGAAGGTGAAGTCTGGAGGGTGAATCAGAAGAAGAAGAAGAAGGAGAAGGAGAAGGTGAAGTCTGGAGGGTGAATCAGAAGAAGTAGAAGAAGGAGAACGAGAAGGTGAAGTCAGGAGAGTGAAGCAGAAGAAGCAGATGAAGGAGAAGGAGAAGGTGAAGTCTGTAGGGTGAAGCAGAAGAAGCTTAAGAAGGAGAAGGAGAAGGTGAAGTCTGGAGGGCGAAGCAGAAGAAGCAGAAGAAGGAGAAGGAGATGGTGAAGTCTGGAGGGTGAAGCAGAAGAAGCAGAAGAAGGAGAAGGAGAAGGTGAAGTCTGGAGGGTGAATCAGAAGAAGTAGAAGAAGGAGAAGGAGAAGGTGAAGTCTGGAGGGTGAAGCAGAAGAAACAGAAGAAGGAGAAGGAGAAGGTGAAGACTGAAGGGTGAATCAGAAGAAGTAGAAGAAGGAGAAGGAGAAGGTGAAGTCTGGAGAGTGAATCAGAAGAAGCAGAAGAAGGAGAAGCAGAAGGTGAAGTCTGGAGGGTGAATCAGAAGAAGCAGAAGAAGGAGAAGGAGAAGATGAAGTCTGGAGGGTGAATCAGAAGAAGTAGAAGAAGGAGAAGGAGAAGGTGCGGTCTGGAGGGTGAATCAGAAGAAGCAGAAGAAGGAGAAGGAGAAGGTGAAGTCTGGAGGGTGAATCAGAAGAAGCAGAAGAAGGAGAAGGAGAAGGTGAAGTCTGGAGGGTGAATCAGAAGAAGCAAAAGAAGGAGAAGTAGAAGGTGAAGTCAGGAGGGTGAATCAGAAGAAGCAGAAGAAGGAGAAGGAGAAGGTGAAGTTAGGAGGGTGAATCAGAAGAAGCAGAAGAAGGAGAAGGAGCAGGTGAAGTCAGGGGGTGAAGCAGAAGAAGTAGAAGAAGGAGAAGCAGAAGGTGAAGTCAGGACGGTGAAGCAGAAGAAGCAGAAGAAGGAGAAGGAGAAGGTGAAGTCTGGAGGGCGCAGCAGAAGAAGCAGAAGAAGGAGAAGGAGAAGGTGAAGTCTGGAGGGTGAAGCAGAAGAAGCAGAAGAAGGAGAAGGAGAAGGTGAAGTCTGGAGGGTGAATCAGAAGAAGTAGAAGAAGGAGAAGGAGAAGGTGAAGTCAGGAGAGTGAAGCAGAAGAAGCAGAAGAAGGAGAAGGAGAAGTTGAAGTCTGGAGGGTGAAGCAGAAGAAGCAGAAGAAGGAGAAGGAGAAGGTGAAGTCTGGAGGGCGAAGCAGAAGAAGCAGAAGAAGTAGAAGGAGAAGGTGAAGTCTGGAGGGTGAAGCAGAAGAAGCAGAAGAAGGAGAAGGAGAAGGTGAAGTCTGGAGGGTGAATCAGAAGAAGTAGAAGAAGGAGAAGGAGAAGGTGAAGTCAGGAGGGTGAAGCAGAAGAAGCAGAAGAAGGAGAAGGAGAAGGTGAAGTCTGGAAGGTGAAGCAGAAGAAGCAGAAGGAGGAGAAGGAGAAGGTGAGGTCTGGAGGGTGAAGCAGAAGAAGCAGAAGAAGGAGAAGGAGAAGGTGAAGTAAGGAGGGTGAATCAGAAGAAGTAGAAGAAGGAGAAGGAGAAGGTGAAGTCTGGAGGGTGAATCAGAAGACGTAGAAGAAGGAGAAGGTGAAGTCTGGAGGGTGAATCAGAAGAAGTAGAAGAAGGAGAAGGAGAAGGTGAAGTCTGGAGGGTGAATCAGAAGAAGCAGAAGAAGGAGAAGGAGAAGGTGAAGTCTGGAGGGAGAAGCAGAAGAAGTAGAAGAAGGAGAAGGAGAAGTTGAAGTCTGGAGGGTGAATCAGAAGAAGTAGAAGAAGGAGAAGGAGAAGGTGAAGTCTGGAGGGTCAATCAGAAGAAGTAGAAGAAGGAGAAGGAGAAGGTGAAGTCTGGAGGGTGAATCAGAAGAAGCAGAAGAAGGAGAAGGAGAAGATGAAGTCTGGAGGGTGAATCAGAAGAAGTAGAAGAAGGAGAAGGAGAAGGTGTAGTCTGGACGGTGAATCAGAAGAAGTAGACGAAGGAGAAGGAGAAGGTGAAGTCTGCAGGGTGAATCAGAAGAAGCAGAAGAAGGAGAAGGAGAAGGTGAAGTCTGGAGGGTGAATCAGAAGAAGTCGAAGAAGGAGAAGGAGAAGGTGAAGTCTGGAGGTTGAATCAGAAGAAGAAGGAGAAGGTGAAGTCTGGAGGGTGAATCAGAAGATGCAGAAGAAGGAGAAGGAGAAGGTGAAGTCTGGAGGGTGAATCAGAAGAAGCAGAATAAGGAGAAGGAGAAGGTGAAGTCTGGAGGGTGAATCAGAAGAAGCAGAAGAAGGAGAAGGAGAAGGTGAAGTCTGGAGGGAGAATCAGAAGAAGTAGAAGAAGGAGAAGGAGAAGGTGAATTCTGGAGGGTGAATCAGAAGAAGTAGAAGAAGGAGAAGGAGAAGGTGAAGTCAGGAGAGTGAAGCAGAAGAAGCAGAAGAAGGAGAAGGAGAAGGTGAAGTCTGGAGGGTGAAGCAGAAGAAGCAGAAGAAGGAGAAGGAGAAGGTGAAGTCTGGAGGGCGAAGCAGAAGAAGCATAAGAAGGAGAAGGAGAAGGTGAAGTCTGGAGGGTGAAGCAGAAGAAGCAGAAGAAGGAGAAGGAGAAGGTGAAGTCTGGAGGGTGAATCAGAAGAAGTAGAAGAAGGAGAAGGAGAAGGTGAAGTCAGGAGGGTGAAGCAGAAGAAGCAGAAGAAGGAGAAGGAGAAGGTGAAGTCTGGAGGGCGAAGCAGAAGAAGCAGAAGAAGGAGAAGGAGATGGTGAAGTCTGGAGGGTGAAGCAGAAGAAGCAGAAGAAGGAGAAGGAGAAGGTGAAGTCTGGAGGGTGAATCAGAAGAAGTAGAAGAAGGAGAAGGAGAAGGTGAAGTCTGGAGGGTGAAGCAGAAGAAACAGAAGAAGGAGAAGGAGAAGGTGAAGACTGAAGGGTGAATCAGAAGAAGTAGAAGAAGGAGAAGGAGAAGGTGAAGTCTGGAGGGTGAATCAGAAGAAGCAGAAGAAGGAGAAGGAGAAGGTGAAGTCTGGAGGGTGAATCAGAAGAAGCAGAAGAAGGAGAAGGAGAAGATGAAGTCTGGAGGGTGAATCAGAAGAAGTAGAAGAAGGAGAAGGAGAAGGTGCGGTCTGGAGGGTGAATCAGAAGAAGCAGAAGAAGGAGAAGGAGAAGGTGAAGTCTGGAGGGTGAATCAGAAGAAGCAGAAGAAGGAGAAGGAGAATGTGAAGTCTGAAGGGTGAATCAGAAGCAGCAAAAGAAGGAGAAGTAGAAGGTGAAGTCAGGAGGGTGAATCAGAAGAAGCAGAAGAAGGAGAAGGAGAAGGTGTAGTCTGGACGGTGAATCAGAAGAAGTAGACGAAGGAGAAGGAGAAGGTGAAGTCTGCAGGGTGAATCAGAAGAAGCAGAAGAAGGAGAAGGAGAAGGTGAAGTCTGGAGGGTGAATCAGAAGAAGTCGAAGAAGGAGAAGGAGAAGGTGAAGTCTGGAGGTTGAATCAGAAGAAGAAGGAGAAGGTGAAGTCTGGAGGGTGAATCAGAAGATGCAGAAGAAGGAGAAGGAGAAGGTGAAGTCTGGAGGGTGAATCAGAAGAAGCAGAATAAGGAGAAGGAGAAGGTGAAGTCTGGAGGGTGAATCAGAAGAAGCAGAAGAAGGAGAAGGAGAAGGTGAAGTCTGGAGGGAGAATCAGAAGAAGTAGAAGAAGGAGAAGGAGAAGGTGAATTCTGGAGGGTGAATCAGAAGAAGTAGAAGAAGGAGAAGGAGAAGGTGAAGTCAGGAGAGTGAAGCAGAAGAAGCAGAAGAAGGAGAAGGAGAAGGTGAAGTCTGGAGGGTGAAGCAGAAGAAGCAGAAGAAGGAGAAGGAGAAGGTGAAGTCTGGAGGGCGAAGCAGAAGAAGCATAAGAAGGAGAAGGAGAAGGTGAAGTCTGGAGGGTGAAGCAGAAGAAGCAGAAGAAGGAGAAGGAGAAGGTGAAGTCTGGAGGGTGAATCAGAAGAAGTAGAAGAAGGAGAAGGAGAAGGTGAAGTCAGGAGGGTGAAGCAGAAGAAGCAGAAGAAGGAGAAGGAGAAGGTGAAGTCTGGAGGGCGAAGCAGAAGAAGCAGAAGAAGGAGAAGGAGATGGTGAAGTCTGGAGGGTGAAGCAGAAGAAGCAGAAGAAGGAGAAGGAGAAGGTGAAGTCTGGAGGGTGAATCAGAAGAAGTAGAAGAAGGAGAAGGAGAAGGTGAAGTCTGGAGGGTGAAGCAGAAGAAACAGAAGAAGGAGAAGGAGAAGGTGAAGACTGAAGGGTGAATCAGAAGAAGTAGAAGAAGGAGAAGGAGAAGGTGAAGTCTGGAGGGTGAATCAGAAGAAGCAGAAGAAGGAGAAGGAGAAGGTGAAGTCTGGAGGGTGAATCAGAAGAAGCAGAAGAAGGAGAAGGAGAAGATGAAGTCTGGAGGGTGAATCAGAAGAAGTAGAAGAAGGAGAAGGAGAAGGTGCGGTCTGGAGGGTGAATCAGAAGAAGCAGAAGAAGGAGAAGGAGAAGGTGAAGTCTGGAGGGTGAATCAGAAGAAGCAGAAGAAGGAGAAGGAGAATGTGAAGTCTGAAGGGTGAATCAGAAGCAGCAAAAGAAGGAGAAGTAGAAGGTGAAGTCAGGAGGGTGAATCAGAAGAAGCAGAAGAAGGAGAAGGAGAAGGTGAAGTTAGGAGGGTGAATCAGAAGAAGCAGAAGAAGGAGAAGGAGCAGGTGAAGTCAGGGGGTGAAGCAGAAGAAGTAGAAGAAGGAGAAGCAGAAGGTGAAGTCAGGACGGTGAAGCAGAAGAAGCAGAAGAAGGAGAAGGAGAAGGTGAAGTCTGGAGGGCGCAGCAGAAGAAGCAGAAGAAGGAGAAGGAGAAGGTGAAGTCTGGAGGGTGAAGCAGAAGAAGCAGAAGAAGGAGAAGGAGAAGGTGAAGTCTGGAGGGTGAATCAGAAGAAGTAGAAGAAGGAGAAGGAGAAGGTGAAGTCAGGAGAGTGAAGCAGAAGAAGCAGAAGAAGGAGAAGGAGAAGTTGAAGTCTGGAGGGTGAAGCAGAAGAAGCAGAAGAAGGAGAAGGAGAAGGTGAAGTCTGGAGGGCGAAGCAGAAGAAGCAGAAGAAGTAGAAGGAGAAGGTGAAGTCTGGAGGGTGAAGCAGAAGAAGCAGAAGAAGGAGAAGGAGAAGGTGAAGTCTGTAGGGTGAATCAGAAGAAGTAGAAGAAGGAGAAGGAGAAGGTGAAGTCAGGATGGTGAAGCAGAAGAAGCAGAAGAAGGAGAAGGAGAAGGTGAAGTCTGGAAGGTGAAGCAGAAGAAGCAGAAGGAGGAGAAGGAGAAGGTGAGGTCTGGAGGGTGAAGCAGAAGAAGCAGAAGAAGGAGAAGGAGAAGGTGAAGTAAGGAGGGTGAATCAGAAGAAGTAGAAGAAGGAGAAGGAGAAGGTGAAGTCTGGAGGGTGAATCAGAAGACGTAGAAGAAGGAGAAGGAGAAGGTGAAGTCTGGAAGGTGAATCAGAAGAAGTAGAAGAAGGAGAAGGAGAAGGTGAAGTCTGGAGGGTGAATCAGAAGAAGCAGAAGAAGGAGAAGGAGAAGGTGAAGTCTGGAGGGAGAAGCAGAAGAAGTAGAAGAAGGAGATGGAGAAGTTGAAGTCTGGAGGGTGAATCAGAAGAAGTAGAAGAAGGAGAAGGAGAAGGTGAAGTCTGGAGGGTCAATCAGAAGAAGTAGAAGAAGGAGAAGGAGAAGGTGAAGTCTGGAGGGTGAATCAGAAGAAGCAGAAGAAGGAGAAGGAGAAGATGAAGTCTGGAGGGTGAATCAGAAGAAGTAGAAGAAGGAGAAGGAGAAGGTGTAGTCTGGACGGTGAATCAGAAGAAGTAGACGAAGGAGAAGGAGAAGGTGAAGTCTGCAGGGTGAATCAGAAGAAGCAGAAGAAGGAGAAGGAGAATGTGAAGTCTGGAGGGTGAATCAGAAGAAGTCGAAGAAGGAGAAGGAGAAGGTGAAGTCTGGAGGGTGAATCAGAAGAAGAAGGAGAAGGTGAAGTCTGGAGGGTGAATCAGAAGAAGCAGAAGAAGGAGAAGGAGAAGTTGAAGTCTGGAGGGTGAATCAGAAGAAGCAGAATAAGGAGAAGGAGAAGGTGAAGTCTGGAGGGTGAATCAGAAGAAGCAGAAGAAGGAGAAGGAGAAGGTGAAGTCTGGAGGGAGAATCAGAAGAAGTAGAAGAAGGAGAAGGAGAAGGTGAATTCTGGAGGGTGAATCAGAAGAAGTAGAAGAAGGAGAAGGAGAAGGTGAAGTCAGGAGAGTGAAGCAGAAGAAGCAGAAGAAGGAGAAGGAGAAGGTGAAGTCTGGAGGGTGAAGCAGAAGAAGCAGAAGAAGGAGAAGGAGAAGGTGAAGTCTGGAGGGCGAAGCAGAAGAAGCATAAGAAGGAGAAGGAGAAGGTGAAGTCTGGAGGGTGAAGCAGAAGAAGCAGAAGAAGGAGAAGGAGAAGGTGAAGTCTGGAGGGTGAATCAGAAGAAGTAGAAGAAGGAGAAGGAGAACGTGAAGTCTGGAGGGTGAATCAGATGAAGTAGAAGAAAGAGAAGGAGAAGGTGAAGTCTGGAGGGAGAAGCAGAAGAAGTAGAAGAAGGAGAAGGAGAAGGTGAAGTCTGGAGCGTGAATCAGAAGATGTAGAAGAAGGAGAAGGAGAAGGTGAAGTCTGGAGGGTCAATCAGAAGAAGTAGAAGAAGGAGAAGGAGAAGGTGAAGTCTGGAGGGTGAATCAGAAGAAGCAGAAGAAGGAGAAGGAGAAGGTGAAGTCTGGAGGGTGAATCAGAAGAAGTAGAAGAAGGAGAAGGAGAAGGTGTAGTCTGGACGGTGAATCAGAAGAAGTAGACGAAGGAGAAGGTGAAGTCTGCAGGGTGAATCAGAAGAAGCAGAAGAAGGAGAAGGAGAAGGTGAAGTCTGGAGGGTGAATCAGAAGAAGTAGAAGAAGGAGAAGGAGAAGGTGAAGTCTGGAGGGTGAATCAGAAGAAGCAGAAGAAGGAGAAGGAGAAGGTGAAGTCTGGAGGGTGAATCAGAAGAAGCAGAAGAAGGAGAAGGAGAAGGTGAAGTCTGGAGGGTGAATCAGAAGAAGCAGAATAAGGAGATGGAGAAGGTGAAGTCTGGAGGGTGAATCAGAAGAAGCAGAAGAAGGAGATGGAGAAGGTGAAGTCTGGAGGGTGAATCAGAAGAAGTAGAAGAAGGAGAAGGAGAAGGTGAAGTCTGGAGGGTGAATCAGAAGATGTAGAAGAAGGAGAAGGAGAAGGTGAAGTCTGGAGGGTGAATCAGAAGAAGCAGAAGAAGGAGAAGGAGAAGGTGAAGTCTGGAGGATGAATCAGAAGAAGCAGAAGAAGGAGAAGGAGACGATGAAGTCTGGAGGGTGAATCAGAAGAAGTAGAAGAAGGAGAAGGAGAAGGTGAAGTCTGGAGGGTGAATCAGAAGAAGCAGAAGAAGGAGAAGGAGAAGGTGAAGTCTGGAGGGTGAATCAGAAGAAGCAGAAGAAGGAGAAGGAGAAGGTGAAGTCTGGAGGGTGAATCAGAAGAAGCAGAATAAGGAGAAGGAGAAGGTGCAGTCTGGAGGGTGAAGCAGAAGAAGCAGAAGAAGGAGAAGGTGACGTCTGGAGGGTGAATCAGAAGAAGTAGAAGAAGGAGAAGGAGAAGGTGAAGTCTGGAGGGTGAAGCAGAAGAAGTAGAAGAAGGAGAAGGAGAAGGTGAAGTCAGGAGGGTGAATCAGAAGAAGTAGAAGAAGGAGAAGGAGAAGGTGAAGTCAGGAGGGTGAATCAGAAGAAGCTGAAGAAGGAGAAGGAGAAGGTGAAGTCTGGAGGGTGAATCAGAAGAATCAGAAGAAGGAGAAGGAGAAGGTGAAGTCTGGAGGGTGAATCAGAAGAAGCAGAAGAAAGAGAAGGAGAAGGTGAAGTCTGGAGGGTGAAGCAGAAGAAACAGAAGAAGGAGAAGGAGAAGGTGAAGACTGGAGGCTGAATCAGAAGAAGTAGAAGAAGGAGAAGGAGAAGGTGAAGTCTGGAGGGTGAATCAGAAGAAGTAGAAGAAGTTGAAGGAGAAGGTGAAGTCTGGAGGGTGAATCAGAAGAAGCAGAAGAAGGAGAAGGAGAAGGTGAAGTCTGGAGGGTGAATCAGAAGAAGCAGAAGAAGAAGAAGGAGAAGATGAAGTCTGGAGGGTGAATCAGAAGAAGTAGAAGAAGGAGAAGGAGAAGGTGAGGTCTGGAGGGTGAATCAGAAGAAGCAGAAGAAGGAGAAGGAGAAGGTGAAGTCTGGAGGGTGAATCAGAAGAAGCAGAAGAAGGAGAAGGAGAAGGTGAAGTTAGGAGGGTGAATCAGAAGAAGCAGAAGAAGGAGAAGGAGAAGGTGAAGTCAGGGGGGTGAAGCAGAAGAAGTAGAAGAAGGAGAAGGAGAAGGTGAAGTCAGGAGGGTGAAGCAGAAGAAGCAGAAGAAGGAGAAGGAGAAGGTGAAGTCTGGAGGGCGCAGCAGAAGAAGCAGAAGAAGGAGAAGGAGAAGGCGCAGTCTGGAGAGTGAAGCAGAAGAAGCAGAAGAAGGAGAAGGAGAAGGTGAAGTCTGGAGGGTGAAACAGAAGAAGTAGAAGAAGGAGAAGGAGAAGGTGAAGTCAGGAGGGTGAAGCAGAAGAAGCAGAAGAAGGAGAAGGAGAAGGTGAAGTCTGGAGGGTGAATCAGAAGAATTAGAAGAAGGAGAAGGAGAAGGTGAAGTCAGGAGGGTGAAGCAGAAGAAGTAGAAGAAGGAGAAGGAGAAGGTGAAGTCTGGAGCGTGAATCAGAAGATGTAGAAGAAGGAGAAGGAGAAAGTGAAGTCTGGAGGGTCAATCAGAAGAAGTAGAAGAAGGAGAAGGAGAAGGTGAAGTCTGGAGGGTGAATCAGAAGAAGTAGAAGAAGGAGAAGGAGAAGGTGAAGTCTGGAGGGTGAAGCAGAAGAAGCAGAGGAAGGAGAAGGAGAAGGTGAAGTCTGGAGGGCGAAGCAGAAGAAGCATAAGAAGGAGAAGGAGAAGGTGAAGTCTGGAGGGTGAAGCAGAAGAAGCAGAAGAAGGAGAAGGAGAAGGTGAAGTCTGGAGGGTGAATCAGAAGAAGTAGAAGAAGGAGAAGGAGAAGGTGAAGTCAGGAGGGTGAAGCAGAAGAAGCAGAAGAAGGAGAAGGAGAAAGTGAAGTCTGGAGGGTGAAGCAGAAGAAGCAGAAGAAGGAGAAGGAGAAGGTGAAGTTTGGAGGGTGAAGCAGAAGAAGCAGAAGAAGGAGAAGGAGAAGCTGAAGTCAGGAGGGTGAATCAGAAGAAGTAGAAGAAGGAGAAGGAGAAGGTGAAGTCTGGAGGGTGAATCAGAAGAAGTAGAAGAAGGAGAAGGAGAAGGTGAAGTCTGGAGGGTGAATCAGAAGAAGTAGAAGAAGGAGAAGGAGAAGGTGAAGTCTGGAGGGTGAATCAGATGAAGAAGAAGAAAGAGAAGGAGAAGGTGAAGTCTGGAGGGAGAAGCAGAAGAAGTAGAAGAAGGAGAAGGAGAAGGTGAAGTCTGGAGCGTGAATCAGAAGATGTAGAAGAAGGAGAAGGAGAAGGTGAAGTCTGGAGGGTCAATCAGAAGAAGTAGAAGAAGGAGAAGGAGAAGGTGAAGACTGGAGGGTGAATCAGAAGAAGCAGAAGAAGGAGAAGGAGAAGGTGAAGTCTGGAGGGTGAATCAGAAGAAGTAGAAGAAGGAGAAGGAGAAGGTGTAGTCTGGACGGTGAATCAGAAGAAGTAGACGAAGGAGAAGGAGAAGGTGAAGTCTGCAGGGTGAATCAGAAGAAGCAGAAGAAGGAGAAGGAGAAGGTGAAGTCTGGAGGGTGAATCAGAAGAAGTAGAAGAAGGAGAAGGAGAAGGTGAAGTCTGGAGGGTGAATCAGAAGAAGCAGAAGAAGGAGAAGGAGAAGGTGAAGTCTGGAGGGTGAATTAGAAGAAGCAGAAGAAGGAGAAGGAGAAGGTGAAGTCTGGAGGGTGAATCAGAAGAAGCAGAATAAGGAGAAGGAGAAGGTGAAGTCTGGAGGGTGAATCAGAAGAAGCAGAAGAAGGAGATGGAGAAGGTGAAGTCTGGAGGGTGAATCAGAAGAAGTAGAAGAAGGAGAAGGAGAAGGTGAAGTCTGGAGGGTGAATCAGAAGATGTAGAAGAAGGAGAAGGAGAAGTTGAAGTCTGGAGGGTGAATCAGAAGAAGCAGAAAAGGAAAAGGAGAAGGTGAAGTCTGGAGGATGAATCAGAAGAAGCAGAAGAAGGAGAAGGAGACGATGAAGTCTGGAGGGTGAATCAGAAGAAGTAGAAGAAGGAGAAGGAGAAGGTGAAGTCTGGAGGGTGAATCAGAAGAAGGAGAAGAAGGAGAAGGAGAAGGTGAAGTCTGGAGGGTGAATCAGAAGAAGCAGAAGAAGGAGAAGGAGAAGGTGAAGTCTGGAGGGTGAATCAGAAGAAGCAGAATAAGGAGAAGGAGAAGGTGAAGTCTTGAGGGTGAATCAGAAGAAGCAGAAGAAGGAGAAGGTGACGTCTGGAGGGTGAACCAGAAGAAGTAGAAGAAGGAGAAGGAGAAGGTGAAGTCTGGAGGGTGAAGCAGAAGAAGTAGAAGAAGGAGAAGGAGAAGGTGAAGTCAGGAGGGTGAATCAGAAGAAGTAGAAGAAGGAGAAGGAGAAGGTGAAGTCAGGAGGGTGAATCAGAAGAAGCTGAAGAAGGAGAAGGAGAAGGTGAAGTCTGGAGGGTGAATCAGAAGAATCAGAAGAAGGAGAAGGTGAAGTCTGGAGGGTGAATCAGAAGAAGCAGAAGAAAGAGAAGGAGAAGGTGATGCCTGGAGGGTGAAGCAGAAGAAACAGAAGAAGGAGAAGGAGAAGGTGAAGACTGGAGGCTGAATCAGAAGAAGTAGAAGAAGGAGAAGGAGAAGGTGAAGTCTGGAGGGTGAATCAGAAGAAGTAGAAGAAGTTGAAGGAGAAGGTGAAGTCTGGAGGGTGAATCAGAAGAAGCAGAAGAAGGAGAAGGAGAAGGTGAAGTCTGGAGGGTGAATCAGAAGAAGCAGAAGAAGAAGAAGGAGAAGATGAAGTCTGGAGGGTGAATCAGAAGAAGTAGAAGAAGGAGAAGGAGAAGGTGAGGTCTGGAGGGTGAATCAGAAGAAGCAGAAGAAGGAGAAGGAGAAGGTGAAGTCTGGAGGGTGAATCAGAAGAAGCAGAAGAAGGAGAAGGAGAAGGTGAAGTTAGGAGGGTGAATCAGAAGAAGCAGAAGAAGGAGAAGGAGAAGGTGAAGTCAGGGGGGTGAAGCAGAAGAAGTAGAAGAAGGAGAAGGAGAAGGTGAAGTCAGGAGGGTGAAGCAGAAGAAGCAGAAGAAGGAGAAGGAGAAGGTGAAGTCTGGAGGGCGCAGCAGAAGAAGCAGAAGAAGGAGAAGGAGAAGGTGCAGTCTGGAGGGTGAAGCAGAAGAAGCAGAAGAAGGAGAAGAAGAAGGTGAAGTCTGGAGGGTGAAACAGAAGAAGTAGAAGAAGGAGAAGGAGAAGGTGAAGTCAGGAGGGTGAAGCAGAAGAAGCAGAAGAAGGAGAAGGAGAAGGTGAAGTCTGGAGGGTGAATCAGAAGAAGTAGAAGAAGGAGAAGGAGAAGGTGAAGTCAGGAGGGTGAAGCAGAAGAAGTAGAAGAAGGAGAAGGAGAAGGCGAAGCCTGGAGTGTGAAACAGAAGAAGTAGAAGAAGGAGAAGGAGAAGGTGAAGTCTGGAGCGTGAATCAGAAGATGTAGAAGAAGGAGAAGGAGAAGGTGAAGTCTGGAGGGTCAATCAGAAGAAGTAGAAGAAGGAGATGGAGAAGGTGAAGTCTGGAGGGTGAATCAGAAGAAGCAGAAGAAGGAGAAGGAGAAGGTGAAGTCTGGAGTGTGAATCAGAAGAAGTAGAAGAAGGAGAAGGAGAAGGTGCAGTCTGGACGGTGAATCAGAAGAAGTAGACGAAGGAGAAGGAGAAGGTGAAGTCTGCAGGGTGAATCAGAAGAAGCAGAAGAAGGAGAAGGAGAAGGTGAAGTCTGGAGGGTGAATCAGAAGAAGTAGAAGAAGGAGAAGGAGAAGGTGAAGTCTGGAGGGTGAATCAGAAGAAGCAGAAGAAGGAGAAGGAGAAGGTGAAGTCTGGAGGGTGAATCAGAAGAAGCAGAATAAGGAGAAGGAGAAGGTGAAGTCAGGAGGGTGAATCAGAAGAAGTAGAAGAAGTTGAAGGAGAAGGTGAAGTCTGGAGGGTGAATCAGAAGAAGCAGAAGAAGGAGAAGGAGAAGGTGAAGTCTGGAGGGTGAATCAGAAGAAGCAGAAGAAGAAGAAGGAGAAGATGAAGTCTGGAGGGTGAATCAGAAGAAGTAGAAGAAGGAGAAGGAGAAGGTGAGGTCTGGAGGGTGAATCAGAAGAAGCAGAAGAAGGAGAAGGAGAAGGTGAATTCTGGAGGGTGAATCAGAAGAAGCAGAAGAAGGAGAAGGAGAAGGTGAAGTTAGGAGGGTGAATCAGAAGAAGCAGAAGAAGGAGAAGGAGAAGGTGAAGTCAGCGCGGTGAAGCAGAAGAAGTAGAAGAAGGAGAAGGAGAAGGTGAAGTCAGGAGGGTGAAGCAGAAGAAGCAGAAGAAGGAGAAGGAGAAGCTGAAGTCTGGAGGGCGCAGCAGAAGAAGAAGAAGAAGGAGAAGGAGAAGGTGCAGTCTGGAGGGTGAAGCAGAAGAAGCAGAAGAAGGAGAAGGAGAAGGTGAAGTCTGGAGGGTGAAACAGAAGAAGTAGAAGAAGGAGAAGGAGAAGGTGAAGTCAGGAGGTTGAAGCAGAAGAAGCAGAAGAAGGAGAAGGAGAAGGTGAAGTCTGGAGGGTGAATCAGAAGAAGTAGAAGAAGGAGAAGGAGAAGGTGAAGTCAGGAGGGTGAAGCAGAAGAAGCAGAAGAAGGAGAAGGAGAAGGTGAAGTCTGGAGGGTGAAGCAGAAGAAGCAGAAGAAGGAGAAGGAGAAGGTGAAGTCTGGAGGGTGAAGCAGAAGAAGCAGAAGAAGGAGAAGGAGAAGGTGAAGTCAGGAGGGTGAATCAGAAGAAGTAGAAGAAGGAGAAGGAGAAGGTGAAGTCTGGAGGGTGAATCAGAAGAAGTAGAAGAAGGAGAAGGAGAAGGTGAAGTCTGGAGGGTGAATCAGAAGATGTAGAAGAAGGAGAAGGAGAAGGTGAAGTCTGGAGGGTGAATCAGAAGAAGCAGAAGAAGGAGAACGGGAAGGTAAAGTCTGGAGGGAGAAGCAGAAGAAGTAGAAGAAGGAGAAGGAGAAGGTGAAGTCTGGAGGGTGAATCAGAAGAAGTAGAAGATGGAGAAGGCGAAGGGAATGTCTGGAGGGTGAATCAGAAGAAGTAGAAGAAGGAGAAGGAGAAGGTGAAGTCTGGAGGGTGAATCTGAAGAAGCATAAGAAGGAGAAGGAGAAGGTGAAGTCTGGAGGGTGAATCAGAAGAAGTAGAAGAAGGAGAAGGAGAAGGTGTAGTCTGGAGGGTGAATCAGAAGAAGTAGACGAAGGAGAAGGAGAGGGTGAAATCTGGAGGGTGAATCAGAAGAAGCAGAAGAAGGAAAAGGAGAAGGTGAAGTCTGGAGGGTGAATCAGAAGAGGTAGAAGAAGGATAAGGAGAAGGTGAAGTCTGGAGGGTGAACCAGAAGAAGCAGAAGAAGGAGAAGGAGAAGGTGAAGTCTGGAGGGTGAATCAGATGAAGCAGAAGAAGGATAAGGAGAAGGTGAAGTCTGGAGGGTGAATCAGAAGAAGTAGAAGAAGTAGAAGGAGAAGGTGAAGTCTGGAGGGTGAATCAGAAGAAGTAGAAGAAGGAGAAGGAGAAGGTGAAGTCTGGAGGGTGAATCAGAAGAAGCAGAAGAAGGAGAAGGAGAAGGTGAAGTCAGGAGGGTGAATCAGAAGAAGCAGAAGAAGGAGAAGGAGAAGGTGAAGTCTGGAGGGTGAATCAGAAGAAGCAGAAGAAGGAGAAGGAGAAGGTGAAGACTGGAGGGTGAATCAGAAGAAGTAGAAGAAGGAGAAGGAGAAGGTGAAGTCTGGAGGGTGAATCAGAAGAAGTAGAAGAAGGAGAAGGAGAAGGCGAAGTCTGGAGGGTGAATCAGAAGAAGCAGAAGAAGGAGAAGGAGAAGGTGAAGTCTGGAGGGTGAATCAGAAGAAGCAGAAGAAGGAGAAGGAGAAGATGAAGTCTGGAGGGTGAATCAGAAGAAGTAGAAGAAGGAGAAGGAGAAGGTGAGGTCTGGAGGGTGAATCAGAAGAAGCAGAAGAAGGAGAAGGAGAAGGTGAAGTCTGAAGGGTGAATCAGAAGAAGCAGAAGAAGGAGAAGGAGAAGGTGAAGTCTGGAGGGTGAATCAGAAGAAGCAGAAGAAGGAGAAGGAGAAGGTGAAGTCTGGAGGGTGAATCAGAAGAAGCAGAAGAAGGAGAAGGAGAAGGTCAAGTCTGGAGGGTGAATCAAAAGGAGCAGAAGAAGGAGAAGGAGAAGGTGAAGTCTGGAGGGTGAATCAGAAGAAGTAGAAGAAGGAGAAGGAGAAGGTGTAGTCTGGAGGATGAATCAGAAGAAGTAGAAGAAGGAGAAGGAGAAGGTGAAGTCTGGAGGGTGAATCAGAAGAAGCAGAATAAGGAGAAGGAGAAGGTGAAGTCTGGAGGGTGAATCAGAAGAAGCAGAAGAAGGAGAAGGAGAAGGTGAAGTCTGGAGGATGAATCAGAAGAAGTAGAAGAAGGAGAAGGAGAAGGTGAAGTCTGGAGGGTGAAGCAGAAGAAGTAGAAGAAGGAGAAGGAGAAGGTGAAGTCTGGAGGGCGAAGCAGAAGAAGCAGAAGAAGGAGAAGGAGAAGGTGAAGTCTGGAGGGTGAAGCAGAAGAAGCAGAAGAAGGAGAAGGAGAAGGTGAAGTCTGGAGGGTGAATCAGAAGAAGTAGAAGAAGGAGAAGGAGAAGGTGAAGTAAGGAGGGTGAAGCAGAAGAAGTAGAAGAAGGAGAAGGAGAAGGTGAAGTCTGGAGGGTGAATCAGCAGAAGCAGAAGAAGGAGAAGGAGAAGGTGAAGTCTGGAGGGTGAATCAGAAGAAGCAGAAGAAGGAGAAGGAGAAGGTGAAGTCTGGAGGGTGAATCAGAAGAAGCAGAATAAGGAGAAGGAGAATGTGAAGTCTGGAGGGTGAATCAGAAGATGCAGAAGAAGGAGAAGGAGAAGGTGAAGTCTGGAGGGTGAATCAGAAGAAGTAGAAGAAGGAGAAGGAGAAGGTGAAGTCTGGAGGGTGAAGCAGAAGAAGTATAAGAAGGAGAAGGAGAAGGTGAAGTCAGGAGGGTGAATCAGAAGAAGTAGAAGAAGGAGAAGGTGAAGTCAGGAGGGTGAATCAGAAGAAGCAGAAGAAGGAGAAGGAGAAGGTGAAGTCTGGAGGGTGAATCAGAAGAATCAGACGAAGGAGAAGGAGAAGGTGAAGTCTGGAGGGTGAATCAGAAGAAGGAGAAGAAAGAGAAGGAGAAGGTGAAGTCTGGAGGGTGAAGCAGAAGAAGCAGAAGAAGGAGTGGGAGAAGGTGAAGATTGGAGGGTGAATCAGAAGAAGTAGAAGAAGGAGAAGGAGAAGGTGAAGTCTGGAGGGTGAATCAGAAGAAGTAGAAGAAGGAGAAGGAGAAGGTGAAGTCTGGAGGATGAATCAGAAGAAGTAGAAGAAGGAGAAGGAGAAGGTGAAGTCTGGAGGGTGAATCAGAAGAAGCAGAATAAGGAGAAGGAGAAGGTGAAGTCTGGAGGGTGAATCAGAAGAAGCAGAAGAAGGAGAAGGAGAAGGTGAAGTCTGGAGGGTGAATCAGAAGAAGTAGAAGAAGGAGAAGGAGAAGGTGAAGTCTGGAGGGTGAAGCAGAAGAAGTAGAAGAAGGAGAAGGAGAAGGTGAAGTCTGGAGGGCGAAGCAGAAGAAGCAGAAGAAGGAGAAGGAGAAGGTGAAGTCTGGAGGGTGAAGCAGAAGAAGCAGAAGAAGGAGAAGGAGAAGGTGAAGTCTGGAGGGTGAATCAGAAGAAGTAGAAGAAGGAGAAGGAGAAGGTGAAGTAAGGAGGGTGAAGCAGAAGAAGTAGAAGAAGGAGAAGGAGAAGGTGAAGTCTGGAGGGTGAATCAGCAGAAGCAGAAGAAGGAGAAGGAGAAGGTGAAGTCTGGAGGGTGAATCAGAAGAAGCAGAAGAAGGAGAAGGAGAAGGTGAAGTCTGGAGGGTGAATCAGAAGAAGCAGAATAAGGAGAAGGAGAATGTGAAGTCTGGAGGGTGAATCAGAAGATGCAGAAGAAGGAGAAGGAGAAGGTGAAGTCTGGAGGGTGAATCAGAAGAAGTAGAAGAAGGAGAAGGAGAAGGTGAAGTCTGGAGGGTGAAGCAGAAGAAGTAGAAGAAGGAGAAGGAGAAGGTGAAGTCAGGAGGGTGAATCAGAAGAAGTAGAAGAAGGAGAAGGTGAAGTCAGGAGGGTGAATCAGAAGAAGCAGAAGAAGGAGAAGGAGAAGGTGAAGTCTGGAGGGTGAATCAGAAGAATCAGACGGAGGAGAAGGAGAAGGTGAAGTCTGGAGGGTGAATCAGAAGAAGCAGAAGAAAGAGAAGGAGAAGGTGAAGTCTGGAGGGTGAAGCAGAAGAAGCAGAAGAAGGAGTGGGAGAAGGTGAAGATTGGAGGGTGAATCAGAAGAAGTAGAAGAAGGAGAAGGAGAAGGTGAAGTCTGGAGGGTGAATCAGAAGAAGTAGAAGAAGGAGAAGGAGAAGGTGAAGTCTGGAGGGTGAATCAGAAGAAGCAGAAGAAGGAGAAGTGGAAGATGAAGTCTGGAGCGTGAATCAGAAGAAGCAGAAGAAGGAGAAGGAGAAGATGAAGTCTGGAGGGTGAATCAGAAGAAGTAGAAGAAGGAGAAGGAGAAGGTGAGGTCTGGAGGGTGAATCAGAAGAAGCAGAAGAAGGAGAAGGAGAAGGTGAAGTCTGGAGGGTGAATCAGAAGAAGCAGAAGCAGGAGAAGGAGAAGGTGAAGTCTGGAGGGTGAATCAGAAGAAGCAGAAGAAGGAGAAGGAGAAGGTGAAGTCAGGAGGGTGAATCAGAAGAAGCAGAAGAAGGAGAAGGAGAAGGTGAAGTTAGGAGGGTGAATCAGAAGAAGCAGAAGAAGGAGAAGGAGAAGTTGAGGTCAGGGGGGTGAAGCAGAAGAAGTAGAAGAAGGAGAAGGAGAAGGTGAAGTCAGGAGGGTGAAGCAGAAGAAGCAGAAGAAGGAGAAGGAGAAGGTGAAGTCAGGAGGGTGAAGCAGAAGAAGCAGAAGAAGGAGATGGAGGCGGTGAAGTCTGGAGGGTGCAGCAGAAGAAGCAGAAGAAGGAGAAGGAGAAGGTGAAGTCCTAAGGGTGAAGCAGAAGAAGCAGAAGAAGGAGAAGGAGAAGGTGAAGTCTGGAGGGTGAATCAGAAGAAGTAGAAGAAGGAGAAGGAGAAGGTGAAATCTGGAGGGTGAAGCAGAAGAAGCAGAAGAAGGAGAAGGAGAAGGTGAAGTCCTAAGGGTGAAGCAGAAGAAGCAGAAGAAGGAGAAGGAGAAGGTGAAGTCAGGAGGGTGAAGCAGAAGAAGCAGAAGAAGGAGAAGGAGAAGGTGAAATCTGGAGGGTGAAGCAGAAGAAGCAGAAGAAGGAGAAGGAGAAGGTGAAGTCTGGAGGGTGAAGCAGAAGAAGCAGAAGAAGGAAAAGGAGAAGGTGAAGTCTGGAGGGTGAATCAGAAGAAGTAGAAGAAGGAGAAGGAGAAGGTGAAGTAAGGAGGGTGAAGCAGAAGAAGCAGAAGAAGGAGAAGGAGAAGGTGAAGTCTGGAGGGTGAAGCAGAAGAAGGAGAAGGAGAAGGACAAGGTGAAGTCAGGAGGGTGAATCAGAAGAAGTAGAAGAAGGAAAAGGAGAAGGTGAAGTCTGGAGGGTGAATCAGAAGAAGTAGAAGAAGGAGAAGGAGAAGGTGAAGTCTGGAGGGTGAATCAGAAGAAGTGGAAGAAGGAGAAGGAGAAGGTGAAGTCTGGAGGGTGAAGCAGAAGAAGCAAAAGAAGGAGAAGGAGAAGGTGAAGTCTGGAGGGTGAATCAGAAGAAGTAGAAGAAGGAGAAGGAGAAGGTGAAGTCTGGAGGGTGAAGCAGAAGAAGCAGAAGAAGGAGAAGGAGAAGCTGAAGTCTGGAGGGTGAATCAGAAGAAGTAGAAGAAGGAGAAGGAGAAGGTGAAGTCAGGAGGGTGAATCAGAAGAAGCAGAAGAAGGAGAAGGAGAAGATGAAGTCTGGAGGGTGAATCAGAAGAAGCAGAAGAAGGAGAAGGAGAAGGTGAAGTCTGGAGGGTGAATCAGAAGAAGCAGAATAAGGAGAAGGAGAAGGTGAAGTCTGGAGGGTGAATCAGAAGAAGCAGAAGAAGGAGAAGGAGAAGGTGAAGTCTGGAGGGTGAATCAGAAGAAGTAGAAGAAGGAGAAGGAGAAGGTGAAGTCTGGAGAGTGAAGCAGAAGAAGGAGAAGGAGAAGGTGAAGTCAGGAGGGTGAATCAGAAGAAGTAGAAGAAGGAGAAGGAGAAGGTGAAGTCAGGAGGGTGAATCAGAAGAAGCAGAAGAAGGAGAAGGAGAAGGTGAAGACTGGAGGGTGAATCTGAAGAATCAGACGAAGGAGAAGGAGAAGGTGAAGTCTGGAGGGTGAATCAGAAGAAGCAGAAGAAAGAGAAGGAGAAGGTGAAATCTGGAGGGTGAAGCAGAAGAAGCAGAAGAAGGAGAAGAAGGTGAAGACTGGAGGGTGAATCAGAAGAAGGAGAAGAAGGAGAAGGAGAAGGTGAAGTCTGGAGGGTGAATCAGATGAAGTAGAACAAGGAGACGGAGATGGTGAAGTCTGGAGGGTGAATCAGAAGAAGCAGAAGAAGGAGAAGTAGAAGATGAAGTCTGGAGCGTGAATCAGAAGAAGCAGAAGAAGGAGAAGGAGAAGATGAAGTCTGGAGGGTGAAGCAGAAGAAGAAGAAGAAGGAGAAGGAGAAGGTGAGGTCTGGAGGGTGAATCAGAAGAAGCAGAAGAAGGAGAAGGAGAAGGTGAAGTCTGGAGGGTGAATCAGAAGAAGCAGAAGAAGGAGAAGGAGAAGGTGAAGTCTGGAGGGTGAATCAGAAGAAGCAGAAGAAGGAGAAGGAGAAGGTGAAGTCAGGAGGGTGAATCAGAAGAAGCAGAAGAAGGAGAAGGAGAAGGTGAAGTTAGGAGGGTGAATCAGAAGAAGCAGAAGAAGGAGAAGGAGAAGGTGAAGTCAGGGGGGTGAAGCAGAAGAAGTAGAAGAAGGAGAAGGAGAAGGTGAAGTCAGGAGGGTGAAGCAGAAGAAGCAGAAGAAGTAGATGGAGACGGTGAAGCCTGGAGGGCGCAGCAGAAGAAGCAGAAGAAGGAGAAGGAGAAGGTGAAGTCCTAAGGGTGAAGCAGAAGAAGCAGAAGAAGGAGAAGGAGAAGGTGAAGTCTGGAGGGTGAATCAGAAGAAGTAGAAGAAGGAGAAGGAGAAGGTGAAGTCAGGAGGGTGAAGCAGAAGAAGCAGAAGAAGGAGAAGGAGAAGGTGAAATCTGGAGGGTGAAGCAGAAGAAGCAGAAGAAGGAGAAGGAGAAGGTGAAGTCAGGAGGGTGAATCAGAAGAAGCAGAAGAAGGAGAAGGAGAAGGTGAAGTCAGGGGGGTGAAGCAGAAGAAGCAGAAGAAGGAGAAGGAGAAGGTGAAGTCTGGAGGGTGAAGCAGAAGAAGCAGAAGAAGGAGAAGGAGAAGGTGAAGTCTGGAGGGTGAAGCAGAAGAAGCAGAAGAAGGAGAAGGAGAAGGTGAAGTCAGGAGGGTGAATCAGAAGAAGTAGAAGAAGGAAAAGGAGAAGGTGAAGTCTGGAGGGTGAATCAGAAGAAGTAGAAGAAGGAGAAGGAGAAGGTGAAGTCTGGAGGGAGAATCAGAAGAAATGGAAGAAGGAGAAGGAGAAGGTGAAGTCTGGAGGGTGAATCAGAAGAAGCAGAAGAAGGAGAAGGAGAAGGTGAAGTCTGGAGGGAGAAGCAGAAGAAGTAGAAGAAGGAGAAGGAGAAGGTGAAGTTTGGATTGTGAATCAGAAGAAGTAGAAGAAGGAGAAGGAGGAGGTGAAGTCTGGAGGGTGAATCAGAAGAAGTAGAAGAAGGAGAAGGAGAAGGTCAAGTCTGGAGGGTGAATCAAAAGGAGCAGAAGAAGGAGAAGGAGAAGGTGAAGTCTGGAGGGTGAATCAGAAGAAGTAGAAGAAGGAGAAGGAGAAGGTGTAGTCTGGAGGATGAATCAGAAGAAGTAGAAGAAGGAGAAGGAGAAGGTGAAGTCTGGAGGGTGAATCAGAAGAAGCAGAATAAGGAGAAGGAGAAGGTGAAGTCTGGAGGGTGAATCAGAAGAAGCAGAAGAAGGAGAAGGAGAAGGTGAAGTCTGGAGGGTGAATTAGAAGAAGTAGAAGAAGGAGAAGGAGAAGGTGAAGTCTGGAGGGTGAAGCAGAAGAAGTAGAAGAAGGAGAAGGAGAAGGTGAAGTCTGGAGGGCGAAGCAGAAGAAGCAGAAGAAGGAGAAGGAGAAGGTGAAGTCTGGAGGGTGAAGCAGAAGAAGCAGAAGAAGGAGAAGGAGAAGGTGAAGTCTGGAGGGTGAATCAGAAGAAGTAGAAGAAGGAGAAGGAGAAGGTGAAGTAAGGAGGGTGAAGCAGAAGAAGCAGAAGAAGGAGAAGGAGAAGGTGAAGTCTGGAGGGTGAAGCAGAAGAAGCAGAAGAAGGAGAAGGAGGAGGTGAAGTCTGGAGGGTGAATCAGAAGAAGCAGAAGAAGGAGAAGGAGAAGGTGAAGTCTGGAGGGTGAATCAGAAGAAGTAGAAGAAGGAGAAGGAGAAGGTGAAGTCAGGAGGGTGAAGCAGAAGAAGCAGAAGAAGGAGAAGGAGAAGGTGTAATCTGGAGGGTGAAGCAGAAGAAGCAGAAGAAGGAGAAGGAGAAGGTGAAGTCTGGAGGGTGAAGCAGAAGAAGCAGAAGAAGGAGAAGGAGAAGGTGAAGTCTGGAGGGTGAATCAGAAGAAGTAGAAGAAGGAGAAGGAGAAGGTGAAGTAAGGAGGGTGAAGCAGAAGAAGCAGAAAAAGGAGAAGGAGAAGGTGAAGTCTGGAGGGTGAAGCAGAAGAAGGAGAAGGAGAAGGTGAAGTCTGGAGGGTGAAGCAGAAGAAGCAGAAGAAGGAGAAGGAGAAGGTGAAGTCAGGAGGGTGAATCAGAAGAAGTAGAAGAAGGAAAAGGAGAAGGTGAAGTCCGGAGGGTGAATCAGAAGATGTAGAAGAAGGAGAAGGAGAATGTGAAGTCTGGAGGGTGAATCAGAAGAAGTGGAAGAAGGAGAAGGAGAAGGTGAAGTCTGGAGGGTGAAGCAGAAGAAGCAGAAGAAGGAGAAGGAGAAAGTGAAGTCTGGAGGGTGAATCAGAAGAAGTAGAAGAAGGAGAAGGAGAAGGTGAAGTCTGGAGGGTGAAGCAGAAGAAGCAGAAGAAGGAGAAGGAGAAGGTGAAGTCTGGAAGGTGAATCAGAAGAAGTAGAAGAAGGAGAAGGAGAAGGTGAAGTCTGGAGGGTGAATCAGAAGAAGCAGAAGAAGGAGAAGGAGAAGATGAAGTCTGGAGGGTGAATCAGAAGAAGCAGAAGAAGGAGAAGGAGAAGGTGAAGTCTGGAGGGTGAATCAGAAGAAGCAGAATAAGGAGAAGGAGAAGGTGAAGTCTGGAGGGTGAATCAGAAGAAGCAGAAGAAGGAGAAGGAGAAGGTGAAGTCTGGAGGGTGAATCAGAAGAAGTAGAAGAAGGAGAAGGAGAAGGTGAAGTCTGGAGGGTGAAGCAGAAGAAGTAGAAGAAGGAGAAGGAGAAGGTGAAGTCAGGAGGGTGAATCAGAAGAAGTAGAAGAAGGAGAAGGAGAAGGTGAAGTCAGGAGGGTGAATCAGAAGAAGCAGAAGAAGGAGAAGGAGAAGGTGAAGTCTGGAGGGTGAATCAGAAGAAACAGACGAAGGAGAAGGAGAAGGTGAAGTCTGGAGGGTGAATCAGAAGAAGCAGAAGAAGGATAAGAAGAAGGTGAAGTCTGGAGGGTGAAGCAGAAGAAGCAGAAGAAGGAGAAGGAGAAGGTGAAGTCTGGAGGGCGAAGCAGAAGAAGCAGAAGAAGGAGAAGGAGAAGGTGAAGTCTGGAGGGTGAAGCAGAAGAAGCAGAAGAAGGAGAAGGAGAAGGTAAAGTCTGGAGGGTGAATCACAAGAAGTAGAAGAAGGAGAAGGAGAAGGTGAAGTAAGGAGGGTGAAGCAGAAGAAGCAGAAGAAGGAGAAGGAGAAGGTGAAGTCTGGAGGGTGAAGCAGAAGAAGCAGAAGAAGGAGAAGGAGAAGGTGAAGTCTGGAGGGTGAAGCAGAAGAAGCAGAAGAAGGAGAAGGAGAAGGTGAAGTCAGGAGGGTGAATCAGAAGAAGTAGAAGAAGGAAAAGAAGAAGGTGAAGTCTGGAGGGTGAATCAGAAGAAGTAGAAGAAGGAGAAGGAGAAGGTGAAGTCAGGAGGGTGAATCAGAAGAAGTAGAAGAAGGAGAAGGAGAAGGTGAAGTCAGGAGGGTGAATCAGAAGAAGCAGAAGAAGGAGAAGGAGAAGGTGAAGACTGGAGGGTGAATCTGAAGAATCAGACGAAGGAGAAGGAGAAGGTGAAGTCTGGAGGGTGAATCAGAAGAAGCAGAAGAAAGAGAAGGAGAAGGTGAAGTCTGGAGGGTGAAGCAGAAGAAGAAGAAGAAGGAGAAGAAGGTGAAGACTGGAGGGTGAATCAGAAGAAGGAGAAGAAGGAGAAGGAGAAGGTGAAGTCTGGAGGGTGAATCAGATGAAGTAGAACAAGGAGACGGAGATGGTGATGTCTGGAGGGTGAATCAGAAGAAGCAGAAGAAGGAGAAGTAGAAGATGAAGTCTGGAGCGTGAATCAGAAGAAGCAGAAGAAGGAGAAGGAGAAGATGAAGTCTGGAGGGTGAATCAGAAGAAGAAGAAGAAGGAGAAGGAGAAGGTGAGGTCTGGAGGGTGAATCAGAAGAAGCAGAAGAAGGAGAAGGAGAAGGTGAAGTCTGGAGGGTGAATCAGAAGAAGCAGAAGAAGGAGAAGGAGAAGGTGAAGTCTGGAGGGTGAATCAGAAGAAGCAGAAGAAGGAGAAGGAGAAGGTGAAGTCAGGAGGGTGAATCAGAAGAAGCAGAAGAAGGAGAAGGAGAAGGTGAAGTTAGGAGGGTGAATCAGAAGAAGCAGAAGAAGGAGAAGGAGAAGGTGAAGTCAGGGGGGTGAAGCAGAAGAAGTAGAAGAAGGAGAAGGAGAAGGTGAAGTCAGGAGGGTGAAGCAGAAGAAGCAGAAGAAGTAGATGGAGACGGTGAAGCCTGGAGGGCGCAGCAGAAGAAGCAGAAGAAGGAGAAGGAGAAGGTGAAGTCCTAAGGGTGAAGCAGAAGAAGCAGAAGAAGGAGAAGGAGAAGGTGAAGTCTGGAGGGTGAATCAGAAGAAGTAGAAGAAGGAGAAGGAGAAGGTGAAGTCAGGAGGGTGAAGCAGAAGAAGCAGAAGAAGGAGAAGGAGAAGGTGAAATCTGGAGGGTGAAGCAGAAGAAGCAGAAGAAGGAGAAGGAGAAGGTGAAGTCTGGAGGGCGAAGCAGAAGAAGCAGAAGAAGGAGAAGGAGAAGGTGAAGTCTGGAGGGTGAAGCAGAAGAAGCAGAAGAAGGAGAAGGAGAAGGTGAAGTCTGGAGGGTGAATCACAAGAAGTAGAAGAAGGAGAAGGAGAAGGTGAAGTAAGGAGGGTGAAGCAGAAGAAGCAGAAGAAGGAGAAGGAGAACGTGAAGTCTGGAGGGTGAAGCAGAAGAAGCAGAAGAAGGAGAAGGAGAAGGTGAAGTCTGGAGGGTGAAGCAGAAGAAGCAGAAGAAGGAGAAGGAGAAGGTGAAGTCAGGAGGGTGAATCAGAAGAAGTAGAAGAAGGAAAAGGAGAAGGTGAAGTCTGGAGGGTGAATCAGAAGAAGTAGAAGAAGGAGAAGGAGAAGGTGAAGTCTGGAGGGAGAATCAGAAGAAGTGGAAGAAGGAGAAGGAGAAGGTGAAGTCTGGAGGGTGAATCAGAAGAAGCAGAAGAAGGAGAAGGAGAAGGTGAAGTCTGGAGGGAGAAGCAGAAGAAGTAGAAGAAGGAGAAGGAGAAGGTGAAGTCTGGATTGTGAATCAGAAGAAGTAGAAGAAGGAGAAGGAGGAGGTGAAGTCTGGAGGGTGAATCAGAAGAAGTAGAAGAAGGAGAAGGAGAAGGTCAAGTCTGGAGGGTGAATCAAAAGGAGCAGAAGAAGGAGAAGGAGAAGGTGAAGTCTGGAGGGTGAATCAGAAGAAGTAGAAGAAGGAGAAGGAGAAGGTGTAGTCTGGAGGATGAATCAGAAGAAGTAGAAGAAGGAGAAGGAGAAGGTGAAGTCTGGAGGGTGAATCAGAAGAAGCAGAATAAGGAGAAGGAGAAGGTGAAGTCTGGAGGGTGAATCAGAAGAAGCAGAAGAAGGAGAAGGAGAAGGTGAAGTCTGGAGGGGGAATCAGAAGAAGTAGAAGAAGGAGAAGGAGAACGTGAAGTCTGGAGGGTGAAGCAGAAGAAGTAGAAGAAGGAGAAGGAGAAGGTGAAGTCTGGAGGGCGAAGCAGAAGAAGCAGAAGAAGGAGAAGGAGAAGGTGAAGTCTGGAGGGTGAAGCAGAAGAAGCAGAAGAAGGAGAAGGAGAAGGTGAAGTCTGGAGGGTGAATCAGAAGAAGTAGAAGAAGGAGAAGGAGAAGGTGAAGTAAGGAGGGTGAAGCAGAAGAAGCAGAAGAAGGAGAAGGAGAAGGTGAAGTCTGGAGGGTGAAGCAGAAGAAGCAGAAGAAGGAGAAGGAGGAGGTGAAGTCTGGAGGGTGAATCAGAAGAAGCAGAAGAAGGAGAAGGAGAAGGTGAAGTCTGGAGGGTGAATCAGAAGAAGTAGAAGAAGGAGAAGGAGAAGGTGAAGTCAGGAGGGTGAAGCAGAAGAAGCAGAAGAAGGAGAAGGAGAAGGTGAAATCTGGAGGGTGAAGCAGAAGAAGCAGAAGAAGGAGAAGGAGAAGGTGAAGTAAGGAGGGTGAAGCAGAAGAAGCAGAAGAAGGAGAAGGAGAAGGTGAAGTCTGGAGGGTGAAGCAGAAGAAGGAGAAGGAGAAGGTGAAGTCTGGAGGGTGAAGCAGAAGAAGCAGAAGAAGGAGAAGGAGAAGGTGAAGTCTGGAGGGTGAAGCAGAAGAAGCAGAAGAAGGAGAAGGAGGAGGTGAAGTCTGGAGGGTGAATCAGAAGAAGCAGAAGAAGGAGAAGGAGAAGGTGAAGTCTGGAGGGTGAATCAGAAGAAGTAGAAGAAGGAGAAGGAGAAGGTGAAGTCAGGAGGATGAAGCAGAAGAAGCAGAAGAAGGAGAAGGAGAAGGTGAAATCTGGAGGGTGAAGCAGAAGAAGCAGAAGAAGGAGAAGGAGAAGGTGAAGTCTGGAGGGTGAATCAGAAGAAGCAGAAGAAGGAGAAGGAGAAGGTGAAGTCTGGAGGGTGAATCAGAAGAAGCAGAAGAAGGAGAAGGAGAAGGTGAAGTCAGGAGGGTGAATCAGAAGAAGCAGAAGAAGGAGAAGGAGAAGGTGAAGTTAGGAGGGTGAATCAGAAGAAGCAGAAGAAGGAGAAGGAGAAGGTGAAGTCAGGGGGGTGAAGCAGAAGAAGTAGAAGAAGGAGAAGGAGAAGGTGAAGTCAGGAGGGTGAAGCAGAAGAAGCAGAAGAAGTAGATGGAGACGGTGAAGCCTGGAGGGCGCAGCAGAAGAAGCAGAAGAAGGAGAAGGAGAAGGTGAAGTCCTAAGGGTGAAGCAGAAGAAGCAGAAGAAGGAGAAGGAGAAGGTGAAGTCTGGAGGGTGAATCAGAAGAAGTAGAAGAAGGAGAAGGAGAAGGTGAAGTCAGGAGGGTGAAGCAGAAGAAGCAGAAGAAGGAGAAGGAGAAGGTGAAATCTGGAGGGTGAAGCAGAAGAAGCAGAAGAAGGAGAAGGAGAAGGTGAAGTCTGGAGGGCGAAGCAGAAGAAGCAGAAGAAGGAGAAGGAGAAGGTGAAGTCTGGAGGGTGAAGCAGAAGAAGCAGAAGAAGGAGAAGGAGAAGGTGAAGTCTGGAGGGTGAATCACAAGAAGTAGAAGAAGGAGAAGGAGAAGGTGAAGTAAGGAGGGTGAAGCAGAAGAAGCAGAAGAAGGAGAAGGAGAACGTGAAGTCTGGAGGGTGAAGCAGAAGAAGCAGAAGAAGGAGAAGGAGAAGGTGAAGTCTGGAGGGTGAAGCAGAAGAAGCAGAAGAAGGAGAAGGAGAAGGTGAAGTCAGGAGGGTGAATCAGAAGAAGTAGAAGAAGGAAAAGGAGAAGGTGAAGTCTGGAGGGTGAATCAGAAGAAGTAGAAGAAGGAGAAGGAGAAGGTGAAGTCTGGAGGGAGAATCAGAAGAAGTGGAAGAAGGAGAAGGAGAAGGTGAAGTCTGGAGGGTGAATCAGAAGAAGCAGAAGAAGGAGAAGGAGAAGGTGAAGTCTGGAGGGAGAAGCAGAATAAGTAGAAGAAGGAGAAGGAGAAGGTGAAGTCTGGATTGTGAATCAGAAGAAGTAGAAGAAGGAGAAGGAGGAGGTGAAGTCTGGAGGGTGAATCAGAAGAAGTAGAAGAAGGAGAAGGAGAAGGTCAAGTCTGGAGGGTGAATCCAAAGGAGCAGAAGAAGGAGAAGGAGAAGGTGAAGTCTGGAGGGTGAATCAGAAGAAGTAGAAGAAGGAGAAGGAGAAGGTATAGTCTGGAGGATGAATCAGAAGAAGTAGAAGAAGGAGAAGGAGAAGGTGAAGTCTGGAGGGTGAATCAGAAGAAGCAGAATAAGGAGAAGGAGAAGGTGAAGTCTGGAGGGTGAATCAGAAGAAGCAGAAGAAGGAGAAGGAGAAGGTGAAGTCTGGAGGGGGAATCAGAAGAAGTAGAAGAAGGAGAAGGAGAACGTGAAGTCTGGAGGGTGAAGCAGAAGAAGTAGAAGAAGGAGAAGGAGAAGGTGAAGTCTGGAGGGCGAAGCAGAAGAAGCAGAAGAAGGAGAAGGAGAAGGTGAAGTCTGGAGGGTGAAGCAGAAGAAGCAGAAGAAGGAGAAGGAGAAGGTGAAGTCTGGAGGGTGAATCAGAAGAAGTAGAAGAAGGAGAAGGAGAAGGTGAAGTAAGGAGGGTGAAGCAGAAGAAGCAGAAGAAGGAGAAGGAGAAGGTGAAGTCTGGAGGGTGAAGCAGAAGAAGCAGAAGAAGGAGAAGGAGGAGGTGAAGTCTGGAGGGTGAATCAGAAGAAGCAGAAGAAGGAGAAGGAGAAGGTGAAGTCTGGAGGGTGAATCAGAAGAAGTAGAAGAAGGAGAAGGAGAAGGTGAAGTCAGGAGGGTGAAGCAGAAGAAGCAGAAGAAGGAGAAGGAGAAGGTGAAATCTGGAGGGTGAAGCAGAAGAAGCAGAAGAAGGAGAAGGAGAAGGTGAAGTCTGGAGGGTGAAGCAGAAGAAGCAGAAGAAGGAGAAGGAGAAGGTGAAGACTGGAGGGTGAATCAGAAGAAGTAGAAGAAGGAGAAGGAGAAGGTGAAGTAAGGAGGGTGAAGCAGAAGAAGCAGAAGAAGGAGAAGGAGAAGTTGAAGTCTGGAGGGTGAAGCAGAAGAAGGAGAAGGAGAAGGTGAAGTCTGGAGGGTGAAGCAGAAGAAGCAGAAGAAGGAGAAGGAGAAGGTGAAGTCAGGAGGGTGAATCAGAAGAAGTAGAAGAAGGAAAAGGAGAAGGTGAAGTCCGTAGGGTGAATCAGAAGATGTAGAAGAAGGAGAAGGAGAAGGTGAAGTCTGGAGGGTGAATCAGAAGAAGTGGAAGAAGGAGAAGGAGAAGGTGAAGTCTGGAGGGTGAAGCAGAAGAAGCAGAAGAAGGAGAAGGAGAAGGTGAAGTCTGGAGGGTGAATCAGAAGAAGTAGAAGAAGGAGAAGGAGAAGGTGAAGTCTGGAGGGTGAAGCAGAAGAAGCAGAAGAAGGAGAAGGAGAAGGTGAAGTCTGGAAGGTGAATCAGAAGAAGTAGAAGAAGGAGAAGGAGAAGGTGAAGTCTGGAGGGTGAATCAGAAGAAGCAGAAGAAGGAGAAGGAGAAGATGAAGTCTGGAGGGTGAATCAGAAGAAGCAGAAGAAGGAGAAGGAGAAGGTGAAGTCTGGAGGGTGAATCAGAAGAAGCAGAATAAGGAGAAGGAGAAGGTGAAGTCTGGAGGGTGAATCAGAAGAAGCAGAAGAAGGAGAAGGAGAAGGTGAAGTCTGGAGGGTGAATCAGAAGAAGTAGAAGAAGGAGAAGGAGAAGGTGAAGTCTGGAGGGTGAAGCAGAAGAAGTAGAAGAAGGAGAAGGAGAAGGTGAAGTCAGGAGGGTGAATCAGAAAAAGTAGAAGAAGGAGAAGGAGAAGGTGAAGTCAGGAGGGTGAATCAGAAGAAGCAGAAGAAGGAGAAGGAGAAGGTGAAGTCTGGAGGGTGAATCAGAAGAATCAGACGAAGGAGAAGGAGAAGGTGAAGTCTGGAGGGTGAATCAGAAGAAGCAGAAGAAGGATAAGAAGAAGGTGAAGTCTGGAGGGTGAAGCAGAAGAAGCAGAAGAAGGAGAAGGAGAAGGAGAAGTCTGGAGGGCGAAGCAGAAGAAGCAGAAGAAGGAGAAGGAGAAGGTGAAGTCTGGAGGGTGAAGCAGAAGAAGCAGAAGAAGGAGAAGGAGAAGGTGAAGTCTGGAGGGTGAATCACAAGAAGTAGAAGAAGGAGAAGGAGAAGGTGAAGTAAGGAGGGTGAAGCAGAAGAAGCAGAAGAAGGAGAAGGAGAAGGTGAAGTCTGGAGGGTGAAGCAGAAGAAGCAGAAGAAGGAGAAGGAGAAGGTGAAGTCTGGAGGGTGAAGCAGAAGAAGCAGAAGAAGGAGAAGGAGAAGGTGAAGTCAGGAGGGTGAATCAGAAGAAGTAGAAGAAGGAAAAGAAGAAGGTGAAGTCTGGAGGGTGAATCAGAAGAAGTAGAAGAAGGAGAAGGAGAAGGTGAAGTCTGGAGGGTGAATAAGAAGAAGTGGAAGAAGGAGAAGGAGAAGGTGAAGTCTGGAGGGTGAATCAGAAGAAGCAGAAGAAGGAGAAGGAGAAGGTGAAGTCTGGAGGGAGAAGCAGAAGAAGTAGAAGAAGGAGAAGGAGAAGGTGAAGTCTGGATTGTGAATCAGAAGAAGTAGAAGAAGGAGAAGGAGGAGGTGAAGTCTGGAGGGTGAATCAGAAGAATTAGAAGAAGGAGAAGGAGAAGGTCAAGTCTGGAGGGTGAATCAAAAGGAGCAGAAGAAGGAGAAGGAGAAGGTGAAGTCTGGAGGGTGAATCAGAAGAAGTAGAAGAAGGAGAAGGAGAAGGTGTAGTCTGGAGGATGAATCAGAAGAAGTAGAAGAAGGAGAAGGAGAAGGTGAAGTCTGGAGGGTGAATCAGAAGAAGCAGAATAAGGAGAAGGAGAAGGTGAAGTCTGGAGGGTGAATCAGAAGAAGCAGAAGAAGGAGAAGGAGAAGGTGAAGTCTGGAGGGTGAATCAGAAGAAGTAGAAGAAGGAGAAGGAGAAGGTGAAGTCTGGAGGGTGAAGCAGAAGAAGTAGAAGAAGGAGAAGGAGAAGGTGAAGTCTGGAGGGCGAAGCAGAAGAAGCAGAAGAAGGAGAAGGAGAAGGTGAAGTCTGGAGGGTGAAGCAGAAGAAGCAGAAGAAGGAGAAGGAGAAGGTGAAGTCTGGAGGGTGAATCAGAAGAAGTAGAAGAAGGAGAAGGAGAAGGTGAAGTAAGGAGGGTGAAGCAGAAGAAGCAGAAGAAGGAGAAGGAGAAGGTGAAGTCTGGAGGGTGAAGCAGAAGAAGCAGAAGAAGGAGAAGGAGGAGGTGAAGTCTGGAGGGTGAATCAGAAGAAGCAGAAGAAGGAGAAGGAGAAGGTGAAGTCTGGAGGGTGAATCAGAAGAAGTAGAAGAAGGAGAAGGAGAAGGTGAAGTCAGGAGGGTGAAGCAGAAGAAGCAGAAGAAGGAGAAGGAGAAGGTGAAATCTGGAGGGTGAAGCAGAAGAAGCAGAAGAAGGAGAAGGAGAAGGTGAAGTCTGGAGGGTGAAGCAGAAGAAGCAGAAGAAGGAGAAGGAGAAGGTGAAGTCTGGAGGGTGAATCAGAAGAAGTAGAAGAAGGAGAAGGAGAAGGTGAAGTAAGGAGGGTGAAGCAGAAGAAGCAGAAGAAGGAGAAGGAGAAGGTGAAGTCTGGAGGGTGAAGCAGAAGAAGGAGAAGGAGAAGGTGAAGTCTGGAGGGTGAAGCAGAAGAAGCAGAAGAAGGAGAAGGAGAATGTGGAGTCAGGAGGGTGAATCAGAAGAAGTAGAAGAAGGAAAAGGAGAAGGTGAAGTCCGGAGGGTGAATCAGAAGATGTAGAAGAAGGAGAAGGAGAAGGTGAAGTCTGGAGGGTGAATCAGAAGAAGTGGAAGAAGGAGAAGGAGAAGGTGAAGTCTGGAGGGTGAAGCAGAAGAAGCAGAAGAAGGAGAAGGAGAAGGTGAAGTCTGGAGGGTGAATCAGAAGAAGTAGAAGAAGGAGAAGGAGAAGGTGAAGTCTGGAGGGTGAAGCAGAAGAAGCAGAAGAAGGAGAAGGAGAAGGTGAAGACTGGAAGGTGAATCAGAAGAAGTAGAAGAAGGAGAAGGAGAAGGTGAAGTCTGGAGGGTGATTCAGAAGAAGCAGAAGAAGGAGAAGGAGAAGATGAAGTCTGGAGGGTGAATCAGAAGAAGCAGAAGAAGGAGAAGGAGAAGGTGAAGTCTGGAGGGTGAAGCAGAAGAAGTAGAAGAAGGAGAAGGAGAAGGTGAAGTCAGAAGGGTGAATCAGAAGAAGTAGAAGAAGGAGAAGGAGAAGGTGAAGTCAGGAGGGTGAATCAGAAGAAGCAGAAGAAGGAGAAGGAGAAGGTGAAGTCTGGAGGGTGAATCAGAAGAATCAGACGAAGGAGAAGGAGAAGGTGAAGTCTGGAGGGTGAATCAGAAGAAGCAGAAGAAAGAGAAGGAGAAGGTGAAGTCTGGAGGGTGAAGCAGAAGAAGCAGAAGAAGGAGAAGAAGGTGAAGACTGGAGGGTGAATCAGAAGAAGGAGAAGAAGGAGAAGGAGAAGGTGAAGTCTGGAGGGTGAATCAGAAGAAGTCGAAGAAGGAGAAGGAGATGGTGAAGTCTGGAGGGTGAATCAGAAGAAGCAGAAGAAGGAGAAGTAGAAGATGAAGTCTGGAGCGTGAATCAGAAGAAGCAGAAGAAGGAGAAGGAGAAGATGAAGTCTGGAGGGTGAATCAGAAGAAGTAGAAGAAGGAGAAGGAGAAGGTGAGGTCTGGTGGGTGAATCAGAAGAAGCAGAAGAAGGAGAAGGAGAAGGTGAAGTCTGGAGGGTGAATCAGAAGAAGCAGAAGAAGGAGAAGGAGAAGGTGAAGTCTGGAGGGTGAATCAGAAGAAGCAGAAGAAGGAGAAGGAGAAGGTGAAGTCAGGAGGGTGAATCAGAAGAAGCAGAAGAAGGAGAAGGAGAAGGTGAAGTTAGGAGGGTGAATCAGAAGAAGCAGAAGAAGGAGAAGGAGAAGGTGAAGTCAGGGGGGTGAAGCAGAAGAAGTAGAAGAAGGAGAAGGAGAAGGTGAAGTCAGGAGGGTGAAGCAGAAGAAGCAGAAGAAGGAGAAGGAGAAGGTGAAGTCAGGAGGGTGAAGCAGAAGAAGCAGAAGAAGGAGATGGAGACGGTGAAGCCTGGAGGGCGCAGCAGAAGAAGCAGAAGGAGGAGACGGAGAAGGTGAAGTCCTAAGGGTGAAGCAGAAGAAGCAGAAGAAGGAGAAGGAGAAGGTGAAGTCTGGAGGGTGAATCAGAAGAAGTAGAAGAAGGAGAAGGAGAAGGTGAAGTCAGGAGGGTGAAGCAGAAGAAGGAGAAGGAGAAGGTGAAATCTGGAGGGTGAAGCAGAAGAAGCAGAAGCATGAGAAGGAGAAGGTGAAGTCTGGAGGGCGAAGCAGAAGAAGCAGAAGAAGGAGAAGGAGAAGGTGAAGTCTGGAGGGTGAAGCAGAAGAAGCAGAAGAAGGAGAAGGAGAAGGTGAAGTCTGGAGGGTGAATCACAAGAAGTAGAAGAAGGAGAAGGAGAAGGTGAAGTAAGGAGGGTGAAGCAGAAGAAGCAGAAGAAGGAGAAGGAGAAGGTGAAGTCTGGAGGGTGAAGCAGAAGAAGCAGAAGAAGGAGAAGGAGAAGGTGAAGTCTGGAGGGTGAAGCAGAAGAAGCAGAAGAAGGAGAAGGAGAAGGTGAAGTCAGGAGGGTGAATCAGAAGAAGTAGAAGAAGGAAAAGGAGAAGGTGAAGTCTGGAGGGTGAATCAGAAGAAGTAGAAGAAGGAGAAGGAGAAGGTGAAGTCTGGAGGGTGAATCAGAAGAAGTGGAAGAAGGAGAAGGAGAAGGTGAAGTCTGGAGGGTGAATCAGAAGAAGCAGAAGAAGGAGAAGGAGAAGGTGAAGTCTGGAGGGAGAAGCAGAAGAAGTAGAAGAAGGAGAAGGAGAAGGTGAAGTCTGGATTGTGAATCAGAAGAAGTAGAAGAAGGAGAAGGAGGAGGTGATGTCTGGAGGGTGAATCAGAAGAAGTAGAAGAAGGAGAAGGAGAAGGTCAAGTCTGGAGGGTGAATCAAAAGGAGCAGAAGAAGGAGAAGGAGAAGGTGAAGTCTGGAGGGTGAATCAGAAGAAGTAGAAGAAGGAGAAGGAGAAGGTGTAGTCTGGAGGATGAATCAGAAGAAGTAGAAGAAGGAGAAGGAGAAGGTGAAGTCTGGAGGGTGAATCAGAAGAAGCAGAATAAGGAGAAGGAGAAGGTGAAGTCTGGAGGGTGAATCAGAAGAAGCAGAAGAAGGAGAAGGTGAAGTCTGGAGGGTGAATCAGAAGAAGTAGAAGAAGGAGAAGGAGAAGGTGAAGTCTGGAGCGTGAAGCAGAAGAAGTAGAAGAAGGAGAAGGAGAAGGTGAAGTCTGGAGGGCGAAGCAGAAGAAGGAGAAGGAGAAGGTGAAGTCTGGAGGGTGAAGCAGAAGAAGCAGAAGAAGGAGAAGGGGAAGGTGAAGTCTGGAGGGTGAATCAGAAGAAGTAGAAGAAGGAGAAGTAGAAGGTGAAGTAAGGAGGGTGAAGCAGAAGAAGCAGAAGAAGGAGAAGGAGAAGGTGAGGTCTGGAGGGTGAAGCAGAAGAAGCAGAAGAAGGAGAAGGAGGAGGTGAAGTCTGGAGGGTGAATCAGAAGAAGCAGAAGAAGGAGAAGGAGAAGGTGAAGTCTGGAGGGTGAATCAGAAGAAGTTGAAGAAGGAGAAGGAGAAGGTGAAGTCTGGAGGGTGAATCAGAAGAAGCAGAATAAGGAGAAGGAGAAGGTGAAGTCTGGAGGGTGAATCAGAGGAAGCAGAAGAAGGAGAAGGAGAAGGTGAAGTCTGGAGGGTGAATCAGAAGAAGTAGAAGAAGGAGAAGGAGAAGGTGAAGTCTGGAGGGTGAAGCGGAAGAAGTAGAAGAAGTAGAAGGAGAAGGCGAAGTCTGGAGGGTGAATCAGAAGAAGCAGAAGAAGGAGAAGGAGAAGGTGAAGTCTGGAGGGTGAATCAGAAGAAGCAGAATAAGGAGAAGGAGAAGGTGAAGTCTGGAGGGTGAATCAGAAGAAGCAGAAGAAGGAGAAGGAGAAGGTGAAGTCTGGAGGGTGAATCAGAAGAAGTAGAAGAAGGAGAAGGAGAAGGTGAAGTCTGGAGGGTGAAGCAGAAGAAGTAGAAGAAGGAGAAGGAGAAGGTGAAGTCAGGAGGGTGAATCAGAAAAAGTAGAAGAAGGAGAAGGAGAAGGTGAAGTCAGGAGGGTGAATCAGAAGAAGCAGAAGAAGGAGAAGGAGAAGGTGAAGTCTGGAGGGTGAATCAGAAGAATCAGACGAAGGAGAAGGAGAAGGTGAAGTCTGGAGGGTGAATCAGAAGAAGCAGAAGAAGGATAAGAAGAAGGTGAAGTCTGGAGGGTGAAGCAGAAGAAGCAGAAGAAGGAGATAGAGAAGGAGAAGTCTGGAGGGCGAAGCAGAAGAAGCAGAAGAAGGAGAAGGAGAAGGTGAAGTCTGGAGGGTGAAGCAGAAGAAGCAGAAGAAGGAGAAGGAGAAGGTGAAGTCTGGAGGGTGAAGCAGAAGAAGCAGAAGAAGGAGAAGGAGGAGGTGAAGTCTGGAGGGTGAATCAGAAGAAGCAGAAGAAGGAGAAGGAGAAGGTGAAGTCTGGAGGGTGAATCAGAAGAAGTAGAAGAAGGAGAAGGAGAAGGTGAAGTCAGGAGGATGAAGCAGAAGAAGCAGAAGAAGGAGAAGGAGAAGGTGAAATCTGGAGGGTGAAGCAGAAGAAGCAGAAGAAGGAGAAGGAGAAGGTGAAGTCTGGAGGGTGAATCAGAAGAAGCAGAAGAAGGAGAAGGAGAAGGTGAAGTCTGGAGGGTGAATCAGAAGAAGCAGAAGAAGGAGAAGGAGAAGGTGAAGTCAGGAGGGTGAATCAGAAGAAGCAGAAGAAGGAGAAGGAGAAGGTGAAGTTAGGAGGGTGAATCAGAAGAAGCAGAAGAAGGAGAAGGAGAAGGTGAAGTCAGGGGGGTGAAGCAGAAGAAGTAGAAGAAGGAGAAGGAGAAGGTGAAGTCAGGAGGGTGAAGCAGAAGAAGCAGAAGAAGTAGATGGAGACGGTGAAGCCTGGAGGGCGCAGCAGAAGAAGCAGAAGAAGGAGAAGGAGAAGGTGAAGTCCTAAGGGTGAAGCAGAAGAAGCAGAAGAAGGAGAAGGAGAAGGTGAAGTCTGGAGGGTGAATCAGAAGAAGTAGAAGAAGGAGAAGGAGAAGGTGAAGTCAGGAGGGTGAAGCAGAAGAAGCAGAAGAAGGAGAAGGAGAAGGTGAAATCTGGAGGGTGAAGCAGAAGAAGCAGAAGAAGGAGAAGGAGAAGGTGAAGTCTGGAGGGCGAAGCAGAAGAAGCAGAAGAAGGAGAAGGAGAAGGTGAAGTCTGGAGGGTGAAGCAGAAGAAGCAGAAGAAGGAGAAGGAGAAGGTGAAGTCTGGAGGGTGAATCACAAGAAGTAGAAGAAGGAGAAGGAGAAGGTGAAGTAAGGAGGGTGAAGCAGAAGAAGCAGAAGAAGGAGAAGGAGAACGTGAAGTCTGGAGGGTGAAGCAGAAGAAGCAGAAGAAGGAGAAGGAGAAGGTGAAGTCTGGAGGGTGAAGCAGAAGAAGCAGAAGAAGGAGAAGGAGAAGGTGAAGTCAGGAGGGTGAATCAGAAGAAGTAGAAGAAGGAAAAGGAGAAGGTGAAGTCTGGAGGGTGAATCAGAAGAAGTAGAAGAAGGAGAAGGAGAAGGTGAAGTCTGGAGGGAGAATCAGAAGAAGTGGAAGAAGGAGAAGGAGAAGGTGAAGTCTGGAGGGTGAATCAGAAGAAGCAGAAGAAGGAGAAGGAGAAGGTGAAGTCTGGAGGGAGAAGCAGAATAAGTAGAAGAAGGAGAAGGAGAAGGTGAAGTCTGGATTGTGAATCAGAAGAAGTAGAAGAAGGAGAAGGAGGAGGTGAAGTCTGGAGGGTGAATCAGAAGAAGTAGAAGAAGGAGAAGGAGAAGGTCAAGTCTGGAGGGTGAATCAAAAGGAGCAGAAGAAGGAGAAGGAGAAGGTGAAGTCTGGAGGGTGAATCAGAAGAAGTAGAAGAAGGAGAAGGAGAAGGTATAGTCTGGAGGATGAATCAGAAGAAGTAGAAGAAGGAGAAGGAGAAGGTGAAGTCTGGAGGGTGAATCAGAAGAAGCAGAATAAGGAGAAGGAGAAGGTGAAGTCTGGAGGGTGAATCAGAAGAAGCAGAAGAAGGAGAAGGAGAAGGTGAAGTCTGGAGGGGGAATCAGAAGAAGTAGAAGAAGGAGAAGGAGAACGTGAAGTCTGGAGGGTGAAGCAGAAGAAGTAGAAGAAGGAGAAGGAGAAGGTGAAGTCTGGAGGGCGAAGCAGAAGAAGCAGAAGAAGGAGAAGGAGAAGGTGAAGTCTGGAGGGTGAAGCAGAAGAAGCAGAAGAAGGAGAAGGAGAAGGTGAAGTCTGGAGGGTGAATCAGAAGAAGTAGAAGAAGGAGAAGGAGAAGGTGAAGTAAGGAGGGTGAAGCAGAAGAAGCAGAAGAAGGAGAAGGAGAAGGTGAAGTCTGGAGGGTGAAGCAGAAGAAGCAGAAGAAGGAGAAGGAGGAGGTGAAGTCTGGAGGGTGAATCAGAAGAAGCAGAAGAAGGAGAAGGAGAAGGTGAAGTCTGGAGGGTGAATCAGAAGAAGTAGAAGAAGGAGAAGGAGAAGGTGAAGTCAGGAGGGTGAAGCAGAAGAAGCAGAAGAAGGAGAAGGAGAAGGTGAAATCTGGAGGGTGAAGCAGAAGAAGCAGAAGAAGGAGAAGGAGAAGGTGAAGTCTGGAGGGTGAAGCAGAAGAAGCAGAAGAAGGAGAAGGAGAAGGTGAAGACTGGAGGGTGAATCAGAAGAAGTAGAAGAAGGAGAAGGAGAAGGTGAAGTAAGGAGGGTGAAGCAGAAGAAGCAGAAGAAGGAGAAGGAGAAGTTGAAGTCTGGAGGGTGAAGCAGAAGAAGGAGAAGGAGAAGGTGAAGTCTGGAGGGTGAAGCAGAAGAAGCAGAAGAAGGAGAAGGAGAAGGTGAAGTCAGGAGGGTGAATCAGAAGAAGTAGAAGAAGGAAAAGGAGAAGGTGAAGTCCGTAGGGTGAATCAGAAGATGTAGAAGAAGGAGAAGGAGAAGGTGAAGTCTGGAGGGTGAATCAGAAGAAGTGGAAGAAGGAGAAGGAGAAGGTGAAGTCTGGAGGGTGAAGCAGAAGAAGCAGAAGAAGGAGAAGGAGAAGGTGAAGTCTGGAGGGTGAATCAGAAGAAGTAGAAGAAGGAGAAGGAGAAGGTGAAGTCTGGAGGGTGAAGCAGAAGAAGCAGAAGAAGGAGAAGGAGAAGGTGAAGTCTGGAAGGTGAATCAGAAGAAGTAGAAGAAGGAGAAGGAGAAGGTGAAGTCTGGAGGGTGAATCAGAAGAAGCAGAAGAAGGAGAAGGAGAAGATGAAGTCTGGAGGGTGAATCAGAAGAAGCAGAAGAAGGAGAAGGAGAAGGTGAAGTCTGGAGGGTGAATCAGAAGAAGCAGAATAAGGAGAAGGAGAAGGTGAAGTCTGGAGGGTGAATCAGAAGAAGCAGAAGAAGGAGAAGGAGAAGGTGAAGTCTGGAGGGTGAATCAGAAGAAGTAGAAGAAGGAGAAGGAGAAGGTGAAGTCTGGAGGGTGAAGCAGAAGAAGTAGAAGAAGGAGAAGGAGAAGGTGAAGTCAGGAGGGTGAATCAGAAAAAGTAGAAGAAGGAGAAGGAGAAGGTGAAGTCAGGAGGGTGAATCAGAAGAAGCAGAAGAAGGAGAAGGAGAAGGTGAAGTCTGGAGGGTGAATCAGAAGAATCAGACGAAGGAGAAGGAGAAGGTGAAGTCTGGAGGGTGAATCAGAAGAAGCAGAAGAAGGATAAGAAGAAGGTGAAGTCTGGAGGGTGAAGCAGAAGAAGCAGAAGAAGGAGAAGGAGAAGGAGAAGTCTGGAGGGCGAAGCAGAAGAAGCAGAAGAAGGAGAAGGAGAAGGTGAAGTCTGGAGGGTGAAGCAGAAGAAGCAGAAGAAGGAGAAGGAGAAGGTGAAGTCTGGAGGGTGAATCACAAGAAGTAGAAGAAGGAGAAGGAGAAGGTGAAGTAAGGAGGGTGAAGCAGAAGAAGCAGAAGAAGGAGAAGGAGAAGGTGAAGTCTGGAGGGTGAAGCAGAAGAAGCAGAAGAAGGAGAAGGAGAAGGTGAAGTCTGGAGGGTGAAGCAGAAGAAGCAGAAGAAGGAGAAGGAGAAGGTGAAGTCAGGAGGGTGAATCAGAAGAAGTAGAAGAAGGAAAAGAAGAAGGTGAAGTCTGGAGGGTGAATCAGAAGAAGTAGAAGAAGGAGAAGGAGAAGGTGAAGTCTGGAGGGTGAATAAGAAGAAGTGGAAGAAGGAGAAGGAGAAGGTGAAGTCTGGAGGGTGAATCAGAAGAAGCAGAAGAAGGAGAAGGAGAAGGTGAAGTCTGGAGGGAGAAGCAGAAGAAGTAGAAGAAGGAGAAGGAGAAGGTGAAGTCTGGATTGTGAATCAGAAGAAGTAGAAGAAGGAGAAGGAGGAGGTGAAGTCTGGAGGGTGAATCAGAAGAATTAGAAGAAGGAGAAGGAGAAGGTCAAGTCTGGAGGGTGAATCAAAAGGAGCAGAAGAAGGAGAAGGAGAAGGTGAAGTCTGGAGGGTGAATCAGAAGAAGTAGAAGAAGGAGAAGGAGAAGGTGTAGTCTGGAGGATGAATCAGAAGAAGTAGAAGAAGGAGAAGGAGAAGGTGAAGTCTGGAGGGTGAATCAGAAGAAGCAGAATAAGGAGAAGGAGAAGGTGAAGTCTGGAGGGTGAATCAGAAGAAGCAGAAGAAGGAGAAGGAGAAGGTGAAGTCTGGAGGGTGAATCAGAAGAAGTAGAAGAAGGAGAAGGAGAAGGTGAAGTCTGGAGGGTGAAGCAGAAGAAGTAGAAGAAGGAGAAGGAGAAGGTGAAGTCTGGAGGGCGAAGCAGAAGAAGCAGAAGAAGGAGAAGGAGAAGGTGAAGTCTGGAGGGTGAAGCAGAAGAAGCAGAAGAAGGAGAAGGAGAAGGTGAAGTCTGGAGGGTGAATCAGAAGAAGTAGAAGAAGGAGAAGGAGAAGGTGAAGTAAGGAGGGTGAAGCAGAAGAAGCAGAAGAAGGAGAAGGAGAAGGTGAAGTCTGGAGGGTGAAGCAGAAGAAGCAGAAGAAGGAGAAGGAGGAGGTGAAGTCTGGAGGGTGAATCAGAAGAAGCAGAAGAAGGAGAAGGAGAAGGTGAAGTCTGGAGGGTGAATCAGAAGAAGTAGAAGAAGGAGAAGGAGAAGGTGAAGTCAGGAGGGTGAAGCAGAAGAAGCAGAAGAAGGAGAAGGAGAAGGTGAAATCTGGAGGGTGAAGCAGAAGAAGCAGAAGAAGGAGAAGGAGAAGGTGAAGTCTGGAGGGTGAAGCAGAAGAAGCAGAAGAAGGAGAAGGAGAAGGTGAAGTCTGGAGGGTGAATCAGAAGAAGTAGAAGAAGGAGAAGGAGAAGGTGAAGTAAGGAGGGTGAAGCAGAAGAAGCAGAAGAAGGAGAAGGAGAAGGTGAAGTCTGGAGGGTGAAGCAGAAGAAGGAGAAGGAGAAGGTGAAGTCTGGAGGGTGAAGCAGAAGAAGCAGAAGAAGGAGAAGGAGAATGTGGAGTCAGGAGGGTGAATCAGAAGAAGTAGAAGAAGGAAAAGGAGAAGGTGAAGTCCGGAGGGTGAATCAGAAGATGTAGAAGAAGGAGAAGGAGAAGGTGAAGTCTGGAGGGTGAATCAGAAGAAGTGGAAGAAGGAGAAGGAGAAGGTGAAGTCTGGAGGGTGAAGCAGAAGAAGCAGAAGAAGGAGAAGGAGAAGGTGAAGTCTGGAGGGTGAATCAGAAGAAGTAGAAGAAGGAGAAGGAGAAGGTGAAGTCTGGAGGGTGAAGCAGAAGAAGCAGAAGAAGGAGAAGGAGAAGGTGAAGACTGGAAGGTGAATCAGAAGAAGTAGAAGAAGGAGAAGGAGAAGGTGAAGTCTGGAGGGTGATTCAGAAGAAGCAGAAGAAGGAGAAGGAGAAGATGAAGTCTGGAGGGTGAATCAGAAGAAGCAGAAGAAGGAGAAGGAGAAGGTGAAGTCTGGAGGGTGAAGCAGAAGAAGTAGAAGAAGGAGAAGGAGAAGGTGAAGTCAGAAGGGTGAATCAGAAGAAGTAGAAGAAGGAGAAGGAGAAGGTGAAGTCAGGAGGGTGAATCAGAAGAAGCAGAAGAAGGAGAAGGAGAAGGTGAAGTCTGGAGGGTGAATCAGAAGAATCAGACGAAGGAGAAGGAGAAGGTGAAGTCTGGAGGGTGAATCAGAAGAAGCAGAAGAAAGAGAAGGAGAAGGTGAAGTCTGGAGGGTGAAGCAGAAGAAGCAGAAGAAGGAGAAGAAGGTGAAGACTGGAGGGTGAATCAGAAGAAGGAGAAGAAGGAGAAGGAGAAGGTGAAGTCTGGAGGGTGAATCAGAAGAAGTCGAAGAAGGAGAAGGAGATGGTGAAGTCTGGAGGGTGAATCAGAAGAAGCAGAAGAAGGAGAAGTAGAAGATGAAGTCTGGAGCGTGAATCAGAAGAAGCAGAAGAAGGAGAAGGAGAAGATGAAGTCTGGAGGGTGAATCAGAAGAAGTAGAAGAAGGAGAAGGAGAAGGTGAGGTCTGGTGGGTGAATCAGAAGAAGCAGAAGAAGGAGAAGGAGAAGGTGAAGTCTGGAGGGTGAATCAGAAGAAGCAGAAGAAGGAGAAGGAGAAGGTGAAGTCTGGAGGGTGAATCAGAAGAAGCAGAAGAAGGAGAAGGAGAAGGTGAAGTCAGGAGGGTGAATCAGAAGAAGCAGAAGAAGGAGAAGGAGAAGGTGAAGTTAGGAGGGTGAATCAGAAGAAGCAGAAGAAGGAGAAGGAGAAGGTGAAGTCAGGGGGGTGAAGCAGAAGAAGTAGAAGAAGGAGAAGGAGAAGGTGAAGTCAGGAGGGTGAAGCAGAAGAAGCAGAAGAAGGAGAAGGAGAAGGTGAAGTCAGGAGGGTGAAGCAGAAGAAGCAGAAGAAGGAGATGGAGACGGTGAAGCCTGGAGGGCGCAGCAGAAGAAGCAGAAGGAGGAGAAGGAGAAGGTGAAGTCCTAAGGGTGAAGCAGAAGAAGCAGAAGAAGGAGAAGGAGAAGGTGAAGTCTGGAGGGTGAATCAGAAGAAGTAGAAGAAGGAGAAGGAGAAGGTGAAGTCAGGAGGGTGAAGCAGAAGAAGGAGAAGGAGAAGGTGAAATCTGGAGGGTGAAGCAGAAGAAGCAGAAGCATGAGAAGGAGAAGGTGAAGTCTGGAGGGCGAAGCAGAAGAAGCAGAAGAAGGAGAAGGAGAAGGTGAAGTCTGGAGGGTGAAGCAGAAGAAGCAGAAGAAGGAGAAGGAGAAGGTGAAGTCTGGAGGGTGAATCACAAGAAGTAGAAGAAGGAGAAGGAGAAGGTGAAGTAAGGAGGGTGAAGCAGAAGAAGCAGAAGAAGGAGAAGGAGAAGGTGAAGTCTGGAGGGTGAAGCAGAAGAAGCAGAAGAAGGAGAAGGAGAAGGTGAAGTCTGGAGGGTGAAGCAGAAGAAGCAGAAGAAGGAGAAGGAGAAGGTGAAGTCAGGAGGGTGAATCAGAAGAAGTAGAAGAAGGAAAAGGAGAAGGTGAAGTCTGGAGGGTGAATCAGAAGAAGTAGAAGAAGGAGAAGGAGAAGGTGAAGTCTGGAGGGTGAATCAGAAGAAGTGGAAGAAGGAGAAGGAGAAGGTGAAGTCTGGAGGGTGAATCAGAAGAAGCAGAAGAAGGAGAAGGAGAAGGTGAAGTCTGGAGGGAGAAGCAGAAGAAGTAGAAGAAGGAGAAGGAGAAGGTGAAGTCTGGATTGTGAATCAGAAGAAGTAGAAGAAGGAGAAGGAGGAGGTGATGTCTGGAGGGTGAATCAGAAGAAGTAGAAGAAGGAGAAGGAGAAGGTCAAGTCTGGAGGGTGAATCAAAAGGAGCAGAAGAAGGAGAAGGAGAAGGTGAAGTCTGGAGGGTGAATCAGAAGAAGTAGAAGAAGGAGAAGGAGAAGGTGTAGTCTGGAGGATGAATCAGAAGAAGTAGAAGAAGGAGAAGGAGAAGGTGAAGTCTGGAGGGTGAATCAGAAGAAGCAGAATAAGGAGAAGGAGAAGGTGAAGTCTGGAGGGTGAATCAGAAGAAGCAGAAGAAGGAGAAGGTGAAGTCTGGAGGGTGAATCAGAAGAAGTAGAAGAAGGAGAAGGAGAAGGTGAAGTCTGGAGCGTGAAGCAGAAGAAGTAGAAGAAGGAGAAGGAGAAGGTGAAGTCTGGAGGGCGAAGCAGAAGAAGGAGAAGGAGAAGGTGAAGTCTGGAGGGTGAAGCAGAAGAAGCAGAAGAAGGAGAAGGGGAAGGTGAAGTCTGGAGGGTGAATCAGAAGAAGTAGAAGAAGGAGAAGTAGAAGGTGAAGTAAGGAGGGTGAAGCAGAAGAAGCAGAAGAAGGAGAAGGAGAAGGTGAGGTCTGGAGGGTGAAGCAGAAGAAGCAGAAGAAGGAGAAGGAGGAGGTGAAGTCTGGAGGGTGAATCAGAAGAAGCAGAAGAAGGAGAAGGAGAAGGTGAAGTCTGGAGGGTGAATCAGAAGAAGTTGAAGAAGGAGAAGGAGAAGGTGAAGTCTGGAGGGTGAATCAGAAGAAGCAGAATAAGGAGAAGGAGAAGGTGAAGTCTGGAGGGTGAATCAGAGGAAGCAGAAGAAGGAGAAGGAGAAGGTGAAGTCTGGAGGGTGAATCAGAAGAAGTAGAAGAAGGAGAAGGAGAAGGTGAAGTCTGGAGGGTGAAGCGGAAGAAGTAGAAGAAGTAGAAGGAGAAGGCGAAGTCTGGAGGGTGAATCAGAAGAAGCAGAAGAAGGAGAAGGAGAAGGTGAAGTCTGGAGGGTGAATCAGAAGAAGCAGAATAAGGAGAAGGAGAAGGTGAAGTCTGGAGGGTGAATCAGAAGAAGCAGAAGAAGGAGAAGGAGAAGGTGAAGTCTGGAGGGTGAATCAGAAGAAGTAGAAGAAGGAGAAGGAGAAGGTGAAGTCTGGAGGGTGAAGCAGAAGAAGTAGAAGAAGGAGAAGGAGAAGGTGAAGTCAGGAGGGTGAATCAGAAAAAGTAGAAGAAGGAGAAGGAGAAGGTGAAGTCAGGAGGGTGAATCAGAAGAAGCAGAAGAAGGAGAAGGAGAAGGTGAAGTCTGGAGGGTGAATCAGAAGAATCAGACGAAGGAGAAGGAGAAGGTGAAGTCTGGAGGGTGAATCAGAAGAAGCAGAAGAAGGATAAGAAGAAGGTGAAGTCTGGAGGGTGAAGCAGAAGAAGCAGAAGAAGGAGATAGAGAAGGAGAAGTCTGGAGGGCGAAGCAGAAGAAGCAGAAGAAGGAGAAGGAGAAGGTGAAGTCTGGAGGGTGAAGCAGAAGAAGCAGAAGAAGGAGAAGGAGAAGGTGAAGTCTGGAGGGTGAATCACAAGAAGTAGAAGAAGGAGAAGGAGAAGGTGAAGTAAGGAGGGTGAAGCAGAAGAAGCAGAAGAAGGAGAAGGAGAAGGTGAAGTCTGGAGGGTGAAGCAGAAGAACCAGAAGAAGGAGAAGGAGAAGGTGAAGTCTGGAGGGTGAAGCAGAAGAAGCAGAAGAAGGAGAAGGAGAAGGTGAAGTCAGGAGGGTGAATCAGAAGAAGTAGAAGAAGGAAAAGAAGAAGGTGAAGTCTGGAGGGTGAATCAGAAGAAATAGAAGAAGGAGAAGGAGAAGGTGAAGTCTGGAGGGTGAATAAGAAGAAGTGGAAGAAGGAGAAGGAGAAGGTGAAGTCTGGAGGGTGAATCAGAAGAAGCAGAAGAAGGAGAAGGAGAAGGTGAAGTCTGGAGGGAGAAGCAGAAGAAGTAGAAGAAGGAGAAGTAGAAGGTGAAGTCTGGATTGTGAATCAGAAGAAGTAGAAGAAGGAGAAGGAGGAGGTGAAGTCTGGAGGGTGAATCAGAAGAATTAGAAGAAGGAGAAGGAGAAGGTCAAGTCTGGAGGGTGAATCAAAAGGAGCAGAAGAAGGAGAAGGAGAAGGTGAAGTCTGGAGGGTGAATCAGAAGAAGTAGAAGAAGGAGAAGGAGAAGGTGTAGTCTGGAGGATGAATCAGAAGAAGTAGAAGAAGGAGAAGGAGAAGGTGAAGTCTGGAGGGTGAATCAGAAGAAGCAGAATAAGGAGAAGGAGAAGGTGAAGTCTGGAGGGTGAATCAGAAGAAGCAGAAGAAGGAGAAGGAGAAGGTGAAGTCTGGAGGGTGAATCAGAAGAAGTAGAAGAAGGAGAAGGAGAAGGTGAAGTCTGGAGGGTGAAGCAGAAGAAGTAGAAGAAGGAGAAGGAGAAGGTGAAGTCTGGAGGGCGAAGCAGAAGAAGCAGAAGAAGGAGAAGGAGAAGGTGAAGTCTGGAGGGTGAAGCAGAAGAAGCAGAAGAAGGAGAAGGAGAAGGTGAAGTCTGGAGGGTGAATCAGAAGAAGTAGAAGAAGGAGAAGGAGAAGGTGAAGTAAGGAGGGTGAAGCAGAAGAAGCAGAAGAAGGAGAAGGAGAAGGTGAAGTCTGGAGGGTGAAGCAGAAGAAGCAGAAGAAGGAGAAGGAGGAGGTGAAGTCTGGAGGGTGAATCAGAAGAAGCAGAAGAAGGAGAAGGAGAAGGTGAAGTCTGGAGGGTGAATCAGAAGAAGTAGAAAAAGGAGAAGGAGAAGGTGAAGTCAGGAGGGTGAAGCAGAAGAAGCAGAAGAAGGAGAAGGAGAAGGTGAAATCTGGAGGGTGAAGCAGAAGAAGCAGAAGAAGGAGAAGGAGAAGGTGAAGTCTGGAGGGTGAAGCAGAAGAAGCAGAAGAAGGAGAAGGAGAAGGTGAAGTCTGGAGGGTGAATCAGAAGAAGTAGAAGAAGGAGAAGGAGAAGGTGAAGTAAGGAGGGTGAAGCAGAAGAAGCAGAAGAAGGAGAAGGAGAAGGTGAAGTCTGGAGGGTGAAGCAGAAGAAGGAGAAGGAGAAGGTGAAGTCTGGAGGGTGAAGCAGAAGAAGCAGAAGAAGGAGAAGGAGAATGTGGAGTCAGGAGGGTGAATCAGAAGAAGTAGAAGAAGGAAAAGGAGAAGGTGAAGTCCGGAGGGTGAATCAGAAGATGTAGAAGAAGGAGAAGGAGAAGGTGAAGTCTGGAGGGTGAATCAGAAGAAGTGGAAGAAGGAGAAGGAGAAGGTGAAGTCTGGAGGGTGAAGCAGAAGAAGCAGAAGAAGGAGAAGGAGAAGGTGAAGTCTGGAGGGTGAATCAGAAGAAGTAGAAGAAGGAGAAGGAGAAGGTGAAGTCTGGAGGGTGAAGTAGCAGAAGCAGAAGAAGGAGAAGGAGAAGGTGAAGACTGGAAGGTGAATCAGAAGAAGTAGAAGAAGGAGAAGGAGAAGGTGAAGTCTGGAGGGTGATTCAGAAGAAGCAGAAGAAGGAGAAGGAGAAGATGAAGTCTGGAGGGTGAATCAGAAGAAGCAGAAGAAGGAGAAGGAGAAGGTGAAGTCTGGAGGCTGAATCAGAAGAAGCAGAATAAGGAGAAGGAGAAGGTGAAGTCTGGAGGGTGAATCAGAAGAAGCAGAAGAAGGAGAAGGAGAAGGTGAAGTCTGGAGGGTGAATCAGAAGAAGTAGAAGAAGGAGAAGGAGAAGGTGAAGTCTGGAGGGTGAAGCAGAAGAAGTAGAAGAAGGAGAAGGAGAAGGTGAAGTCAGAAGGGTGAATCAGAAGAAGTAGAAGAAGGAGAAGGAGAAGGTGAAGTCAGGAGGGTGAATCAGAAGAAGCAGAAGAAGGAGAAGGAGAAGGTGAAGTCTGGAGGGTGAATCAGAAGAATCAGACGAAGGAGAAGGAGAAGGTGAAGTCTGGAGGGTGAATCAGAAGAAGCAGAAGAAAGAGAAGGAGAAGGTGAAGTCTGGAGGGTGAAGCAGAAGAAGCAGAAGAAGGAGAAGAAGGTGAAGACTGGAGGGTGAATCAGAAGAAGGAGAAGAAGGAGAAGGAGAAGGTGAAGTCTGGAGGGTGAATCAGAAGAAGTCGAAGAAGGAGAAGGAGATGGTGAAGTCTGGAGGGTGAATCAGAAGAAGCAGAAGAAGGAGAAGTAGAAGATGAAGTCTGGAGCGTGAATCAGAAGAAGCAGAAGAAGGAGAAGGAGAAGATGAAGTCTGGAGGGTGAATCAGAAGAAGTAGAAGAAGGAGAAGGAGAAGGTGAGGTCTGGTGGGTGAATCAGAAGAAGCAGAAGAAGGAGAAGGAGAAGGTGAAGTCTGGAGGGTGAATCAGAAGAAGCAGAAGAAGGAGAAGGAGAAGGTGAAGTCTGGAGGGTGAATCAGAAGAAGCAGAAGAAGGAGAAGGAGAAGGTGAAGTCAGGAGGGTGAATCAGAAGAAGCAGAAGAAGGAGAAGGAGAAGGTGAAGTTAGGAGGGTGAATCAGAAGAAGCAGAAGAAGGAGAAGGAGAAGGTGAAGTCAGGGGGGTGAAGCAGAAGAAGTAGAAGAAGGAGAAGGAGAAGGTGAAGTCAGGAGGGTGAAGCAGAAGAAGCAGAAGAAGGAGAAGGAGAAGGTGAAGTCAGGAGGGTGAAGCAGAAGAAGCAGAAGAAGGAGATGGAGACGGTGAAGCCTGGAGGGCGCAGCAGAAGAAGCAGAAGGAGGAGAAGGAGAAGGTGAAGTCCTAAGGGTGAAGCAGAAGAAGCAGAAGAAGGAGAAGGAGAAGGTGAAGTCTGGAGGGTGAATCAGAAGAAGTAGAAGAAGGAGAAGGAGAAGGTGAAGTCAGGAGGGTGAAGCAGAAGAAGGAGAAGGAGAAGGTGAAATCTGGAGGGTGAAGCAGAAGAAGCAGAAGCAGGAGAAGGAGAAGGTGAAGTCTGGAGGGCGAAGCAGAAGAAGCAGAAGAAGGAGAAGGAGAAGGTGAAGTCTGGAGGGTGAAGCAGAAGAAGCAGAAGAAGGAGAAGGAGAAGGTGAAGTCTGGAGGGTGAATCACAAGAAGTAGTAGAAGGAGAAGGAGAAGGTGAAGTAAGGAGGGTGAAGCAGAAGAAGCAGAAGAAGGAGAAGGAGAAGGTGAAGTCTGGAGGGTGAAGCAGAAGAAGCAGAAGAAGGAGAAGGAGAAGGTGAAGTCTGGAGGGTGAAGCAGAAGAAGCAGAAGAAGGAGAAGGAGAAGGTGAAGCCAGGAGGGTGAATCAGAAGAAGTAGAAGAAGGAAAAGGAGAAGGTGAAGTCTGGAGGGTGAATCAGAAGAAGTAGAAGAAGGAGAAGGAGAAGGTGAAGTCTGGAGGGTGAATCAGAAGAAGTGGAAGAAGGAGAAGGAGAAGGTGAAGTCTGGAGGGTGAATCAGAAGAAGCAGAAGAAGGAGAAGGAGAAGGTGAAGTCTGGAGGGAGAAGCAGAAGAAGTAGAAGAAGGAGAAGGAGAAGGTGAAGTCTGGATTGTGAATCAGAAGAAGTAGAAGAAGGAGAAGGAGGAGGTGATGTCTGGAGGGTGAATCAGAAGAAGTAGAAGAAGGAGAAGGAGAAGGTCAAGTCTGGAGGGTGAATCAAAAGGAGCAGAAGAAGGAGAAGGAGAAGGTGAAGTCTGGAGGGTGAATCAGAAGAAGTAGAAGAAGGAGAAGGAGAAGGTGTAGTCTGGAGGATGAATCAGAAGAAGTAGAAGAAGGAGAAGGAGAAGGTGAAGTCTGGAGGGTGAATCAGAAGAAGCAGAATAAGGAGAAGGAGAAGGTGAAGTCTGGAGGGTGAATCAGAAGAAGCAGAAGAAGGAGAAGGAGAAGGTGAAGTCTGGAGGGTGAATCAGAAGAAGTAGAAGAAGGAGAAGGAGAAGGTGATGTCTGGAGCGTGAAGCAGAAGAAGTAGAAGAAGGAGAAGGAGAAGGTGAAGTCTGGAGGGCGAAGCAGAAGAAGGAGAAGGAGAAGGTGAAGTCTGGAGGGTGAAGCAGAAGAAGCAGAAGAAGGAGAAGGGGAAGGTGAAGTCTGGAGGGTGAATCAGAAGAAGTAGAAGAAGGAGAAGTAGAAGGTGAAGTAAGGAGGGTGAAGCAGAAGAAGCAGAAGAAGGAGAAGGAGAAGGTGAGGTCTGGAGGGTGAAGCAGAAGAAGCAGAAGAAGGAGAAGGAGGAGGTGAAGTCTGGAGGGTGAATCAGAAGAAGCAGAAGAAGGAGAAGGAGAAGGTGAAGTCTGGAGGGTGAATCAGAAGAAGTTGAAGAAGGAGAAGGAGAAGGTGAAGTCTGGAGGGTGAATCAGAAGAAGCAGAATAAGGAGAAGGAGAAGGTGAAGTCTGGAGGGTGAATCAGAAGAAGCAGAAGAAGGAGAAGGAGAAGGTGAAGTCTGGAGGGTGAATCAGAAGAAGTAGAAGAAGGAGAAGGAGAAGGTGAAGTCTGGAGGGTGAAGCGGAAGAAGTAGAAGAAGTAGAAGGAGAAGGCGAAGTCTGGAGGGTGAATCAGAAGAAGCAGAAGAAGGAGAAGGAGAAGGTGAAGTCTGGAGGGTGAATCAGAAGAAGTAGAAGAAGGAGAAGGAGAAGGCGAAGTCTGGAGGGTGAAACAGAAGAAGTTGAAGAAGGAGAAGGAGAAGGTGAAGACTGGAGGTTGAATCAGAAGAAGTAGAAGAAGGAGAAGGAGAAGGTGAAGTCTGGAGGGTGAATCAGAAGAAGTAGAAGAAGGAGAAGGAGAAGGCGAAGTCTGGAGGGTGAATCAGAAGAAGCAGAAGAAGGAGAAGGAGAAGGTGAAGTCTGGAGGGTGAATCAGAAGAAGCAGAAGAAGGAGAAGGAGAAGATGAAGTCTGGAGGGTGAATCAGAAGAATTAGAAGAAGGAGAAGGAGAAGTTGAGGTCTGGAGGGTGAATCAGAAGAAGCAGAAGAAGGAGAAGGAGAAGGTGAAGTCTGAAGGGTGAACCAGAAGAAGCAGAAGAAGGAGAAGGAGAAGGTGAAGTCTGGAGGGTGTATCAGAAGAAGCAGAAGAAGGAGAAGGAGAAGGTGAAGTCTGGAGGGTGAATCAGAAGAAGCAGAAGAAGGAGAAGTAGAAGGTGAAGTCTGGAGGGTGAATCAGAAGAAGTAGAAGAAGGAGAAGGAGAAGGTGAAGTCTGGAGGGTGAATCAGAAGAAGTAGAACAAGGAGAAGGAGAAGTTGAAGTCTGGAGGGTGCATCAGAAGAAGCAGAAGAAGGAGAAGGAGAAGGTGAAGTCTGGAGGGTGAATCAGAAGAATCAGAAGAAGGAGAAGGAGGAGGTGAAGTCTGGAGGGTGAATCAGAAGAAGCAGAAGAAGGAGAAGGAGGAGGTGAAGTCTGGAGGGTGAATCAGAAGAAGTAGAAGAAGGAGAAGTAGAAGGTGAAGTAAGGAGGGTGAAGCAGAAGAAGCAGAAGAAGGAGAAGGAGAAGGTGAAGTCTGGAGGGTGAAGCAGAAGAAGCAGAAGAAGGAGAAGGAGGAGGTGAAGTCTGGAGGGTGAATCAGAAGAAGCAGAAGAAGGAGAAGGAGAAGGTGAAGTCTGGAGGGTGAATCAGAAGAAGTTGAAGAAGGAGAAGGTGAAGTCTGGAGGGTGAATCAGAAGAAGCAGAATAAGGAGAAGGAGAAGGTGAAGTCTGGAGGGTGAATCAGAAGAAGCAGAAGAAGGAGAAGGAGAAGGTGAAGTCTGGAGGGTGAATCAGAAGAAGTAGAAGAAGGAGAAGGAGAAGGTGAAGTCTGGAGGGTGAAGCGGAAGAAGTAGAAGAAGGAGAAGGAGAAGGCGAAGTCTGGAGGGTGAATCAGAAGAAGCAGAAGAAGGAGAAGGAGAAGGTGAAGTCTGGAGGGTGAATCAGAAGAAGTAGAAGAAGGAGAAGGAGAAGGCGAAGTCTGGAGGGTGAATCAGAAGAAGTTGTAGAAGGAGAAGGAGAAGGTGAAGACTGGAGGTTGAATCAGAAGAAGTAGAAGAAGGAGAAGGAGAAGGTGAAGTCTGGAGGGTGAATCAGAAGAAGTAGAAGAAGGAGAAGGAGAAGGCGAAGTCTGGAGGGTGAATCAGAAGAAGCAGAAGAAGGAGAAGGAGAAGGTGAAGTCTGGAGGGTGAATCAGAAGAAGCAGAAGAAGGAGAAGGAGAAGATGAAGTCTGGAGGGTGAATCAGAAGAATTAGAAGAAGGAGAAGGAGAAGTTGAGGTCTGGAGGGTGAATCAGAAGAAGCAGAAGAAGGAGAAGGAGAAGGTGAAGTCTGAAGGGTGAACCAGAAGAAGCAGAAGAAGGAGAAGGAGAAGGTGAAGTCTGGAGGGTGTATCAGAAGAAGCAGAAGAAGGAGAAGGAGAAGGTGAAGTCTGGAGGGTGAATCAGAAGAAGCAGAAGAAGGAGAAGGAGAAGGTGAAGTCTGGAGGGTGAATCAGAAGAAGTAGAAGAAGGAGAAGGAGAAGGTGAAGTCTGGAGGGTGAATCAGAAGAAGTAGAACAAGGAGAAGGAGAAGTTGAAGTCTGGAGGGTGCATCAGAAGAAGCAGAAGAAGGAGAAGGAGAAGGTGAAGTTTGGAGGGCGAATCAGAAGAAGCAGAAAAAGGAGAAGGAGAAGATGAAGTCTGGAGGGTGAATCAGAATAAGTAGAAGAAGGAGAAGGAGAAGGTGAAGTCTGGAGGGTGAATCAGAAGAAGCAGAAGAAGGGGAAGGAGAAGGTGAAGTCTGAAGAGTGAATCAGAAGAAGCAGAAGAAGGAGAAGTAGAAGGTGAAGTCTGGAGGGTGAATCAGAAGAAGCAGAATAAGGAGAAGGAGAAGGTGAAGTCTGGAGGGTGAATCAGAAGAAGTTGTAGAAGGAGAAGGAGAAGGTGAAGACTGGAGGTTGAATCAGAAGAAGTAGAAGAAGGAGAAGGAGAAGGTGAAGTCTGGAGGGTGAATCAGAAGACGTAGAAGAAGTAGAAGGAGAAGGCGAAATCTGGAGGGTGAATCAGAAGAAGCAGAAGAAGGAGAAGGAGAAGGAGAAGTTTGGAGGGTGCATCAGAAGAAGCAGAAGAAGGAGAAGGAGAAGTTGAAGTAAGGAGGGTGAAGCAGAAGAAGCAGAAGAAGGAGAAGGAGGAGGTGAAGTCTGGAGGGTGAATCAGAAGAAGCAGAAGAAGGAGAAGGAGAAGGTGAAGTCTGGAGGGTGAATCAGAAGAAGTTGAAGAAGGAGAAGGAGAAGGTGAAGTCTGGAGGGTGAATCAGAAGGAGCAGAATAAGGAGAAGGAGAAGGTGAAGTCTGGAGGGTGAATCAGAAGAAGCAGAAGAAGGAGAAGGAGAAGGTGAAGTCTGGAGGGTGAATCAGAAGAAGTAGAAGAAGGAGAAGGAGAAGGTGAAGTCTGGAGGGTGAAGCGGAAGAAGTAGAAGAAGGAGAAGGAGAAGGCGAAGTCTGGAGGGTGAATCAGAAGAAGCAGAAGAAGGAGAAGGAGAAGGTGAAGTCTGGAGGGTGAATCAGAAGAAGTAGAAGAAGGAGAAGGAGAAGGCGAAGTCTGGAGGGTGAACAGAAGAAGTTGTAGAAGGAGAAGGAGAAGGTGAAGACTGGAGGTTGAATCAGAAGAAGTAGAAGAAGGAGAAGGAGAAGGTGAAGTCTGGAGGGTGAATCAGAAGAAGTAGAAGAAGGAGAAGGAGAAGGCGAAGTCTGGAGGGTGAATCAGAAGAAGCAGAAGAAGGAGAAGGAGAAGGTGAAGTCTGGAGGGTGAATCAGAAGAAGCAGAAGAAGGAGAAGGAGAAGATGAAGTCTGGAGGGTGAATCAGAAGAATTAGAAGAAGGAGAAGGAGAAGTTGAGGTCTGGAGGGTGAATCAGAAGAAGCAGAAGAAGGAGAAGGAGAAGGTGAAGTCTGAAGGGTGAACCAGAAGAAGCAGAAGAAGGAGAAGGAGAAGGTGAAGTCTGGAGGGTGTATCAGAAGAAGCAGAAGAAGGAGAAGGAGAAGGTGAAGTCTGGAGGGTGAATCAGAAGAAGCAGAAGAAGGAGAAGGAGAAGGTGAAGTCTGGAGGGTGAATCAGAAGAAGTAGAAGAAGGAGAAGGAGAAGGTGAAGTCTGGAGGGTGAATCAGAAGAAGTAGAACAAGGAGAAGGAGAAGTTGAAGTCTGGAGGGTGCATCAGAAGAAGCAGAAGAAGGAGAAGGAGAAGGTGAAGTTTGGAGGGTGAATCAGAAGAAGCAGAAGAAGGAGAAGGAGAAGATGAAGTCTGGAGGGTGAATCAGAATAAGTAGAAGAAGGAGAAGGAGAAGGTGAAGTCTGGAGGGTGAATCAGAAGAAGCAGAAGAAGGGGAAGGAGAAGGTGAAGTCTGAAGAGTGAATCAGAAGAAGCAGAAGAAGGAGAAGGAGAAGGTGAAGTCTGGAGGGTGAATCAGAAGAAGCAGAATAAGGAGAAGGAGAAGGTGAAGTCTGGAGGGTGAATCAGAAGAAGCAGAAGAAGGAGAAGGAGAAGGTGAAGTCAGGAGGGTGAATCAGAAGAAGCAGAAGAAGGAGAAGGAGAAGGTGAAGTCTGGAGTGTGAATCAGAAGAATCAGAAGAAGGAGAAGGAGAAGGTGAAGTCTGGAGGGTGAATCAGAAGAAGCAGAAGAAAGAGAAGGAGAAGGTGAAGTCTAGAGGGTGAAGCAGAAGAAGCAGAAGAAGGAGAAGTAGAAGGTGAAGACTGGAGGGTGAATCAGAAGAAGTAGAAGAAGGAGAAGGAGAAGGTGAAGTCTGGAGGGTGAATCAGAAGAGGTAGAAGAAGGAGAAGGAGAAGGTGAAGTCTGGAGGGTGAATCAGAAGAAGTAGAAGAAGGAGAAGGAGATGGTGAAGTCTGGAGGGTGAATCAGAAGAAGTAGAAGAAGGAGAAGGAGAAGGTGAAGTCAGGAGGGTGAATCAGAAGAAGCAGAAGAAGGAGAAGGAGAAGGTGAAGTTAGGAGGGTGAATCAGAAGAAGCAGAAGAAGGAGAAGGAGAAGGTGAAGTCAGGGGGGTGAAGCAGAAAAAGTAGAAGAAGGAGAAGGAGAAGGCGAAGTCAGGAAGGTGAAGCAGAAGAAGCAGAAGAAGGAGAAGGAGAAGGTGAAGTCTGGCGGGCGCAGCAGAAGAAGCAGAAGAAGGAGAAGGTGAAGGTGAAGTCTGGAGGGTGAAGCAGAAGAAGCAGAAGAAGGAGAAGGAGAAGGTGAAGTCTGGAGGGTGAATCAGAAGAAGTAGAAGAAGGAGAAGGAGAAGGTGAAGTCAGGAGGGTGAAGCAGAAGAAGCAGAAGAAGGAGAAGGAGAAGGTGATGTCTGGAGGGTGAAGCAGAAGAAGCAGAAGAAGGAGAAGGAGAAGGTGAAGTCTGGAGGGCGAAGCAGAAGAAGTAGAAGAAGGAGAAGGAGAAGGTGAAGTCTGGATGGTGAAGCAGAAGAAGCAGAAGAAGGAGAAGGAGAAGGTGAAGTCTGGAGGGTGAATCAGAAGAAGTAGAAGAAGGAGAAGGAGAAGGTGAAGTCAGGAGGGTGAAGCAGAAGAAGCAGAAGAAGGAGAAGGAGAAGGTGAAGTCTGGAGGGTGAAACAGAAGAAGCAGAAGAAGGAGAAGGAGAAGGTGAAGTCTGGAGGGTGAAGCAGAAGAAGCAGAAGAAGGAGAAGGAGAAGGTGAAGTCAGGAGGGTGAATCAGAAGAAGTAGAAGAAGGAGAAGGAGAAGGTGAAGTCTGGAGGGTGAATCAGAAGAAGTAGAAGAAGGAGAAGGAGAAGGTGAAGTCTGGAGGTTGAATCAGAAGAAGTAGAAGAAGAAGAAGGAGAAGGGGAAGTCTGGAGGGTGAATCAGAAGAAGCAGAAGAAGGAGAAGGAGAAGGTGAAGTCAGGAGGGTGAATCAGAAGAAGCAGAAGAAGGAGAAGGAGAAGGTGAAGTTAGGAGGGTGAATCAGAAGAAGCAGAAGAAGGAGAAGGAGAAGGTGAAGTCAGGGGGGTGAAGCAGAAGAAGTAGAAGAAGGAGAAGGAGAAGGTGAAGTCAGGAGGGTGAAGCAGAAGAAGCAGAAGAAGGAGAAGGAGAAGGTGAAGTCAGGAGGGTGAAGCAGAAGAAGCAGAAGAAGGAGATGGAGACGGTGAAGCCTGGAGGGCGCAGCAGAAGAAGCAGAAGGAGGAGAAGGAGAAGGTGAAGTCCTAAGGGTGAAGCAGAAGAAGCAGAAGAAGGAGAAGGAGAAGGTGAAGTCTGGAGGGTGAATCAGAAGAAGTAGAAGAAGGAGAAGGAGAAGGTGAAGTCAGGAGGGTGAAGCAGAAGAGGCAGAAGAAGGAGAAGGAGAAGGTGAAATCTGGAGGGTGAAGCAGAAGAAGCAGAAGAAGGAGAAGGAGAAGGTGAAGTCTGGAGGGAGAAGCAGAAGAAGCAGAAGAAGGAGAAGGAGAAGGTGAAGTCTGGAGGGTGAAGCAGAAGAAGCAGAAGAAGGAGAAGGAGAAGGTGAAGTCTGGAGGGTGAATCACAAGAAGTAGAAGAAGGAGAAGGAGAAGCTGAAGTAAGGAGGGTGAAGCAGAAGAAGCAGAAGAAGGAGAAGGAGAAGGTGAAGTCTGGAGGGTGAAGCAGAAGAAGCAGAAGAAGGAGAAGGAGAAGGTGAAGTCTGGAGGGTGAAGCAGAAGAAGCAGAAGAAGGAGAAGGAGAAGGTGAAGTCAGGAGGGTGAATCAGAAGAAGTAGAAGAAGGAAAAGGAGAAGGTGAAGTCTGGAGGGGGAATCAGAAGAAGTAGAAGAAGGAGAAGGAGAAGGTGAAGTCTGGAGGGTGAATCAGAAGAAGTGGAAGAAGGAGAAGGAGAAGGTGAAGTCTGGAGGGTGAATCAGAAGAAGCAGAAGAAGGAGAAGGAGAAGGTGAAGTCTGGAGGGAGAAGCAGAAGAAGTAGAAGAAGGAGAAGGAGAAGGTGAAGTCTGGATTGTGAATCAGAAGAAGTAGAAGAAGGAGAAGGAGGAGGTGAAGTCTGGAGGGTGAATCAGAAGAAGTAGAAGAAGGAGAAGGAGAAGGTCAAGTCTGGAGGGCGAATCAAAAGGAGCAGAAGAAGGAGAAGGAGAAGGTGAAGTCTGGAGGGTGAATCAGAAGAAGTAGAAGAAGGAGAAGGAGAAGGTGTAGTCTGGAGGATGAATCAGAAGAAGTAGAAGAAGGAGAAGGAGAAGGTGAAGTCTGGAGGGTGAATCAGAAGAAGCAGAATAAGGAGAAGGAGAAGGTGAAGTCTGGAGGGTGAATCAAAAGAAGCAGAAGAAGGAGAAGGAGAAGGTGAAGTCTGGAGGGTGAATCAGAAGAAGTAGAAGAAGGAGAAGGAGAAGGTGAAGTCTGGAGCGTGAAGCAGAAGAAGTAGAAGAAGGAGAAGGAGAAGGTGAAGTCTGGAAGGCGAAGCAGAAGAAGCAGAAGAAGGAGAAGGAGAAGGTGAAGTCTGGAGGGTGAAGCAGAAGAAGCAGAAGAAGGAGAAGAAGAAGGTGAAGTCTGGAGGGTGAATCAGAAGAAGTAGAAGAAGGAGAAGGAGAAGGTGAAGTAAGGAGGGTGAAGCAGAAGAAGCAGAAGAAGGAGAAGGAGAAGGTGAAGTCTGGAGGGAGAAGCAGAAGAAGCAGAAGAAGGAGAAGGAGTAGGTGAAGTCTGGAGGGTGAATCAGAAGAAGCAGAAGAAGGAGAAGGAGAAGGTGAAGTCTGGAGGGTGAATCAGAAGAAGTTGAAGAAGGAGAAGGAGAAGGTGAAGTCTGGAGGGTGAATCAGAAGAAGCAGAATAAGGAGAAGGAGAAGGTGAAGTCTGGAGGGTGAATCAGAAGAAGCAGAAGAAGGAGAAGGTGAAGTCTGGAGGGTGAATCAGAAGAAGTAGAAGAAGGAGAAGGAGAAGGTGAAGTCTGGAGGGTGAAGCGGAAGAAGTAGAAGAAGGAGAAGGAGAAGGCGAAGTCTGGAGGGTGAATCAGAAGAAGCAGAAGAAGGAGAAGGAGAAGGTGAAGTCTGGAGGGTGAATCAGAAGAAGTAGAAGAAGGAGAAGGAGAAGGCGAAGTCTGGAGGGTGAATCAGAAGAAGTTGAAGAAGGAGAAGGAGAAGGTGAAGACTGGAGGTTGAATCAGAAGAAGTAGAAGAAGGAGAAGGAGAAGGTGAAGTCTGGAGGGTGAATCAGAAGAAGTAGAAGAAGGAGAAGGAGAAGGCGAAGTGTGGAGGGTGAATCAGAAGAAGCAGAAGAAGGAGAAGGAGAAGGAGAAGTCTGGAGGGTGAATCAGAAGAAGCAGAAGAAGGAGAAGGAGAAGATGAAGTCTGGAGGGTGAATCAGAAGAATTAGAAGAAGGAGAAGGAGAAGTTGAGGTCTGGAGGGTGAATCAGAAGAAGCAGAAGAAGGAGAAGGAGAAGGTGAAGTCTGAAGGGTGAACCAGAAGAAGCAGAAGAAGGAGAAGGAGAAGGTGAAGTCTGGAGGGTGTATCAGAAGAAGCAGAAGAAGGAGAAGGAGAAGGTGAAGTCTGGAGGGTGAACCAGAAGAAGCAGAAGAAGGAGAAGGAGAAGGTGAAGTCTGGAGGGTGAATCAGAAGAAGTAGAAGAAGGAGAAGGAGAAGGTGAAGTCTGGAGGGTGAATCAGAAGAAGTAGAACAAGGAGAAGGAGAAGTTGAAGTCTGGAGGGTGAATCAGAAGAAGCAGAAGAAGGAGAAGGAGAAGGTGAAGTCTGGAGGGTGAATCAGAAGAAGCAGAAGAAGGGGAAGGAGAAGGTGAAGTCTGAAGAGTGAATCAGAAGAAGCAGAAGAAGGAGAAGGAGAAGGTGAAGTCTGGAGGGTGAATCAGAAGAAGCAGAATAAGGAGAAGGAGAAGGTGAAGTCTGGAGGGTGAATCAGAAGAAGCAGAAGAAGGAGAAGGAGAAGGTGAAGTCTGGAGGGTGAATCAGAAGAAGTAGAAGAAGGAGAAGGAGAAGGTGAAGTCTGGAGGGTGAAGCAGAAGAAGTAGAAGAAGGAGAAGGAGAAGGTGAAGTCATGAGGGTGAATCAGAAGAAGTAGAAGAAGGAGAAGGAGAAGGTGAAGTCAGGAGGGTGAATCAGAAGAAGCAGAAGAAGGAGAAGGAGAAGGTGAAGTCTGGAGTGTGAATCAGAAGAATCAGAAGAAAGAGAAGGAGAAGGTGAAGTCTAGAGGGTGAAGCAGAAGAAGCAGAAGAAGGAGAAGGAGAAGGTGAAGTCAGGAGGGTGAATCAGAAGAAGTAGAAGAAGGAAAAGGAGAAGGTGAAGTCTGGAGGGTGAATCAGAAGAAGTAGAAGAAGGAGAAGGAGAAGGTGAAGTCTGGAGGGTGAATCAGAAGAAGTGGAAGAAGGAGAAGGAGAAGGTGAAGTCTGGAGGGTGAATCAGAAGAAGCAGAAGAAGGAGAAGGAGAAGGTGAAGTCTGGAGGGAGAAGCAGAAGAAGTAGAAGAAGGAGAAGGAGAAGGTGAAGTCTGGATTGTGAATCAGAAGAAGTAGAAGAAGGAGAAGGAGGAGGTGAAATCTGGAGGGTGAATCAGAAGAAGTAGAAGAAGGAGAAGGAGAAGGTCAAGTCTGGAGGGTGAATCAAAAGGAGCAGAAGAAGGAGAAGGAGAAGGTGAAGTCTGGAGGGTGAATCAGAAGAAGTAGAAGAAGGAGAAGGAGAAGGTGAAGTCTGGAGGGTGAAGCAGAAGAAGTAGAAGAAGGAGAAGGAGAAGGTGAAGTCATGAGGGTGAATCAGAAGAAGTAGAAGAAGGAGAAGGTGAAGTCAGGAGGGTGAATCAGAAGAAGCAGAAGAAGGAGAAGGAGAAGGTGAAGTCTGGAGTGTGAATCAGAAGAATCAGAAGAAAGAGAAGGAGAAGGTGAAGTCTAGAGGGTGAAGCAGAAGAAGCAGAAGAAGGAGAAGGAGAAGGTGAAGTCAGGAGGGTGAATCAGAAGAAGTAGAAGAAGGAAAAGGAGAAGGTGAAGTCTGGAGGGTGAATCAGAAGAAGTAGAAGAAGGAGAAGGAGAAGGTGAAGTCTGGAGGGTGAATCAGAAGAAGTGGAAGAAGGAGAAGGAGAAGGTGAAGTCTGGAGGGTGAATCAGAAGAAGCAGAAGAAGGAGAAGGAGAAGGTGAAGTCTGGAGGGAGGAGCAGAAGAAGTAGAAGAAGGAGAAGGTGAAGTCTGGATTGTGAATCAGAAGAAGTAGAAGAAGGAGAAGGAGGAGGTGAAGTCTGGAGGGTGAATCAGAAGAAGTAGAAGAAGGAGAAGGAGAAGGTCAAGTCTGGAGGGTGAATCAAAAGGAGCAGAAGAAGGAGAAGGAGAAGGTGAAGTCTGGAGGGTGAATCAGAAGAAGTAGAAGAAGGAGAAGGAGAAGGTGTAGTCTGGAGGATGAATCAGAAGAAGTAGAAGAAGGAGAAGGAGAAGGTGAAGTCTGGAGGGTGAATCAGAAGAAGCAGAATAAGGAGAAGGAGAAGGTGAAGTCTGGAGGGTGAATCAGAAGAAGCAGAAGAAGGAGAAGGAGAAGGTGAAGTCTGGAGGGTGAATCAGAAGAAGTAGAAGAAGGAGAAGGAGAAGGTGAAGTCTGGAGCGTGAAGCAGAAGAAGTAGAAGAAGGAGAAGGAGAAGGTGAAGTCTGGAGGGCGAAGCAGAAGAAGCAGAAGAAGGAGAAGGAGAAGGTGAAGTCTGGAGGGTGAAGCAGAAGAAGCAGAAGAAGGAGAAGGAGAAGGTGAAGTCTGGAGGGTGAATCAGAAGAAGTAGAAGAAGGAGAAGGAGAGGGTGAAGTCTGGAGGGCGAAGCAGAAGAAGTAGAAGAAGGAGAAGGAGAAGGTGAAGTCTGGATGGTGAAGCAGAAGAAGCAGAAGAAGGAGAAGGAGAAGGTGAAGTCTGGAGGGTGAATCAGAAGAAGTAGAAGAAGGAGAAGGAGAAGGTGAAGTCAGGAGGGTGAAGCAGAAGAAGCAGAAGAAGGAGAAGGAGAAGGTGAAGTCTGGAGGGTGAAACAGAAGAAGCAGAAGAAGGAGAAGGAGAAGGTGAAGTCTGGAGGGTGAAGCAGAAGAAGCAGAAGAAGGAGAAGGAGAAGGTGAAGTCAGGAGGGTGAATCAGAAGAAGTAGAAGAAGGAGAAGGAGAAGGTGAAGTCTGGAGGGTGAATCAGAAGAAGTAGAAGAAGGAGAAGGAGAAGGTGAAGTCTGGAGGTTGAATCAGAAGAAGTAGAAGAAGAAGAAGGAGAAGGGGAAGTCTGGAGGGTGAATCAGAAGAAGCAGAAGAAGGAGAAGGAGAAGGTGAAGTCAGGAGGGTGAATCAGAAGAAGCAGAAGAAGGAGAAGGAGAAGGTGAAGTTAGGAGGGTGAATCAGAAGAAGCAGAAGAAGGAGAAGGAGAAGGTGAAGTCAGGGGGGTGAAGCAGAAGAAGTAGAAGAAGGAGAAGGAGAAGGTGAAGTCAGGAGGGTGAAGCAGAAGAAGCAGAAGAAGGAGAAGGAGAAGGTGAAGTCAGGAGGGTGAAGCAGAAGAAGCAGAAGAAGGAGATGGAGACGGTGAAGCCTGGAGGGCGCAGCAGAAGAAGCAGAAGGAGCAGAAGGAGAAGGTGAAGTCCTAAGGGTGAAGCAGAAGAAGCAGAAGAAGGAGAAGGAGAAGGTGAAGTCTGGAGGGTGAATCAGAAGAAGTAGAAGAAGGAGAAGGAGAAGGTGAAGTCAGGAGGGTGAAGCAGAAGAGGCAGAAGAAGGAGAAGGAGAAGGTGAAATCTGGAGGGTGAAGCAGAAGAAGCAGAAGAAGGAGAAGGAGAAGGTGAAGTCTGGAGGGAGAAGCAGAAGAAGCAGAAGAAGGAGAAGGAGAAGGTGAAGTCTGGAGGGTGAAGCAGAAGAAGCAGAAGAAGGAGAAGGAGAAGGTGAAGTCTGGAGGGTGAATCACAAGAAGTAGAAGAAGGAGAAGGAGAAGCTGAAGTAAGGAGGGTGAAGCAGAAGAAGCAGAAGAAGGAGAAGGAAAAGGTGAAGTCTGGAGGGTGAAGCAGAAGAAGCAGAAGAAGGAGAAGGAGAAGGTGAAGTCTGGAGGGTGAAGCAGAAGAAGCAGAAGAAGGAGAAGGAGAAGGTGAAGTCAGGAGGGTGAATCAGAAGAAGTAGAAGAAGGAAAAGGAGAAGGTGAAGTCTGGAGGGGGAATCAGAAGAAGTAGAAGAAGGAGAAGGAGAAGGTGAAGTCTGGAGGGTGAATCAGAAGAAGTGGAAGAAGGAGAAGGAGAAGGTGAAGTCTGGAGGGTGAATCTGAAGAAGCAGAAGAAGGAGAAGGAGAAGGTGAAGTCTGGAGGGAGAAGCAGAAGAAGTAGAAGAAGGAGAAGGAGAAGGTGAAGTCTGGATTGTGAATCAGAAGAAGTAGAAGAAGGAGAAGGAGGAGGTGAAGTCTGGAGGGTGAATCAGAAGAAGTAGAAGAAGGAGAAGGAGAAGGTCAAGTCTGGAGGGCGAATCAAAAGGAGCAGAAGAAGGAGAAGGAGAAGGTGAAGTCTGGAGGGTGAATCAGAAGAAGTAGAAGAAGGAGAAGGAGAAGGTGTAGTCTGGAGGATGAATCAGAAGAAGTAGAAGAAGGAGAAGGAGAAGGTGAAGTCTGGAGGGTGAATCAGAAGAAGCAGAATAAGGAGAAGGAGAAGGTGAAGTCTGGAGGGTGAATCAAAAGAAGCAGAAGAAGGAGAAGGAGAAGGTGAAGTCTGGAGGGTGAATCAGAAGAAGTAGAAGAAGGAGAAGGAGAAGGTGAAGTCTGGAGCGTGAAGCAGAAGAAGTAGAAGAAGGAGAAGGAGAAGGTGAAGTCTGGAAGGCGAAGCAGAAGAAGCAGAAGAAGGAGAAGGAGAAGGTGAAGTCTGGAGGGTGAAGCAGAAGAAGCAGAAGAAGGAGAAGAAGAAGGTGAAGTCTGGAGGGTGAATCAGAAGAAGTAGAAGAAGGAGAAGGAGAAGGTGAAGTAAGGAGGGTGAAGCAGAAGAAGCAGAAGAAGGAGAAGGAGAAGGTGAAGTCTGGAGGGAGAAGCAGAAGAAGCAGAAGAAGGAGAAGGAGTAGGTGAAGTCTGGAGGGTGAATCAGAAGAAGCAGAAGAAGGAGAAGGAGAAGGTGAAGTCTGGAGGGTGAATCAGAAGAAGTTGAAGAAGGAGAAGGAGAAGGTGAAGTCTGGAGGGTGAATCAGAAGAAGCAGAATAAGGAGAAGGAGAAGGTGAAGACTGGAGGGTGAATCAGAAGAAGCAGAAGAAGGAGAAGGTGAAGTCTGGAGGGTGAATCAGAAGAAGTAGAAGAAGGAGAAGGAGAAGGTGAAGTCTGGAGGGTGAAGCGGAAGAAGTAGAAGAAGGAGAAGGAGAAGGCGAAGTCTGGAGGGTGAATCAGAAGAAGCAGAAGAAGGAGAAGGAGAAGGTGAAGTCTGGAGGGTGAATCAGAAGAAGTAGAAGAAGGAGAAGGAGAAGGCGAAGTCTGGAGGGTGAATCAGAAGAAGTTGAAGAAGGAGAAGGAGAAGGTGAAGACTGGAGGTTGAATCAGAAGAAGTAGAAGAAGGAGAAGGAGAAGGTGAAGTCTGGAGGGTGAATCAGAAGAAGTAGAAGAAGGAGAAGGAGAAGGCGAAGTCTGGAGGGTGAATCAGAAGAAGCAGAAGAAGGAGAAGGAGAAGGTGAAGTCTGGAGGGTGAATCAGAAGAAGCAGAAGAAGGAGAAGGAGAAGATGAAGTCTGGAGGGTGAATCAGAAGAATTAGAAGAAGGAGAAGGAGAAGTTGAGGTCTGGAGGGTGAATCAGAAGAAGCAGAAGAAGGAGAAGGAGAAGGTGAAGTCTGAAGGGTGAACCAGAAGAAGCAGAAGAAGGAGAAGGAGAAGGTGAAGTCTGGAGGGTGTATCAGAAGAAGCAGAAGAAGGAGAAGGAGAAGGTGAAGTCTGGAGGGTGAACCAGAAGAAGCAGAAGAAGGAGAAGGAGAAGGTGAAGTCTGGAGGGTGAATCAGAAGAAGTAGAAGAAGGAGAAGGAGAAGGTGAAGTCTGGAGGGTGAATCAGAAGAAGTAGAACAAGGAGAAGGAGAAGTTGAAGTCTGGAGGGTGAATCAGAAGAAGCAGAAGAAGGAGAAGGAGAAGGTGAAGTCTGGAGGGTGAATCAGAAGAAGCAGAAGAAGGGGAAGGAGAAGGTGAAGTCTGAAGAGTGAATCAGAAGAAGCAGAAGAAGGAGAAGGAGAAGGTGAAGTCTGGAGGGTGAATCAGAAGAAGCAGAATAAGGAGAAGGAGAAGGTGAAGTCTGGAGGGTGAATCAGAAGAAGCAGAAGAAGGAGAAGGAGAAGGTGAAGTCTGGAGGGTGAATCAGAAGAAGTAGAAGAAGGAGAAGGAGAAGGTGAAGTCTGGAGGGTGAAGCAGAAGAAGTAGAAGAAGGAGAAGGAGAAGGTGAAGTCATGAGGGTGAATCAGAAGAAGTAGAAGAAGGAGAAGGAGAAGGTGAAGTCAGGAGGGTGAATCAGAAGAAGCAGAAGAAGGAGAAGGAGAAGGTGAAGTCTGGAGTGTGAATCAGAAGAATCAGAAGAAGGAGAAGGAGAAGGTGAAGTCTGGAGGGTGAATCAGAAGAAGCAGAAGAAAGAGAAGGAGAAGGTGAAGTCTAGAGGGTGAAGCAGAAGAAGCAGAAGAAGGAGAAGGAGAAGGTGAAGTCAGGAGGGTGAATCAGAAGAAGTAGAAGAAGGAAAAGGAGAAGGTGAAGTCTGGAGGGTGAATCAGAAGAAGTAGAAGAAGGAGAAGGAGAAGGTGAAGTCTGGAGGGTGAATCAGAAGAAGTGGAAGAAGGAGAAGGAGAAGGTGAAGTCTGGAGGGTGAATCAGAAGAAGCAGAAGAAGGAGAAGGAGAAGGTGAAGTCTGGAGGGAGAAGCAGAAGAAGTAGAAGAAGGAGAAGGAGAAGGTGAAGTCTGGATTGTGAATCAGAAGAAGTAGAAGAAGGAGAAGGAGGAGGTGAAGTCTGGAGGGTGAATCAGAAGAAGTAGAAGAAGGAGAAGGAGAAGGTCAAGTCTGGAGGGTGAATCAAAAGGAGCAGAAGAAGGAGAAGGAGAAGGTGAAGTCTGGAGGGTGAATCAGAAGAAGTAGAAGAAGGAGAAGGAGAAGGTGAAGTCTGGAGGGTGAAGCAGAAGAAGTAGAAGAAGGAGAAGGAGAAGGTGAAGTCATGAGGGTGAATCAGAAGAAGTAGAAGAAGGAGAAGGTGAAGTCAGGAGGGTGAATCAGAAGAAGCAGAAGAAGGAGAAGGAGAAGGTGAAGTCTGGAGTGTGAATCAGAAGAATCAGAAGAAGGAGAAGGAGAAGGTGAAGTCTGGAGGGTGAATCAGAAGAAGCAGAAGAAAGAGAAGGAGAAGGTGAAGTCTAGAGGGTGAAGCAGAAGAAGCAGAAGAAGGAGAAGGAGAAGGTGAAGTCAGGAGGGTGAATCAGAAGAAGTAGAAGAAGGAAAAGGAGAAGATGAAGTCTGGAGGGTGAATCAGAAGAAGTAGAAGAAGGAGAAGGAGAAGGTGAAGTCTGGAGGGTGAATCAGAAGAAGTGGAAGAAGGAGAAGGAGAAGGTGAAGTCTGGAGGGTGAATCAGAAGAAGCAGAAGAAGGAGAAGGAGAAGGTGTAGTCTGGAGGGAGGAGCAGAAGAAGTAGAAGAAGGAGAAGGTGAAGTCTGGATTGTGAATCAGAAGAAGTAGAAGAAGGAGAAGGAGGAGGTGAAGTCTGGAGGGTGAATCAGAAGAAGTAGAAGAAGGAGAAGGAGAAGGTCAAGTCTGGAGGGTGAATCAAAAGGAGCAGAAGAAGGAGAAGGAGAAGGTGAAGTCTGGAGGGTGAATCAGAAGAAGTAGAAGAAGGAGAAGGAGAAGGTGTAGTCTGGAGGATGATCAGAAGAAGTAGAAGAAGGAGAAGGAGAAGGTGAAGTCTGGAGGGTGAATCAGAAGAAGCAGAATAAGGAGAAGGAGAAGGTGAAGTCTGGAGGGTGAATCAGAAGAAGCAGAAGAAGGAGAAGGAGAAGGTGAAGTCTGGAGGGTGAATCAGAAGAAGTAGAAGAAGGAGAAGGAGAAGGTGAAGTCTGGAGCGTGAAGCAGAAGAAGTAGAAGAAGGAGAAGGAGAAGGTGAAGTCTGGAGGGCGAAGCAGAAGAAGCAGAAGAAGGAGAAGGAGAAGGTGAAGTCTGGAGGGTGAAGCAGAAGAAGCAGAAGAAGGAGAAGAAGAAGGTGAAGTCTGGAGGGTGAATCAGAAGAAGTAGAAGAAGGAGAAGGAGAAGGTGAAGTAGGGAGGGTGAAGCAGAAGAAGCAGAAGAAGGAGAAGGAGAAGGTGAAGTCTGGAGGGAGAAGCAGAAGAAGCAGAAGAAGGAGAAGGAGGAGGTGAAGTCTGGAGGGTGAATCAGAAGAAGCAGAAGAAGGAGAAGGAGAAGGTGAAGTCTGGAGGGTGAATCAGAAGAAGTTGAAGAAGGAGAAGGAGAAGGTGAAGTCTGGAGGGTGAATCAGAAGAAGCAGAATAAGGAGAAGGAGAAGGTGAAGTCTGGAGGGTGAATCAGAAGAAGCAGAAGAAGGAGAAGGAGAAGGTGAAGTCTGGAGGGTGAATCAGAAGAAGTAGAAAAAGGAGAAGGAGAAGGTGAAGTCTGGAGGGTGAAGCGGAAGAAGTAGAAGAAGGAGAAGGAGAAGGCGAAGTCTGGAGGGTGAATCAGAAGAAGCAGAAGAAGGAGAAGGAGAAGGTGAAGTCTGGAGGGTGAATCAGAAGAAGTAGAAGAAGGAGAAGGAGAAGGCGAAGTCTGGAGGGTGAATCAGAAGAAGTTGAAGAAGGAGAAGGAGAAGGTGAAGACTGGAGGTTGAATCAGAAGAAGTAGAAGAAGGAGAAGGTGAAGGTGAAGTCTGGAGGGTGAATCAGAAGAAGTAGAAGAAGGAGAAGGAGAAGGCGAAGTCTGGAGGGTGAATCAGAAGAAGCAGAAGAAGGAGAAGGAGAAGGTGAAGTCTGGAGGGTGAATCAGAAGAAGCAGAAGAAGGAGAAGGAGAAGATGAAGTCTGGAGGGTGAATCAGAAGAATTAGAAGAAGGAGAAGGAGAAGTTGAGGTCTGGAGGGTGAATCAGAAGAAGCAGAAGAAGGAGAAGGAGAAGGTGAAGTCTGAAGGGTGAACCAGAAGAAGCAGAAGAAGGAGAAGGAGAAGGTGAAGTCTGGAGGGTGTATCAGAAGAAGCAGAAGAAGGAGAAGGAGAAGGTGAAGTCTGGAGGGTGAATCAGAAGAAGCAGAAGAAGGAGAAGGAGAAGGTGAAGTCTGGAGGGTGAATCAGAAGAAGTAGAAGAAGGAGAAGGAGAAGGTGAAGTCTGGAGGGTGAATCAGAAGAAGTAGAACAAGGAGAAGGAGAAGTTGAAGTCTGGAGGGTGAATCAGAAGAAGCAGAAGAAGGAGAAGGAGAAGGTGAAGTCAGGAGGGTGAATCAGAAGAAGCAGAAGAAGGAGAAGGAGAAGATGAAGTCTGGAGGGTGAATCAGAAAAAGTAGAAGAAGGAGAAGGAGAAGGTGAAGTCTGGAGGGTGAATCAGAAGAAGCAGAAGAAGGGGAAGGAGAAGGTGAAGTCTGAAGAGTGAATCAGAAGAAGCAGAAGAAGGAGAAGGAGAAGTTGAAGTCTGGAGGGTGAATCAGAAGAAGCAGAATAAGGAGAAGGAGAAGGTGAAGTCTGGAGGGTGAATCAGAAGAAGCAGAAGAAGGAGAAGGAGAAGGTGAAGTCTGGAGGGTGAAGCAGAAGAAGTAGAAGAAGGAGAAGGAGAAGGTGAAGTCTGGAGGGTGAAGCAGAAGAAGTAGAAGAAGGAGAAGGAGAAGGTGAAGTCATGAGGGTGAATCAGAAGAAGTAGAAGAAGGAGAAGGAGAAGGTGAAGTCAGGAGGGTGAATCAGAAGAAGCAGAAGAAGGAGAAGGAGAAGGTGAAGTCTGGAGTGTGAATCAGAAGAATCAGAAGAAGGAGAAGGAGAAGGTGAAGTCTGGAGGGTGAATCAGAAGAAGCAGAAGAAAGAGAAGGAGAAGGTGAAGTCTAGAGGGTGAAGCAGAAGAAGCAGAAGAAGGAGAAGTAGAAGGTGAAGACTGGAGGGTGAATCAGAAGAAGTAGAAGAAGGAGAAGGAGAAGGTGAAGTCTGGAGGGTGAATCAGAAGAGGTAGAAGAAGGAGAAGGAGAAGGTGAAGTCTGGAGGGTGAATCAGAAGAAGTCGAAGAAGAGAAGGAAATGGTGAAGTCTGGAGGGTGAATCAGAAGAAGTAGAAGAAGGAGAAGGAGAAGGTGAAGTCAGGAGGGTGAATCAGAAGAAGCAGAAGAAGGAGAAGGAGAAGGTGAAGTTAGGAGGGTGAATCAGAAGAAGCAGAAGAAGGAGAAGGAGAAGGTGAAGTCAGGGGGGTGAAGCAGAAAAAGTAGAAGAAGGAGAAGGAGAAGGCGAAGTCAGGAAGGTGAAGCAGAAGAACCAGAAGAAGGAGAAGGAGAAGGTGAAGTCTGGCGGGCGCAGCAGAAGAAGCAGAAGAAGGAGAAGGTGAAGGTGAAGTCTGGAGGGTGAAGCAGAAGAAGCAGAAGAAGGAGAAGGAGAAGGTGAAGTCTGGAGGGTGAATCAGAAGAAGTAGAAGAAGGAGAAGGAGAAGGTGAAGTCAGGAGGGTGAAGCAGAAGAAGCAGAAGAAGGAGAAGGAGAAGGTGAAGTCTGGAGGGTGAAGCAGAAGAAGCAGAAGAAGGAGAAGGAGAAGGTGAAGTCTGGAGGGCGAAGCAGAAGAAGTAGAAGAAGGAGAAGGAGAAGGTGAAGTCTGGATGGTGAAGCAGAAGAAGCAGAAGAAGGAGAAGGAGAAGGTGAAGTCTGGAGGGTGAATCAGAAGAAGTAGAAGAAGGAGAAGGAGAAGGTGAAGTCAGGAGGGTGAAGCAGAAGAAGCAGAAGAAGGAGAAGGAGAAGGTGAAGTCTGGAGGGTGAAACAGAAGAAGCAGAAGAAGGAGAAGGAGAAGGTGAAGTCTGGAGGGTGAAGCAGAAGAAGCAGAAGAAGGAGAAGGAGAAGGTGAAGTCAGGAGGGTGAATCAGAAGAAGTAGAAGAAGGAGAAGGAGAAGGTGAAGTCTGGAGGGTGAATCAGAAGAAGTAGAAGAAGGAGAAGGAGAAGGTGAAGTCTGGAGGTTGAATCAGAAGAAGTAGAAGAAGAAGAAGGAGAAGGGGAAGTCTGGAGGGTGAATCAGAAGAAGCAGAAGAAGGAGAAGGAGAAGGTGAAGTCTGGAGGGAGAAGCAGAAGAAGTGGAAGAAGAAGGAGAAGGTGAAATCTGGAGGGTGAATAAGAAGAAGTAGAAGAAGGAGAAGGAGAAGGTGAAGTCTGGAGGGTGAATCAGAAGAAGTAGAAGAAGGAGAAGGAGAAGGTGAAGTCTGGAGGGTGAATCAGAAGAAGCAGAAGAAGGAGAAGGAGAAGGTGGAGTCTGGAGGCTGAATCAGAAGAAGTAGAAGAAGGAGAAGGAGAAGGTGTAGTCTGGAGAGTGAATCAGAAGAAGTAGACGAAGGAGAAGGAGAAGGTGAAGTCTGGAGGGTGAATCAGAAAAAGCAGAAGAAGGAGAAGGAGAAGGCGAAGTCTGGAGGGTGAATCAGAAGAAGTAGAAGAAGGAGAAGGAGAAGGTGAAGTCTGGAGGGTGAATCAGAAGAAGCAGAAGAAGGAGAAGGAGAAGGTGAAGTCTGGAGGGTGAATCTGAAGAAGCAGAAGAAGGAGAAGGAGAAGGTGAAGTCTGGAGGGTGAATCAGAAGAAGCAGAAGAAGGAGAAGGAGAAGGTGAAGTCTGGAGGGTGAATCAGAAGAAGCAGAAGAAGTAGAAGGAGAAGGTGAAGTCTGGAGGGTGAATCAGAAGAAGTAGAAGAAGGAGAAGGAGAAGGTGAAGTCTGGAGGGTGAATCAGAAGAAGCAGAAGAAGGAGAAGGAGAAGGTGAAGTCAGGAGTGTGAATCAGAAGAAGCAGAAACAGGAGAAGGAGAAGGTGAAGACTGGAGGGTGAATCAGAAGAAGTAGAAGAAGCAGAAGGAGAAGGTGAAGTCTGGAGGGTGAATCAGAAGAAGTAGAAGAAGGAGAAGGAGATGGTGAGGTCTGGAGGGTGAATCAGAAGAAGCAGAAGAAGGAGAAGGAGAAGGTGAAGTCTGGAGGGTGAATCAGAAGAAGCAGAAGAAGGAGAAGGAGAAGGTGAAGACTGGCGGGTGAATCAGAAGAAGTAGAAGAAGGAGAAGGAGAAGATGAAGTCTGGAGGGTGAATCAGAAGAAGTAGAAGAAGGAGAAGGAGAAGGTGAGGTCTGGAGGGTGAATCAGAAGAAGTAGAAGAAGCAGAAGGAGAAGGTGTAGTCTGGAGAGTGAATCAGAAGAAGTAGACGAAGGAGAAGGAGAAGGTGAAGTCTGGAGGGTGAATCAGAAAAAGCAGAAGAAGGAGAAGGAGAAGGCGAAGTCTGGAGGGTGAATCAGAAGAAGTAGAAGAAGGAGAAGGAGAAGGTGAAGTCTGGAGGGTGAATCAGAAGAAGCAGAAGAAGGAGAAGGAGAAGGTGAAGTCTGGAGGGTGAATCTGAAGAAGCAGAAGAAGGAGAAGGAGAAGGTGAAGTCTGGAGGGTGAATCAGAAGAAGCAGAAGAAGGAGAAGGAGAAGGTGAAGTCTGGAGGGTGAATCAGAAGAAGCAGAAGAAGTAGAAGGAGAAGGTGAAGTCTGGAGGGTGAATCAGAAGAAGTAGAAGAAGGAGAAGGAGAAGGTGAAGTCTGGAGGGTGAATCAGAAGAAGCAGAAGAAGGAGAAGGAGAAGGTGAAGTCAGGAGTGTGAATCAGAAGAAGCAGAAACAGGAGAAGGAGAAGGTGAAGACTGGAGGGTGAATCAGAAGAAGTAGAAGAAGCAGAAGGAGAAGGTGAAGTCTGGAGGGTGAATCAGAAGAAGTAGAAGAAGGAGAAGGAGATGGTGAGGTCTGGAGGGTGAATCAGAAGAAGCAGAAGAAGGAGAAGGAGAAGGTGAAGTCTGGAGGGTGAATCAGAAGAAGCAGAAGAAGGAGAAGGAGAAGGTGAAGACTGGCGGGTGAATCAGAAGAAGTAGAAGAAGGAGAAGGAGAAGATGAAGTCTGGAGGGTGAATCAGAAGAAGTAGAAGAAGGAGAAGGAGAAGGTGAGGTCTGGAGGGTGAATCAGAAGAAGCAGAAGAAGGAGAAGGAGAAGGTGAAGTCTGGAGGGTGAATCAGAAGAAGCAGAAGAAGGAGAAGGAGAAGGTGAAGTCTGGAGGGTGAATCAGAAGAAGCAGAAGAAGGAGAAGGAGAAGGTGAAGTCAGGAGGGTGAATCAGAAGAAGCAGAAGAAGGAGAAGGAGAAGGTGAAGTTAGGAGGGTGAATCAGAAGAAGTAGAAGAAGGAGAAGGAGAAGGTGAAGTCTGGAGGGAGAATCAGAAGAAGTAGAAGAAGGAGAAGGAGAAGGTGAAGTCAGGAGGGTGAAGCAGAAGAAGCAGAAGAAGGAGAAGGAGAAGGTGAAATCTGGAGTGTGAAGCAGAAGAAGGAGAAGGAGAAGGTGAAGTCTGGAGGGCGAAGCAGAAGAAGCAGAAGAAGGAGAAGGAGAAGGTGAAGTCTGGAGGGTGAAGCAGAAGAAGCAGAAGAAGGAGAAGGAGAAGGTGAAGTCTGGAGGGTGAATCACAAGAAGTAGAAGAAGGAGAAGGAGAAGGTGAAGTAAGGAGGGTGAAGCAGAAGAAGCAGAAGAAGGAGAAGGAGAAGGTGAAGTCTGGAGGGTGAATCAGAAGAAGCAGAATAAGGAGAAGGAGAAGGTGAAGTCTGGAGGGTGAATCAGAAGAAGCAGAAGAAGGAGAAGGAGAAGGTGAAGTCTGGAGGGTGAATCAGAAGAAGTAGAAGAAGGAGAAGGAGAAGGTGAAGTCTGGAGCGTGAAGCAGAAGAAGTAGAAGAAGGAGAAGGAGAAGGTGAAGTCTGGAGGGCGAAGCAGAAGAAGCAGAAGAAGGAGAAGGAGAAGGCGAAGTCTGGAGGGTGAATCAGAAGAAGTAGAAGAAGGAGAAGGAGAAGGTGAAGTCTGGAGGGTGAATCAGAAGAAGCAGAAGAAGGAGAAGGAGAAGGTGAAGTCTGGAGGGTGAATCTGAAGAAGCAGAAGAAGGAGAAGGAGAAGGTGAAGTCTGGAGGGTGAATCAGAAGAAGCAGAAGAAGGAGAAGGAGAAGGTGAAGTCTGGAGGGTGAATCAGAAGAAGCAGAAGAAGTAGAAGGAGAAGGTGAAGTCTGGAGGGTGAATCAGAAGAAGTAGAAGAAGGAGAAGGAGAAGGTGAAGTCTGGAGGGTGAATCAGAAGAAGCAGAAGAAGGAGAAGGAGAAGGTGAAGTCAGGAGTGTGAATCAGAAGAAGCAGAAACAGGAGAAGGAGAAGGTGAAGACTGGAGGGTGAATCAGAAGAAGTAGAAGAAGCAGAAGGAGAAGGTGAAGTCTGGAGGGTGAATCAGAAGAAGTAGAAGAAGGAGAAGGAGATGGTGAGGTCTGGAGGGTGAATCAGAAGAAGCAGAAGAAGGAGAAGGAGAAGGTGAAGTCTGGAGGGTGAATCAGAAGAAGCAGAAGAAGGAGAAGGAGAAGGTAAAGACTGGCGGGTGAATCAGAAGAAGTAGAAGAAGGAGAAGGAGAAGATGAAGTCTGGAGGGTGAATCAGAAGAAGTAGAAGAAGGAGAAGGAGAAGGTGAGGTCTGGAGGGTGAATCAGAAAAGCAGAAGAAGGAGAAGGAGAAGGTGAAGTCTGGAGGGTGAATCAGAAGAAGCAGAAGAAGGAGAAGGAGATGGTGAGGTCTGGAGGGTGAATCAGAAGAAGCAGAAGAAGGAGAAGGAGAAGGTGAAGTCTGGAGGGTGAATCAGAAGAAGTAGAAGAAGGAGAAGGAGAAGGTGAAGTCTGGAGGGTGAATCAGAAGAAGTAGAAGAAGGAGAAGGAGAAGGTGAAGTCAGGAGGGTGAAGCAGAAGAAGCAGAAGAAGGAGAAGGAGAAGGTGAAATCTGGAGGGTGAAGCAGAAGAAGCAGAAGAAGGAGAAGGAGAAGGTGAAGTCTGGAGGGCGAAGCAGAAGAAGCAGAAGAAGGAGAAGGAGAAGGTGAAGTCTGGAGGGTGAAGCAGAAGAAGCAGAAGAAGGAGAAGAAGAAGGTGAAGTCTGGAGGGTGAATCAGAAGAAGTAGAAGAAGGAGAAGGAGAAGGTGAAGTAAGGAGGGTGAAGCAGAAGAAGCAGAAGAAGGAGAAGGAGAAGGTGAAGTCTGGAGGGAGAAGCAGAAGAAGCAGAAGAAGGAGAAGGAGGAGGTGAAGTCTGGAGGGTGAATCAGAAGAAGCAGAATAAGGAGAAGGAGAAGGTGAAGTCTGGAGGGTGAATCAGAAGAAGTTGAAGAAGGAGAAGGAGAAGGTGAAGTCTGGAGGGTGAATCAGAAGAAGCAGAATAAGGAGAAGGAGAAGGTGAAGTCTGGAGGGTGAATCAGAAGAAGCAGAAGAAGGAGAAGGAGAAGGTGAAGTCTGGAGGGTGAATCAGAAGAAGTAGAAGAAGGAGAAGGAGAAGGTGAAGTCTGGAGGGTGAAGCGGAAGAAGTAGAAGAAGGAGAAGGAGAAGGCGAAGTCTGGAGGGTGAATCAGAAGAAGCAGAAGAAGGAGAAGGAGAAGGTGAAGTCTGGAGGGTGAATCAGAAGAAGTAGAAGAAGGAGAAGGAGAAGGCGAAGTCTGGAGGGTGAATCAGAAGAAGTTGAAGAAGGAGAAGGAGAAGGTGAAGACTGGAGGTTGAATCAGAAGAAGTAGAAGAAGGAGAAGGAGAAGGTGAAGTCTGGAGGGTGAATCAGAAGAAGTTGAAGAAGGAGAAGGAGAAGGTGAAGTCTGGAGTGTGAATCAGAAGAATCAGAAGAAGGAGAAGGAGAAGGTGAAGTCTGGAGGGTGAATCAGAAGAAGCAGAAGAAAGAGAAGGAGAAGGTGAAGTCTAGAGGGTGAAGCAGAAGAAGCAGAAGAAGGAGAAGTAGAAGGTGAAGACTGGAGGGTGAATCAGAAGAAGTAGAAGAAGGAGAAGGAGAAGGTGAAGTCTGGAGGGTGAATCAGAAGAGGTAGAAGAAGGAGAAGGAGAAGGTGAAGTCTGGAGGGTGAATCAGAAGAAGTCGAAGAAGAGAAGGAAATGGTGAAGTCTGGAGGGTGAATCAGAAGAAGTAGAAGAAGGAGAAGGAGAAGGTGAAGTCAGGAGGGTGAATCAGAAGAAGCAGAAGAAGGAGAAGGAGAAGGTGAAGTTAGGAGGGTGAATCAGAAGAAGCAGAAGAAGGAGAAGGAGAAGGTGAAGTCAGGGGGGTGAAGCAGAAAAAGTAGAAGAAGGAGAAGGAGAAGGCGAAGTCAGGAAGGTGAAGCAGAAGAAGCAGAAGAAGGAGAAGGAGAAGGTGAAGTCTGGCGGGCGCAGCAGAAGAAGCAGAAGAAGGAGAAGGTGAAGGTGAAGTCTGGAGGGTGAAGCAGAAGAAGCAGAAGAAGGAGAAGGAGAAGGTGAAGTCTGGAGGGCGAAGCAGAAGAAGCAGAAGAAGGAGAAGGAGAAGGTGAAGTCTGGAGGGTGAAGCAGAAGAAGCAGAAGAAGGAGAAGAAGAAGGTGAAGTCTGGAGGGTGAATCAGAAGAAGTAGAAGAAGGAGAAGGAGAAGGTGAAGTAAGGAGGGTGAAGCAGAAGAAGCAGAAGAAGGAGAAGGAGAAGGTGAAGTCTGGAGGGAGAAGCAGAAGAAGCAGAAGAAGGAGAAGGAGGAGGTGAAGTCTGGAGGGTGAATCAGAAGAAGCAGAATAAGGAGAAGGAGAAGGTGAAGTCTGGAGGGTGAATCAGAAGAAGTTGAAGAAGGAGAAGGAGAAGGTGAAGTCTGGAGGGTGAATCAGAAGAAGCAGAATAAGGAGAAGGAGAAGGTGAAGTCTGGAGGGTGAATCAGAAGAAGCAGAAGAAGGAGAAGGAGAAGGTGAAGTCTGGAGGGTGAATCAGAAGAAGTAGAAGAAGGAGAAGGAGAAGGTGAAGTCTGGAGGGTGAAGCGGAAGAAGTAGAAGAAGGAGAAGGAGAAGGCGAAGTCTGGAGGGTGAATCAGAAGAAGCAGAAGAAGGAGAAGGAGAAGGTGAAGTCTGGAGGGTGAATCAGAAGAAGTAGAAGAAGGAGAAGGAGAAGGCGAAGTCTGGAGGGTGAATCAGAAGAAGTTGAAGAAGGAGAAGGAGAAGGTGAAGACTGGAGGTTGAATCAGAAGAAGTAGAAGAAGGAGAAGGAGAAGGTGAAGTCTGGAGGGTGAATCAGAAGAAGTTGAAGAAGGAGAAGGAGAAGGTGAAGTCTGGAGTGTGAATCAGAAGAATCAGAAGAAGGAGAAGGAGAAGGTGAAGTCTGGAGGGTGAATCAGAAGAAGCAGAAGAAAGAGAAGGAGAAGGTGAAGTCTAGAGGGTGAAGCAGAAGAAGCAGAAGAAGGAGAAGTAGAAGGTGAAGACTGGAGGGTGAATCAGAAGAAGTAGAAGAAGGAGAAGGAGAAGGTGAAGTCTGGAGGGTGAATCAGAAGAGGTAGAAGAAGGAGAAGGAGAAGGTGAAGTCTGGAGGGTGAATCAGAAGAAGTCGAAGAAGAGAAGGAAATGGTGAAGTCTGGAGGGTGAATCAGAAGAAGTAGAAGAAGGAGAAGGAGAAGGTGAAGTCAGGAGGGTGAATCAGAAGAAGCAGAAGAAGGAGAAGGAGAAGGTGAAGTTAGGAGGGTGAATCAGAAGAAGCAGAAGAAGGAGAAGGAGAAGGTGAAGTCAGGGGGGTGAAGCAGAAAAAGTAGAAGAAGGAGAAGGAGAAGGCGAAGTCAGGAAGGTGAAGCAGAAGAAGCAGAAGAAGGAGAAGGAGAAGGTGAAGTCTGGCGGGCGCAGCAGAAGAAGCAGAAGAAGGAGAAGGTGAAGGTGAAGTCTGGAGGGTGAAGCAGAAGAAGCAGAAGAAGGAGAAGGAGAAGGTGAAGTCTGGAGGGTGAATCAGAAGAAGTAGAAGAAGGAGAAGGAGAAGGTGAAGTCAGGAGTGTGAAGCAGAAGAAGGAGAAGGAGAAGGTGAAGTCTGGAGGGTGAAGCAGAAGAAGCAGAAGAAGGAGAAGGAGAAGGTGAAGTCTGGAGGGCGAAGCAGAAGAAGTAGAAGAAGGAGAAGGAGAAGGTGAAGTCTGGATGGTGAAGCAGAAGAAGCAGAAGAAGGAGAAGGAGAAGGTGAAGTCTGGAGGGTGAATCAGAAGAAGTAGAAGAAGGAGAAGGAGAAGGTGAAGTCAGGAGGGTGAAGCAGAAGAAGCAGAAGAAGGAGAAGGAGAAGGTGAAGTCTGGAGGGTGAAACAGAAGAAGCAGAAGAAGGAGAAGGAGAAGGTGAAGTCTGGAGGGTGAAGCAGAAGAAGCAGAAGAAGGAGAAGGAGAAGGTGAAGTCAGGAGGGTGAATCAGAAGAAGTAGAAGAAGGAGAAGGAGAAGGTGAAGTCTGGAGGGTGAATCAGAAGAAGTAGAAGAAGGAGAAGGAGAAGGTGAAGTCTGGAGGTTGAATCAGAAGAAGTAGAAGAAGAAGAAGGAGAAGGGGAAGACTGGAGGGTGAATCAGAAGAAGCAGAAGAAGGAGAAGGAGAAGGTGAAGTCTGGAGGGAGAAGCAGAAGAAGTAGAAGAAGAAGGAGAAGGTGAAATCTGGAGGGTGAATAAGAAGAAGTAGAAGAAGGAGAAGGAGAAGGTGAAGTCTGGAGGGTGAATCAGAAGAAGTAGAAGAAGGAGAAGGAGAAGGTGAAGTCTGGAGGGTGAATCAGAAGAAGCAGAAGAAGGAGAAGGAGAAGGTGGAGTCTGGAGGCTGAATCAGAAGAAGTAGAAGAAGGAGAAGGAGAAGGTGTAGTCTGGAGAGTGAATCAGAAGAAGTAGACGAAGGAGAAGGAGAAGGTGAAGTCTGGAGGGTGAATCAGAAAAAGCAGAAGAAGGAGAAGGAGAAGGCGAAGTCTGGAGGGTGAATCAGAAGAAGTAGAAGAAGGAGAAGGAGAAGGTGAAGTCTGGAGGGTGAATCAGAAGAAGCAGAAGAAGGAGAAGGAGAAGGTGAAGTCTGGAGGGTGAATCTGAAGAAGCAGAAGAAGGAGAAGGAGAAGGTGAAGTCTGGAGGGTGAATCAGAAGAAGCAGAAGAAGGAGAAGGAGAAGGTGAAGTCTGGAGGGTGAATCAGAAGAAGCAGAAGAAGTAGAAGGAGAAGGTGAAGTCTGGAGGGTGAATCAGAAGAAGCAGAAGAAGGAGAAGGAGAAGGTGAAGACTGGCGGGTGAATCAGAAGAAGTAGAAGAAGGAGAAGGAGAAGATGAAGTCTGGAGGGTGAATCAGAAGAAGTAGAAGAAGGAGAAGGAGAAGGTGAGGTCTGGAGGGTGAATCAGAAGAAGCAGAAGAAGGAGAAGGAGAAGGTGAAGTCTGGAGGGTGAATCAGAAGAAGCAGAAGAAGGAGAAGGAGAAGGTGAAGTCTGGAGGGTGAATCAGAAGAAGCAGAAGAAGGAGAAGGAGAAGGTGAAGTCAGGAGGGTGAATCAGAAGAAGCAGAAGAAGGAGAAGGAGAAGGTGAAGTTAGGAGGGTGAATCAGAAGAAGTAGAAGAAGGAGAAGGAGAAGGTGAAGTCTGGAGGGTGAATCAGAAGAAGTAGAAGAAGGAGAAGGAGAAGGTGAAGTCAGGAGGGTGAAGCAGAAGAAGCAGAAGAAGGAGAAGGAGAAGGTGAAATCTGGAGGGTGAAGCAGAAGAAGCAGAAGAAGGAGAAGGAGAAGGTGAAGTCTGGAGGGCGAAGCAGAAGAAGCAGAAGAAGGAGAAGGAGAAGGTGAAGTCTGGAGGGTGAAGCAGAAGAAGCAGAAGAAGGAGAAGAAGAAGGTGAAGTCTGGAGGGTGAATCACAAGAAGTAGAAGAAGGAGAAGGAGAAGGTGAAGTAAGGAGGGTGAAGCAGAAGAAGCAGAAGAAGGAGAAGGAGAAGGTGAAGTCTGGAGGGTGAATCAGAAGAAGCAGAATAAGGAGAAGGAGAAGGTGAAGTCTGGAGGGTGAATCAGAAGAAGCAGAAGAAGGAGAAGGAGAAGGTGAAGTCTGGAGGGTGAATCAGAAGAAGTAGAAGAAGGAGAAGGAGAAGGTGAAGTCTGGAGCGTGAAGCAGAAGAAGTAGAAGAAGGAGAAGGAGAAGGTGAAGTCTGGAGGGCGAAGCAGAAGAAGCAGAAGAAGGAGAAGGAGAAGGTGAAGTCTGGAGGGTGAAGCAGAAGAAGCAGAAGAAGGAGAAGAAGAAGGTGAAGTCTGGAGGGTGAAGCAGAAGAAGCAGAAGAAGGAGAAGGAGAAGGTGAAGTCTGGAGGGAGAAGCAGAAGAAGCAGAAGAAGGAGAAGGAGGAGGTGAAGTCTGGAGGGTGAATCAGAAGAAGCAGAAGAAGGAGAAGGAGAAGGTGAAGTCTGGAGGGTGAATCAGAAGAAGTTGAAGAAGGAGAAGGAGAAGGTGAAGTCTGGAGGGTGAATCAGAAGAAGCAGAATAAGGAGAAGGAGAAGGTGAAGTCTGGAGGGTGAATCAGAAGAAGCAGAAGAAGGAGAAGGAGAAGGTGAAGTCTGGAGGGTGAATCAGAAGAAGCAGAAGAAGGAGAAGGAGAAGGTGAAGTCTGGAGGGTGAATCAGAAGAAGTAGAAGAAGGAGAAGGAGAAGGTGAAGTCTGGAGGGTGAATCAGAAGAAGTAGAACAAGGAGAAGGAGAAGTTGAAGTCTGGAGGGTGAATCAGAAGAAGCAGAAGAAGGAGAAGGAGAAGGTGAAGTCTGGAGGGTGAATCAGAAGAAGCAGAAGAAGGAGAAGGAGAAGATGAAGTCTGGAGGGTGAATCAGAATAAGTAGAAGAAGGAGAAGGAGAAGGTGAAGTCTGGAGGGTGAATCAGAAGAAGCAGAAAAGGGGAAGGAGAAGGTGAAGTCTGAAGAGTGAATCAGAAGAAGCAGCAGAAGGAGAAGGAGAAGGTGAAGTCTGGAGGGTGAATCAGAAGAAGCAGAATAAGGAGAAGGAGAAGGTGAAGTCTGGAGGGTGAATCAGAAGAAGCAGAAGAAGGAGAAGGAGAAGGTGAAGTCTGGAGGGTGAATCAGAAGAAGTAGAAGAAGGAGAAGGAGAAGGTGAAGTCTGGAGGGTGAAGCAGAAGAAGTAGAAGAAGGAGAAGGAGAAGGTGAAGTCATGAGGGTGAATCAGAAGAAGTAGAAGAAGGAGAAGGAGAAGGTGAAGTCAGGAGGGTGAATCAGAAGAAGCAGAAGAAGGAGAAGGAGAAGGTGAAGTCTGGAGTGTGAATCAGAAGAATCAGAAGAAGGAGAAGGAGAAGGTGAAGTCTGGAGGGTGAATCAGAAGAAGCAGAAGAAAGAGAAGGAGAAGGTGAAGTCTAGAGGGTGAAGCAGAAGAAGCAAAAGAAGGAGAAGGAGAAGGTGAAGTCAGGAGGGTGAATCAGAAGAAGTAGAAGAAGGAAAAGGAGAAGGTGAAGTCTGGAGGGTGAATCAGAAGAAGTAGAAGAAGGAGAAGGAGAAGGTGAAGTCTGGAGGGTGAATCAGAAGAAGTAGAAGAAGGAGAATGAGAAGGTGAAGTCTGGAGGGTGAATCAGAAGAAGCAGAAGAAGGAGAAGGAGAAGGTGAAGTCTGGAGGGAGAAGCAGAAGAAGTAGAAGAAGGAGAAGGAGAAGGTGAAGTCTGGAGGGTGAATCAGAAGAAGTAGAAGAAGGAGAAGGAGAAGGTGAAGTCTGGAGGGTGAATCAGAAGAAGTAGAAGAAGGAGAAGGAGAAGGTGAAGTCTGGAGGGTGAAGCAGAAGAAGTAGAAGAAGGAGAATGAGAAGGTGAAGTCTGGAGGGTGAATCAGAAGAATTAGAAGAAGGAGAAGGAGAAGTTGAGGTCTGGAGGGTGAATCAGAAGAAGCAGAAGAAGGAGAAGGAGAAGGTGAAGTCTGAAGGGTGAACCAGAAGAAGCAGAAGAAGGAGAAGGAGAAGGTGAAGTCTGGAGGGGATATCGGAAGAAGCAGAAGAAGGAGAAGGAGAAGGTGAAGTCTGGAGGGTGAATCAGAAGAAGTAGAAGAAGGAGAAGGAGAAGGTGAAGTCTGGAGGGTGAATCAGAAGAAGTAGAACAAGGAGAAGGAGAAGTTGAAGTCTGGAGGGTGAATCAGAAGAAGCAGAAGAAGGAGAAGGAGAAGGTGAAGTCTGGAGGGTGAATCAGAAGAAGCAGAAGAAGGAGAAGGAGAAGATGAAGTCTGGAGGGTGAATCAGAATAAGTAGAAGAAGGAGAAGGAGAAGGTGAAGTCTGGAGGGTGAATCAGAAGAAGCAGAAGAAGGGGAAGGAGAAGGTGAAGTCTGAAGAGTGAATCAGAAGAAGCAGAAGAAGGAGAAGGAGAAGGTGAAGTCTGGAGGGTGAATCAGAAGAAGCAGAATAAGGAGAAGGAGAAGGTGAAGTCTGGAGGGTGAATCAAAAGAAGCAGAAGAAGGAGAAGGAGAAAGTGAAGTCTGGAGGGTGAATCAGAAGAAGTAGAAGAAGGAGAAGGAGAAGGTGAAGTCAGGAGGGTGAATCAGAAGAAGCAGAAGAAGGAGAAGGAGAAGGTGAAGTCTAGAGGGTGAAGCAGAAGAAGCAGAAGAAGGAGAAGGAGAAGGTGAAGTCAGGAGGGTGAATCAGAAGAAGTAGAAGAAGGAAAAGGAGAAGGTGAAGTCTGGAGGGTGAATCAGAAGAAGTAGAAGAAGGAGAAGGAGAAGGTGAAGTCTGGAGGGTGAATCAGAAGAAGTGGAAGAAGGAGAAGGAGAAGGTGAAGTCTGGAGGGTGAATCAGAAGAAGCAGAAGAAGGAGAAGGAGAAGGTGAAGTCTGGAGGGAGAAGCAGAAGAAGTAGAAGAAGGAGAAGGAGAAGGTGAAGTCTGGATTGTGAATCAGAAGAAGTAGGAGAAGGAGAAGGAGGAGGTGAAGTCTGGAGGGTGAATCAGAAGAAGTAGAAGAAGGAGAAGGAGAAGGTCAAGTCTGGAGGGTGAATCAAAAGGAGCAGAAGAAGGAGAAGGAGAAGGTGAAGTCTGGAGGGTGAATCAGAAGAAGTAGAAGAAGGAGAAGGAGAAGGTGAAGTCTGGAGGGTGAAGCAGAAGAAGTAGAAGAAGGAGAAGGAGAAGGTGAAGTCATGAGGGTGAATCAGAAGAAGTAGAAGAAGGAGAAGGAGAAGGTGAAGTCAGGAGGGTGAATCAGAAGAAGCAGAAGAAGGAGAAGGAGAAGGTGAAGTCTGGAGTGTGAATCAGAAGAATCAGAAGAAGGAGAAGGAGAAGGTGAAGTCTGGAGGGTGAATCAGAAGAAGCAGAAGAAAGAGAAGGAGAAGGTGAAGTCTAGAGGGTGAAGCAGAAGAAGCAGAAGAAGGAGAAGGTGAAGGTGAAGTCAGGAGGGTGAATCAGAAGAAGTAGAAGAAGGAAAAGGAGAAGGTGAAGTCTGGAGGGTGAATCAGAAGAAGTAGAAGAAGGAGAAGGAGAAGGTGAAGTCTGGAGGGTGAATCAGAAGAAGTGGAAGAAGGAGAAGGAGAAGGTGAAGTCTGGAGGGTGAATCAGAAGAAGCAGAAGAAGGAGAAGGAGAAGGTGAAGTCTGGAGGGTGAATCAGAAGAAGCAGAATAAGGAGAAGGAGAAGGTGAAGTCTGGAGGGTGAATCAGAAGAAGCAGAAGAAGGAGAAGGAGAAGGTGAAGTCTGGAGGGTGAATCAGAAGAAGTAGAAGAAGGAGAAGGAGAAGGTGAAGTCTGGAGCGTGAAACAGAAGAAGTAGAAGAAGGAGAAGGAGAAGGTGAAGTCTGGAGGGCGAAGCAGAAGAAGCAGAAGAAGGAGAAGGAGAAGGTGAAGTCTGGAGGGTGAAGCAGAAGAAGCAGAAGAAGGAGAAGAAGAAGGTGAAGTCTGGAGGGTGAATCAGAAGAAGTAGAAGAAGGAGAAGGAGAAGGTGAAGTAAGGAGGGTGAAGCAGAAGAAGCAGAAGAAGGAGAAGGAGAGGGTGAAGTCTGGAGGGAGAAGCAGAAGAAGCAGAAGAAGGAGAAGGAGGAGGTGAAGTCTGGAGGGTGAATCAGAAGAAGCAGAAGAAGGAGAAGGAGAAGGTGAAGTCTGGAGGGTGAATCAGAAGAAGTTGAAGAAGGAGAAGGAGAAGGTGAAGTCTGGAGGGTGAATCAGAAGAAGCAGAATAAGGAGAAGGAGAAGGTGAAGTCTGGAGGGTGAATCAGAAGAAGCAGAAGAAGGAGAAGGAGAAGGTGAAGTCTGGAGGGTGAATCAGAAGAAGTAGAAGAAGGAGAAGGAGAAGGTGAAGTCTGGAGGGTGAAGCGGAAGAAGTAGAAGAAGGAGAAGGAGAAGGCGAAGTCTGGAGGGTGAATCAGAAGAAGCAGAAGAAGGAGAAGGAGAAGGTGAAGTCTGGAGGGTGAATCAGAAGAAGTAGAAGAAGGAGAAGGAGAAGGCGAAGTCTGGACGGTGAATCAGAAGAAGTTGAAGAAGGAGAAGGAGAAGGTGAAGACTGGAGGTTGAATCAGAAGAAGTAGAAGAAGGAGAAGGAGAAGGTGAAGTCTGGAGGGTGAATCAGAAGAAGTAGAAGAAGGAGAAGGAGAAGGCGAAGTCTGGAGGGTGAATCAGAAGAAGCAGAAGAAGGAGAAGGAGAAGGTGAAGTCTGGAGGGTGAATCAGAAGAAGCAGAAGAAGGAGAAGGAGAAGATGAAGTCTGGAGCGTGAATCAGAAGAATTAGAAGAAGGAGAAGGAGAAGTTGAGGTCTGGAGGGTGAATCAGAAGAAGCAGAAGAAGGAGAAGGAGAAGGTGAAGTCTGAAGGGTGAACCAGAAGAAGCAGAAGAAGGAGAAGGTGAAGTCTGGAGGGTGTATCAGAAGAAGCAGAAGAAGGAGAAGGAGAAGGTGAAGTCTGGAGGGTGAATCAGAAGAAGCAGAAGAAGGAGAAGGAGAAGGTGAAGTCTGGAGGGTGAATCAGAAGAAGTAGAAGAAGGAGAAGGAGAAGGTGAAGTCTGGAGGGTGAATCAGAAGAAGTAGAACAAGGAGAAGGAGAAGTTGAAGTCTGGAGGGTGAATCAGAAGAAGCAGAAGAAGGAGAAGGAGAAGGTGAAATCTGGAGGGTGAATCAGAAGAAGCAGAAGAAGGAGAAGGAGAAGATGAAGTCTGGAGGGTGAATCAGAATAAGTAGAAGAAGGAGAAGGAGAAGGTGAAGTCTGGAGGGTGAATCAGAAGAAGCAGAAGAAGGGGAAGGAGAAGGTGAAGTCTGAAGAGTGAATCAGAAGAAGCAGAAGAAGGAGAAGGAGAAGGTGAAGTCTGGAGGGTGAATCAGAAGAAGCAGAATAAGGAGAAGGAGAAGGTGAAGTCTGGAGGGTGAATCAGAAGAAGCAGAAGAAGGAGAAGGAGAAGGTGAAGTCTGGAGGGTGAAGCAGAAGAAGTAGAAGAAGGAGAAGGAGAAGGTGAAGTCTGGAGGGTGAAGCAGAAGAAGTAGAAGAAGGAGAAGGAGAAGGTGAAGTCATGAGGGTGAATCAGAAGAAGTAGAAGAAGGAGAAGGAGAAGGTGATGTCAGGAGGGTGAATCAGAAGAAGCAGAAGAAGGAGAAGGAGAAGGTGAAGTCTGGAGTGTGAATCAGAAGAATCAGAAGAAGGAGAAGGAGAAGGTGAAGTCTGGAGGGTGAATCAGAAGAAGCAGAAGAAAGAGAAGGAGAAGGTGAAGTCTAGAGGGTGAAGCAGAAGAAGCAGAAGAAGGAGAAGTAGAAGGTGAAGACTGGAGGGTGAATCAGAAGAAGTAGAAGAAGGAGAAGGAGAAGGTGAAGTCTGGAGGGTGAATCAGAAGAGGTAGAAGAAGGAGAAGGAGAAGGTGAAGTCTGGAGGGTGAATCAGAAGAAGTCGAAGAAGGAGAAGGAAATGGTGAAGTCTGGAGGGTGAATCAGAAGAAGTAGAAGAAGGAGAAGGAGAAGGTGAAGTCAGGAGGGTGAATCAGAAGAAGCAGAAGAAGGAGAAGGAGAAGGTGAAGTTAGGAGGGTGAATCAGAAGAAGCAGAAGAAGGAGAAGGAGAAGGTGAAGTCAGGGGGGTGAAGCAGAAAAAGTAGAAGAAGGAGAAGGAGAAGGCGAAGTCAGGAAGGTGAAGCAGAAGAAGCAGAAGAAGGAGAAGGAGAAGGTGAAGTCTGGCGGGCGCAGCAGAAGAAGCAGAAGAAGGAGAAGGTGAAGGTGAAGTCTGGAGGGTGAAGCAGAAGAAGCAGAAGAAGGAGAAGGAGAAGGTGAAGTCTGGAGGGTGAATCAGAAGAAGTAGAAGAAGGAGAAGGAGAAGGTGAATCAGGAGGGTGAAGCAGAAGAAGCAGAAGAAGGAGAAGGAGAAGGTGAAGTCTGGAGGGTGAAGCAGAAGAAGCAGAAGAAGGAGAAGGAGAAGGTGAAGTCTGGAGGGCGAAGCAGAAGAAGTAGAAGAAGGAGAAGGAGAAGGTGAAGTCTGGATGGTGAAGCAGAAGAAGCAGAAGAAGGAGAAGGAGAAGGTGAAGTCTGGAGGGTGAATCAGAAGAAGTAGAAGAAGGAGAAGGAGAAGGTGAAGTCAGGAGGGTGAAGCAGAAGAAGCAGAAGAAGGAGAAGGAGAAGGTGAAGTCTGGAGGATGAAACAGAAGAAGCAGAAGAAGGAGAAGGAGAAGGTGAAGTCTGGAGGGTGAAGCAGAAGAAGCAGAAGAAGGAGAAGGAGAAGGTGAAGTCAGGAGGGTGAATCAGAAGAAGTAGAAGAAGGAGAAGGAGAAGGTGAAGTCTGGAGGGTGAATCAGAAGAAGTAGAAGAAGGAGAAGGAGAAGGTGAAGTCTGGAGGTTGAATCAGAAGAAGTAGAAGAAGAAGAAGGAGAAGGGGAAGTCTGGAGGGTGAATCAGAAGAAGCAGAAGAAGGAGAAGGAGAAGGTGAAGTCTGGAGGGCGAAGCAGAAGAAGCAGAAGAAGGAGAAGGAGAAGGTGAAGTCTGGAGGGTGAAGCAGAAGAAGCAGAAGAAGGAGAAGAAGAAGGTGAAGTCTGGAGGGTGAATCAGAAGAAGTAGAAGAAGGAGAAGGAGAAGGTGAAGTAAGGAGGGTGAAGCAGAAGAAGCAGAAGAAGGAGAAGGAGAGGGTGAAGTCTGGAGGGAGAAGCAGAAGAAGCAGAAGAAGGAGAAGGAGGAGGTGAAGTCTGGAGGGTGAATCAGAAGAAGCAGAAGAAGGAGAAGGAGAAGGTGAAGTCTGGAGGGTGAATCAGAAGAAGTTGAAGAAGGAGAAGGAGAAGGTGAAGTCTGGAGGGTGAATCAGAAGAAGCAGAATAAGGAGAAGGAGAAGGTGAAGTCTGGAGGGTGAATCAGAAGAAGCAGAAGAAGGAGAAGGAGAAGGTGAAGTCTGGAGGGTGAATCAGAAGAAGTAGAAGAAGGAGAAGGAGAAGGTGAAGTCTGGAGGGTGAAGCGGAAGAAGTAGAAGAAGGAGAAGGAGAAGGCGAAGTCTGGAGGGTGAATCAGAAGAAGCAGAAGAAGGAGAAGGAGAAGGTGAAGTCTGGAGGGTGAATCAGAAGAAGTAGAAGAAGGAGAAGGAGAAGGCGAAGTCTGGACGGGGAATCAGAAGAAGTTGAAGAAGGAGAAGGAGAAGGTGAAGACTGGAGGTTGAATCAGAAGAAGTAGAAGAAGGAGAAGGAGAAGGTGAAGTCTGGAGGGTGAATCAGAAGAAGTAGAAGAAGGAGAAGGAGAAGGCGAAGTCTGGAGGGTGAATCAGAAGAAGCAGAAGAAGGAGAAGGAGAAGGTGAAGTCTGGAGGGTGAATCAGAAGAAGCAGAAGAAGGAGAAGGAGAAGATGAAGTCTGGAGCGTGAATCAGAAGAATTAGAAGAAGGAGAAGGAGAAGTTGAGGTCTGGAGGGTGAATCAGAAGAAGCAGAAGAAGGAGAAGGAGAAGGTGAAGTCTGAAGGGTGAACCAGAAGAAGCAGAAGAAGGAGAAGGTGAAGTCTGGAGGGTGTATCAGAAGAAGCAGAAGAAGGAGAAGGAGAAGGTGAAGTCTGGAGGGTGAATCAGAAGAAGCAGAAGAAGGAGAAGGAGAAGGTGAAGTCTGGAGGGTGAATCAGAAGAAGTAGAAGAAGGAGAAGGAGAAGGTGAAGTCTGGAGGGTGAATCAGAAGAAGTAGAACAAGGAGAAGGAGAAGTTGAAGTCTGGAGGGTGAATCAGAAGAAGCAGAAGAAGGAGAAGGAGAAGGTGAAGTCTGGAGGGTGAATCAGAAGAAGCAGAAGAAGGAGAAGGAGAAGATGAAGTCTGGAGGGTGAATCAGAATAAGTAGAAGAAGGAGAAGGAGAAGGTGAAGTCTGGAGGGTGAATCAGAAGAAGCAGAAGAAGGGGAAGGAGAAGGTGAAGTCTGAAGAGTGAATCAGAAGAAGCAGAAGAAGGAGAAGGAGAAGGTGAAGTCTGGAGGGTGAATCAGAAGAAGCAGAATAAGGAGAAGGAGAAGGTGAAGTCTGGAGGGTGAATCAGAAGAAGCAGAAGAAGGAGAAGGAGAAGGTGAAGTCTGGAGGGTGAAGCAGAAGAAGTAGAAGAAGGAGAAGGAGAAGGTGAAGTCTGGAGGGTGAAGCAGAAGAAGTAGAAGAAGGAGAAGGAGAAGGTGAAGTCATGAGGGTGAATCAGAAGAAGTAGAAGAAGGAGAAGGAGAAGGTGAAGTCAGGAGGGTGAATCAGAAGAAGCAGAAGAAGGAGAAGGAGAAGGTGAAGTCTGGAGTGTGAATCAGAAGAATCAGAAGAAGGAGAAGGAGAAGGTGAAGTCTGGAGGGTGAATCAGAAGAAGCAGAAGAAAGAGAAGGAGAAGGTGAAGTCTAGAGGGTGAAGCAGAAGAAGCAGAAGAAGGAGAAGTAGAAGGTGAAGACTGGAGGGTGAATCAGAAGAAGTAGAAGAAGGAGAAGGAGAAGGTGAAGTCTGGAGGGTGAATCAGAAGAGGTAGAAGAAGGAGAAGGAGAAGGTGAAGTCTGGAGGGTGAATCAGAAGAAGTCGAAGAAGGAGAAGGAAATGGTGAAGTCTGGAGGGTGAATCAGAAGAAGTAGAAGAAGGAGAAGGAGAAGGTGAAGTCAGGAGGGTGAATCAGAAGAAGCAGAAGAAGGAGAAGGAGAAGGTGAAGTTAGGAGGGTGAATCAGAAGAAGCAGAAGAAGGAGAAGGAGAAGGTGAAGTCAGGGGGGTGAAGCAGAAAAAGTAGAAGAAGGAGAAGGAGAAGGCGAAGTCAGGAAGGTGAAGCAGAAGAAGGAGAAGGAGAAGGTGAAGTCTGGCGGGCGCAGCAGAAGAAGCAGAAGAAGGAGAAGGTGAAGGTGAAGTCTGGAGGGTGAAGCAGAAGAAGCAGAAGAAGGAGAAGGAGAAGGTGAAGTCTGGAGGGTGAATCAGAAGAAGTAGAAGAAGGAGAAGGAGAAGGTGAATCAGGAGGGTGAAGCAGAAGAAGCAGAAGAAGGAGAAGGAGAAGGTGAAGTCTGGAGGGCGAAGCAGAAGAAGTAGAAGAAGGAGAAGGAGAAGGTGAAGTCTGGATGGTGAAGCAGAAGAAGCAGAAGAAGGAGAAGGAGAAGGTGAAGTCTGGAGGGTGAATCAGAAGAAGTAGAAGAAGGAGAAGGAGAAGGTGAAGTCAGGAGGGTGAAGCAGAAGAAGCAGAAGAAGGAGAAGGAGAAGGTGAAGTCTGGAGGGTGAAACAGAAGAAGCAGAAGAAGGAGAAGGAGAAGGTGAAGTCTGGAGGGTGAAGCAGAAGAAGCAGAAGAAGGAGAAGGAGAAGGTGAAGTCAGGAGGGTGAATCAGAAGAAGTAGAAGAAGGAGAAGGAGAAGGTGAAGTCTGGAGGGTGAATCAGAAGAAGTAGAAGAAGGAGAAGGAGAAGGTGAAGTCTGGAGGTAGAATCAGAAGAAGTAGAAGAAGAAGAAGGAGAAGGGGAAGTCTGGAGGGTGAATCAGAAGAAGCAGAAGAAGGAGAAGGAGAAGGTGAAGTCTGGAGGGAGAAGCAGAAGAAGTAGAAGAAGAAGGAGAAGGTGAAATCTGGAGGGTGAATAAGAAGAAGTAGAAGAAGGAGAAGGAGAAGGTGAAGTCTGGAGGGTGAATCAGAAGAAGTAGAAGAAGGAGAAGGAGAAGGTGAAGTCTGGAGGGTGAATCAGAAGAAGCAGAAGAAGGAGAAGGAGAAGGTGGAGTCTGGAGGCTGAATCAGAAGAAGTAGAAGAAGGAGAAGGAGAAGGTGTAGTCTGGAGAGTGAATCAGAAGAAGTAGACGAAGGAGAAGGAGAAGGTGAAGTCTGGAGGGTGAATCAGAAAAAGCAGAAGAAGGAGAAGGAGAAGGCGAAGGCTGGAGGGTGAATCAGAAGAAGCAGAAGAAGGAGAAGGAGAAGGTGAAGTCTGGAGGGTGAATCAGAAGAAGCAGAAGAAGGAGAAGGAGAAGGTGAAGTCTGGAGGGTGAATCTGAAGAAGCAGAAGAAGGAGAAGGAGAAGGTGAAGTCTGGAGGGTGAATCAGAAGAAGCAGAAGAAGGAGAAGGAGAAGGTGAAGTCTGGAGGGTGAATCAGAAGAAGCAGAAGAAGTAGAAGGAGAAGGTGAAGTCTGGAGGGTGAATCAGAAGAAGTAGAAGAAGGAGAAGGAGAAGGTGAAGTCTGGAGGGTGAATCAGAAGAAGCAGAAGAAGGAGAAGGAGAAGGTGAAGTCAGGAGTGTGAATCAGAAGAAGCAGAAACAGGAGAAGGAGAAGGTGAAGACTGGAGGGTGAATCAGAAGAAGTAGAAGAAGCAGAAGGAGAAGGTGAAGTCTGGAGGGTGAATCAGAAGAAGTAGAAGAAGGAGAAGGAGATGGTGAGGTCTGGAGGGTGAATCAGAAGAAGCAGAAGAAGGAGAAGGAGAAGGTGAAGTCTGGAGGGTGAATCAGAAGAAGCAGAAGAAGGAGAAGGAGAAGGTGAAGACTGGCGGGTGAATCAGAAGAAGTAGAAGAAGGAGAAGGAGAAGATGAAGTCTGGAGGGTGAATCAGAAGAAGTAGAAGAAGGAGAAGGAGAAGGTGAGGTCTGGAGGGTGAATCAGAAGAAGCAGAAGAAGGAGAAGGAGAAGGTGAAGTCTGGAGGGTGAATCAGAAGAAGCAGAAGAAGGAGAAGGAGAAGGTGAAGTCTGGAGGGTGAATCAGAAGAAGCAGAAGAAGGAGAAGGAGAAGGTGAAGTCAGGAGGGTGAATCAGAAGAAGCAGAAGAAGGAGAAGGAGAAGGTGAAGTTAGGAGGGTGAATCAGAAGAAGTAGAAGAAGGAGAAGGAGAAGGTGAAGTCTGGAGGGTGAATCAGAAGAAGTAGAAGAAGGAGAAGGAGAAGGTGAAGTCAGGAGGGTGAAGCAGAAGAAGCAGAAGAAGGAGAAGGAGAAGGTGAAATCTGGAGGGTGAAGCAGAAGAAGCAGAAGAAGGAGAAGGAGAAGGTGAAGTCTGGAGGGCGAAGCAGAAGAAGCAGAAGAAGGAGAAGGAGAAGGTGAAGTCTGGAGGGTGAAGCAGAAGAAGCAGAAGAAGGAGAAGGAGAAGGTGAAGTCTGGAGGGTGAATCACAAGAAGTAGAAGAAGGAGAAGGACAAGGTGAAGTAAGGAGGGTGAAGCAGAAGAAGCAGAAGAAGGAGAAGGAGAAGGTGAAGTCTGGAGGGTGAAGCAGAAGAAGCAGAAGAAGGAGAAGGAGATGGTGAAGTCTGGAGGGTGAAGCAGAAGAAGCAGAAGAAGGAGAAGGAGAAGGTGAAGTCAGGAGGGTGAATCAGAAGAAGTAGAAGAAGGAAAAGGAGAAGGTGAAGTCTGGAGGGTGAATCAGAAGAAGTAGAAGAAGGAGAAGGTGAAGTCTGGAGGGTGAATCAGAAGAAGTGGAAGAAGGAGAAGGAGAAGGTGAAGTCTGGAGGGTGAATCAGAAGAAGCAGAAGAAGGAGAAGGAGAAGGTGAAGTCTGGAGGGAGAAGCAGAAGAAGTAGAAGAAGGAGAAGGAGAAGGTGAAGTCTGGATTGTGAATCAGAAGAAGTTGAAGAAGGAGAAGGAGGAGGTGAAGTCTGGAGGGTGAATCAGAAGAAGTAGAAGAAGGAGAAGGAGAAGGTCAAGTCTGGAGGGTGAATCAGAAGAAGCAGAAGAAGGAGAAGGAGAAGGTGAAGTCAGGAGGGTGAATCAGAAGAAGTAGAAGAAGGAGAAGGAGAAGGTGAAGTCTGGAGGGTGAAACAGAAGAAGCAGCAGAAGGAGAAGGAGAAGGTGAAGTCTGGAGGGTGAAGCAGAAGAAGCAGAAGAAGGAGAAGGAGAAGGTGAAGTCAGGAGGGTGAATCAGAAGAAGTAGAAGAAGGAGAAGGAGAAGGTGAAGTCTGGAGGGTGAATCAGAAGAAGTAGAAGAAGGAGAAGGAGAAGGTGAAGTCTGGAGGTTGAATCAGAAGAAGTAGAAGAAGAAGAAGGAGAAGGGGAAGTCTGGAGGGTGAATCAGAAGAAGCAGAAGAAGGAGAAGGAGAAGGTGAAGTCTGGAGGGAGAAGCAGAAGAAGTAGAAGAAGAAGGAGAAGGTGAAATCTGGAGGGTGAATAAGAAGAAGTAGAAGAAGGAGAAGGAGAAGGTGAAGTCTGGAGGGTGAATCAGAAGAAGTAGAAGAAGGAGAAGGAGAAGGTGAAGTCTGGAGGGTGAATCAGAAGAAGCAGAAGAAGGAGAAGGAGAAGGTGGAGTCTGGAGGCTGAATCAGAAGAAGTAGAAGAAGGAGAAGGAGAAGGTGTAGTCTGGAGAGTGAATCAGAAGAAGTAGACGAAGGAGAAGGAGAAGGTGAAGTCTGGAGGGTGAATCAGAAAAAGCAGAAGAAGGAGAAGGAGAAGGCGAAGGCTGGAGGGTGAATCAGAAGAAGCAGAAGAAGGAGAAGGAGAAGGTGAAGTCTGGAGGGTGAATCAGAAGAAGCAGAAGAAGGAGAAGGAGAAGGTGAAGTCTGGAGGGTGAATCTGAAGAAGCAGAAGAAGGAGAAGGAGAAGGTGAAGTCTGGAGGGTGAATCAGAAGAAGCAGAAGAAGGAGAAGGAGAAGGTGAAGTCTGGAGCGTGAATCAGAAGAAGCAGAAGAAGTAGAAGGAGAAGGTGAAGTCTGGAGGGTGAATCAGAAGAAGTAGAAGAAGGAGAAGGAGAAGGTGAAGTCTGGAGGGTGAATCAGAAGAAGCAGAAGAAGGAGAAGGAGAAGGTGAAGTCAGGAGTGTGAATCAGAAGAAGCAGAAACAGGAGAAGGAGAAGGTGAAGACTGGAGGGTGAATCAGAAGAAGTAGAAGAAGCAGAAGGAGAAGGTGAAGTCTGGAGGGTGAATCAGAAGAAGTAGAAGAAGGAGAAGGAGATGGTGAGGTCTGGAGGGTGAATCAGAAGAAGCAGAAGAAGGAGAAGGAGAAGGTGAAGTCTGGAGGGTGAATCAGAAGAAGCAGAAGAAGGAGAAGGAGAAGGTGAAGACTGGCGGGTGAATCAGAAGAAGTAGAAGAAGGAGAAGGAGAAGATGAAGTCTGGAGGGTGAATCAGAAGAAGTAGAAGAAGGAGAAGGAGAAGGTGAGGTCTGGAGGGTGAATCAGAAGAAGCAGAAGAAGGAGAAGGAGAAGGTGAAGTCTGGAGGGTGAATCAGAAGAAGCAGAAGAAGGAGAAGGAGAAGGTGAAGTCTGGAGGGTGAATCAGAAGAAGCAGAAGAAGGAGAAGGAGAAGGTGAAGTCAGGAGGGTGAATCAGAAGAAGCAGAAGAAGGAGAAGGAGAAGGTGAAGTTAGGAGGGTGAATCAGAAGAAGTAGAAGAAGGAGAAGGAGAAGGTGAAGTCTGGAGGGTGAATCAGAAGAAGTAGAAGAAGGAGAAGGAGAAGGTGAAGTCTGGAGGGTGAAGCAGAAGAAGCAGAAGAAGGAGAAGGAGGAGGTGAAGTCTGGAGGGTGAAGCAGAAGAAGCAGAAGAAGGAGAAGGAGAAGGTGAAGTCTGGAGGGCGAAGCAGAAGAAGCAGAAGAAGGAGAAGGAGAAGGTGAAGTCTGGAGGGTGAAGCAGAAGAAGCAGAAGAAGGAGAAGGAGAAGGTGAAGTCTGGAGGGTGAATCACAAGAAGTAGAAGAAGGAGAAGGACAAGGTGAAGTAAGGAGGGTGAAGCAGAAGAAGCAGAAGAAGGAGAAGGAGAAGGTGAAGTCTGGAGGGTGAAGCAGAAGAAGCAGAAGAAGGAGAAGGAGATGGTGAAGTCTGGAGGGTGAAGCAGAAGAAGCAGAAGAAGGAGAAGGAGAAGGTGAAGTCAGGAGGGTGAATCAGAAGAAGTAGAAGAAGGAAAAGGAGAAGGTGAAGTCTGGAGGGTGAATCAGAAGAAGTAGAAGAAGGAGAAGGAGAAGGTGAAGTCTGGAGGGTGAATCAGAAGAAGTGGAAGAAGGAGAAGGAGAAGGTGAAGTCTGGAGGGTGAATCAGAAGAAGCAGAAGAAGGAGAAGGAGAAGGTGAAGTCTGGAGGGAGAAGCAGAAGAAGTAGAAGAAGGAGAAGGAGAAGGTGAAGTCTGGATTGTGAATCAGAAGAAGTTGAAGAAGGAGAAGGAGGAGGTGAAGTCTGGAGGGTGAATCAGAAGAAGTAGAAGAAGGAGAAGGAGAAGGTCAAGTCTGGAGGGTGAATCAAAAGGAGCAGAAGAAGGAGAAGGAGAAGGTGAAGTCTGGAGGGTGAATCAGAAGAAGTAGAAGAAGGAGAAGGAGAAGGTGTAGTCTGGAGGATGAATCAGAAGAAGTAGAAGAAGGAGAAGGAGAAGGTGAAGTCTGGAGGGTGAATCAGAAGAAGCAGAATAAGGAGAAGGAGAAGGTGAAGTCTGGAGGGTGAATCAGAAGAAGCAGAAGAAGGAGAAGGAGAAGGTGAATCTGGAGGGTGAATCAGAAGAAGTAGAAGAAGGAGAAGGAGAAGGTGAAGTCTGGAGCGTGAAGCAGAAGAAGTAGAAGAAGGAGAAGGAGAAGGTGAAGTCTGGAGGGCGAAGCAGAAGAAGCAGAAGAAGGAGAAGGAGAAGGTGAAGTCTGGAGGGTGAAGCAGAAGAAGCAGAAGAAGGAGAAGGAGAAGGTGAAGTCTGGAGGGTGAATCAGAAGAAGTAGAAGAAGGAGAAGGAGAAGGTGAAGTAAGGAGGGTGAAGCAGAAGAAGCAGAAGAAGGAGAAGGAGAAGGTGAAGTCTGGAGGGTGAAGCAGAAGAAGCAGAAGAAGGAGAAGGAGGAGGTGAAGTCTGGAGGGTGAATCAGAAGAAGCAGAAGAAGGAGAAGGAGAAGGTGAAGTCTGGAGGGTGAATCAGAAGAAGTTGAAGAAGGAGAAGGAGAAGGTGAAGTCTGGAGGGTGAATCAGAGAAACAGAATAAGGAGAAGGAGAAGGTGAAGTCTGGAGGGTGAATCAGAAGAAGCAGAAGAAGGAGAAGGAGAAGGTGAAGTCTGGAGGGTGAATCAGAAGAAGTAGAAGAAGGAGAAGGAGAAGGTGAAGTCTGGAGGGTGAAGCGGAAGAAGTAGAAGAAGGAGAAGGAGAAGGCGAAGTCTGGAGGGTGAATCAGAAGAAGCAGAAGAAGGAGAAGGAGAAGGTGAAGTCTGGAGGGTGAATCAGAAGAAGTAGAAGAAGGAGAAGGAGAAGGCGAAGTCTGGAGGGTGAATCAGAAGAAGTTGAAGAAGGAGAAGGAGAAGGTGAAGACTGGAGGTTGAATCAGAAGAAGTAGAAGAAGGAGAAGGAGAAGGTGAAGTCTGGAGGGTGAATCAGAAGAAGTAGAAGAAGGAGAAGGAGAAGGCGAAGTCTGGAGGGTGAATCAGAAGAAGCAGAAGAAGGAGAAGGAGAAGATGAAGTCTGGAGGGTGAATCAGAAGAATTAGAAGAAGGAGAAGGAGAAGTTGAGGTCTGGAGGGTGAATCAGAAGAAGCAGAAGAAGGAGAAGGAGAAGGTGAAGTCTGGAGTGTGTATCAGAAGAAGCAGAAGAAGGAGAAGGAGAAGGTGAAGTCTGGAGGGTGAATCAGAAGAAGCAGAAGAAGGAGAAGGAGAAGGTGAAGTCTGGAGGGTGAATCAGAAGAAGTCGAAGAAGGAGAAGGAGAAGGTGAAGTCTGGAGGGTGAATCAGAAGAAGTAGAACAAGGAGAAGGAGAAGTTGAAGTCTGGAGGGTGAATCAGAAGAAGCAGAAGAAGGAGAAGGAGAAGGTGAAGTCTGGAGGGTGAATCAGAAGAAGCAGAGGAAGGAGAAGGAGAAGATGAAGTCTGGAGGGTGAATCAGAATAAGTAGAAGAAGGAGAAGGAGAAGGTGAAGTCTGGAGGGTGAATCAGAAGAAGCAGAAGAAGGGGAAGGAGAAGGTGAAGTCTGAAGAGTGAATCAGAAGAAGCAGAATAAGGAGAAGGAGAAGGTGAAGTCTGGAGGGTGAATCAGAAGAAGCAGAAGAAGGAGAAGGAGAAGGTGAAGTCTGGAGGGTGAATCAGAAGAAGTAGAAGAAGGAGAAGGAGAAGATGAAGTCTGGAGGGTGAATCAGAATAAGTAGAAGAAGGAGAAGGTGAAGTCTGGAGGGTGAATCAGAAGAAGCAGAAGAAGGGGAAGGAGAAGGTGAAGTCTGAAGAGTGAATCAGAAGAAGCAGAATAAGGAGAAGGAGAAGGTGAAGTCTGGAGGGTGAATCAGAAGAAGCAGAAGAAGGAGAAGGAGAAGGTGAAGTCTGGAGGGTGAATCAGAAGAAGTAGAAGAAGGAGAAGGAGAAGGTGAAGTCTGGAGTGTGAATCAGAAGAAGTAGAAGAAGGAGAAGGAGAAGGTGAAGTCATGAGGGTGAATCAGAAGAAGTAGAAGAAGGAGAAGGAGAAGGTGAAGTCTGGAGGGTGAATCAGAAGAAGTAGAAGAAGGAGAAGGAGAAGGTGAAGTCTGGAGGGTGAATCAGAAGAAGTAGAAGAAGGAGAAGGAGATGGTGAAGTCTGGAGGGTGAATCAGAAGAAGTAGAAGAAGGAGAAGGAGAAGGTGAAGTCAGGAGGGTGAATCAGAAGAAGCAGAAGAAGGAGAAGGAGAAGGTGAAGTTAGGAGGGTGAATCAGAAGAAGCAGAAGAAGGAGAAGGAGAAGGTGAAGTCAGGGGGGTGAAGCAGAAAAGTAGAAGAAGGAGAAGGAGAAGGCGAAGTCAGGAAGGTGAAGCAGAAGAAGCAGAAGAAGGAGAAGGAGAGGGTGAAGTCTGGCGGGCGCAGCAGAAGAAGCAGAAGAAGGAGAAGGTGAAGGTGAAGTCTGGATGGTGAAGCAGAAGAAGCAGAAGAAGGAGAAGGAGAAGGTGAAGTCTGGAGGGTGAATCAGAAGAAGTAGAAGAAGGAGAAGGAGAAGGTGAAGTCAGGAGGGTGAAGCAGAAGAAGCAGAAGAAGGAGAAGGAGAAGGTGAAGTCTGGAGGGTGAAGCAGAAGAAGCAGAAGAAGGAGAAGGAGAAGGTGAAGTCTGGAGGGCGAAGCAGAAGAAGTAGAAGAAGGAGAAGGAGAAGGTGAAGTCTGGATGGTGAAGCAGAAGAAGCAGAAGAAGGAGAAGGAGAAGGTGAAGTCTGGAGGGTGAATCAGAAGAAGTAAAAGAAGGAGAAGGAGAAGGTGAAGTCAGGAGGGTGAAGCAGAAGAAGCAGAAGAAGGAGAAGGAGAAGGTGAAGTCTGGAGGGTGAAACAGAAGAAGCAGAAGAAGGAGAAGGAGAAGGTGAAGTCTGGAGGGTGAAGCAGAAGAAGCAGAAGAAGGAGAAGGAGAAGGTGAAGTCTGGAGGGTGTATCAGAAGAAGCAGAAGAAGGAGAAGGAGAAGGTGAAGTCTGGAGGGTGAATCAGAAGAAGCAGAAAAAGGAGAAGGAGAAGATGAAGTCTGGAGGGTGAATCAGAAGAATTAGAAGAAGGAGAAGGAGAAGTTGAGGTCTGGAGGGTGAATCAGAAGAAGCAGAAGAAGGAGAAGCAGAAGGTGAAGTCTGAAGGGTGAACCAGAAGAAGCAGAAGAAGGAGAAGGAGAAGGTGAAGTCTGGAGGGTGTATCAGAAGAAGCAGAAGAAGGAGAAGGAGAAGGTGAAGTCTGGAGGGTGAATCAGAAGAAGCAGAAGAAGGAGAAGGAGAAGGTGAAGTCTGGAGGGTGAATCAGAAGAAGTAGAAGAAGGAGAAGGAGAAGGTGAAGTCTGGAGGGTGAATCAGAAGAAGTAGAACAAGGAGAAGGAGAAGTTGAAGTCTGGAGGGTGAATCAGAATAAGCAGAAGAAGGAGAAGGAGAAGGTGAAGTCTGGAGGGTGAATCAGAAGAAGCAGAAGAAGGAGAAGGAGAAGATGAAGTCTGGAGGGTGAATCAGAATAAGTAGAAGAAGGAGAAGGAGAAGGTGAAGTCTGGAGGGTGAATCAGAAGAAGCAGAAGAAGGGGAAGGAGAAGGTGAAGTCTGAAGAGTGAATCAGAAGAAGCAGAAGAAGGAGAAGGAGAAGGTGAAGTCTGGAGGGTGAATCAGAGGAAGTAGAAGAAGGAGAAGGAGAAGGTGAAGTCAGGAGGGTGAATCAGAAGAAGCAGAAGAAGGAGAAGGAGAAGGTGAAGTCTGGAGTGTGAATCAGAAGAATCAGAAGAAGGAGAAGGAGAAGGTGAAGTCTGGAGGGTGAATCAGAAGAAGCAGAAGAAAGAGAAGGAGAAGGTGAAGTCTAGAGGGTGAAGCAGAAGAAGCAGAAGGAGGAGAAGTAGAAGGTGAAGACTGGAGGGTGAATCAGAAGAAGTAGAAGAAGGAGAAGGAGAAGGTGAAGTCTGGAGGGTGAATCAGAAGAGGTAGAAGAAGGAGAAGGAGAAGGTGAAGTCTGAAGGGTGAATCAGAAGAAGTAGAAGAAGGAGAAGGAGAAGGTGAAGTCAGGAGGGTGAATCAGAAGAAGCAGAAGAAGGAGAAGGAGAAGGTGAAGTTAGGAGGGTGAATCAGAAGAAGCAGAAGAAGGAGAAGGAGAAGGTGAAGTCTGGAGGGCGAAGCAGAAGAAGTAGAAGAAGGAGAAGGAGAAGGTGAAGTCTGGATGGTGAAGCAGAAGAAGCAGAAGAAGGAGAAGGAGAAGGTGAAGTCTGGAGGGTGAATCAGAAGAAGTAGAAGAAGGAGAAGGAGAAGGTGAAGTCAGGAGGGTGAAGCAGAAGAAGCAGAAGAAGGAGAAGGAGAAGGTGAAGTCTGGAGGGTGAAACAGAAGAAGCAGAAGAAGGAGAAGGAGAAGGTGAAGTCTGGAGGGTGAAGCAGAAGAAGCAGAAGAAGGAGAAGGAGAAGGTGAAGTCAGGAGGGTGAATCAGAAGAAGTAGAAGAAGGAGAAGGAGAAGGTGAAGTCTGGAGGGTGAATCAGAAGAAGTAGAAGAAGGAGAAGGAGAAGGTGAAGTCTGGAGGTTGAATCAGAAGAAGTAGAAGAAGAAGAAGGAGAAGGGGAAGTCTGGAGGGTGAATCAGAAGAAGCAGAAGAAGGAGAAGGAGAAGGTGAAGTCTGGAGGGAGAAGCAGAAGAAGTAGAAGAAGAAGGAGAAGGTGAAATCTGGAGGGTGAATAAGAAGAAGTAGAAGAAGGAGAAGGAGAAGGTGAAGTCTGGAGGGTGAATCAGAAGAAGTAGAAGAAGGAGAAGGAGAAGGTGAAGTCTGGAGGGTGAATCAGAAGAAGCAGAAGAAGGAGAAGGAGAAGGTGGAGTCTGGAGGCTGAATCAGAAGAAGTAGAAGAAGGAGAAGGAGAAGGTGTAGTCTGGAGAGTGAATCAGAAGAAGTAGACGAAGGAGAAGGAGAAGGTGAAGTCTGGAGGGTGAATCAGAAAAAGCAGAAGAAGGAGAAGGAGAAGGCGAAGGCTGGAGGGTGAATCAGAAGAAGCAGAAGAAGGAGAAGGAGAAGGTGAAGTCTGGAGGGTGAATCAGAAGAAGCAGAAGAAGGAGAAGGAGAAGGTGAAGTCTGGAGGGTGAATCTGAAGAAGCAGAAGAAGGAGAAGGAGAAGGTGAAGTCTGGAGGGTGAATCAGAAGAAGCAGAAGAAGGAGAAGGAGAAGGTGAAGTCTGGAGGGTGAATCAGAAGAAGCAGAAGAAGTAGAAGGAGAAGGTGAAGTCTGGAGGGTGAATCAGAAGAAGTAGAAGAAGGAGAAGGAGAAGGTGAAGTCTGGAGGGTGAATCAGAAGAAGCAGAAGAAGGAGAAGGAGAAGGTGAAGTCAGGAGTGTGAATCAGAAGAAGCAGAAACAGGAGAAGGAGAAGGTGAAGACTGGAGGGTGAATCAGAAGAAGTAGAAGAAGCAGAAGGAGAAGGTGAAGTCTGGAGGGTGAATCAGAAGAAGTAGAAGAAGGAGAAGGAGATGGTGAGGTCTGGAGGGTGAATCAGAAGAAGCAGAAGAAGGAGAAGGAGAAGGTGAAGTCTGGAGGGTGAATCAGAAGAAGCAGAAGAAGGAGAAGGAGAAGGTGAAGACTGGCGGGTGAATCAGAAGAAGTAGAAGAAGGAGAAGGAGAAGATGAAGTCTGGAGGGTGAATCAGAAGAAGTAGAAGAAGGAGAAGGAGAAGGTGAGGTCTGGAGGGTGAATCAGAAGAAGCAGAAGAAGGAGAAGGAGAAGGTGAAGTCTGGAGGGTGAATCAGAAGAAGCAGAAGAAGGAGAAGGAGAAGGTGAAGTCTGGAGGGTGAATCAGAAGAAGCAGAAGAAGGAGAAGGAGAAGGTGAAGTCAGGAGGGTGAATCAGAAGAAGCAGAAGAAGGAGAAGGAGAAGGTGAAGTTAGGAGGGTGAATCAGAAGAAGTAGAAGAAGGAGAAGGAGAAGGTGAAGTCTGGAGGGTGAATCAGAAGAAGTAGAAGAAGGAGAAGGAGAAGGTGAAGTCAGGAGGGTGAAGCAGAAGAAGCAGAAGAAGGAGAAGGAGAAGGTGAAATCTGGAGGGTGAAGCAGAAGAAGCAGAAGAAGGAGAAGGAGAAGGTGAAGTCTGGAGGGCGAAGCAGAAGAAGCAGAAGAAGGAGAAGGAGAAGGTGAAGTCTGGAGGGTGAAGCAGAAGAAGCAGAAGAAGGAGAAGGAGAAGGTGAAGTCTGGAGGGTGAATCACAAGAAGTAGAAGAAGGAGAAGGACAAGGTGAAGTAAGGAGGGTGAAGCAGAAGAAGCAGAAGAAGGAGAAGGAGAAGGTGAAGTCTGGAGGGTGAAGCAGAAGAAGCAGAAGAAGGAGAAGGAGATGGTGAAGTCTGGAGGGTGAAGCAGAAGAAGCAGAAGAAGGAGAAGGAGAAGGTGAAGTCAGGAGGGTGAATCAGAAGAAGTAGAAGAAGGAAAAGGAGAAGGTGAAGTCTGGAGGGTGAATCAGAAGAAGTAGAAGAAGGAGAAGGAGAAGGTGAAGTCTGGAGGGTGAATCAGAAGAAGTGGAAGAAGGAGAAGGAGAAGGTGAAGTCTGGAGGGTGAATCAGAAGAAGCAGAAGAAGGAGAAGGAGAAGGTGAAGTCTGGAGGGAGAAGCAGAAGAAGTAGAAGAAGGAGAAGGAGAAGGTGAAGTCTGGATTGTGAATCAGAAGAAGTAGAAGAAGGAGAAGGAGGAGGTGAAGTCTGGAGGGTGAATCAGAAGAAGTAGAAGAAGGAGAAGGAGAAGGTCAAGTCTGGAGGGTGAATCAAAAGGAGCAGAAGAAGGAGAAGGAGAAGGTGAAGTCTGGAGGGTGAATCAGAAGAAGTAGAAGAAGGAGAAGGAGAAGGTGTAGTCTGGAGGATGAATCAGAAGAAGTAGAAGAAGGAGAAGGAGAAGGTGAAGTCTGGAGGGTGAATCAGAAGAAGCAGAATAAGGAGAAGGAGAAGGTGAAGTCTGGAGGGTGAATCAGAAGAAGCAGAAGAAGGAGAAGGAGAAGGTGAAGTCTGGAGGGTGAATCAGAAGAAGTAGAAGAAGGAGAAGGAGAAGGTGAAGTCTGGAGCGTGAAGCAGAAGAAGTAGAAGAAGGAGAAGGAGAAGGTGAAGTCTGGAGGGCGAAGCAGAAGAAGCAGAAGAAGGAGAAGGAGAAGGTGAAGTCTGGAGGGTGAAGCAGAAGAAGCAGAAGAAGGAGAAGGAGAAGGTGAAGTCTGGAGGGTGAATCAGAAGAAGTAGAAGAAGGAGAAGGAGAAGGTGAAGTAAGGAGGGTGAAGCAGAAGAAGCAGAAGAAGGAGAAGGAGAAGGTGAAGTCTGGAGGGTGAAGCAGAAGAAGCAGAAGAAGGAGAAGGAGGAGGTGAAGTCTGGAGGGTGAATCAGAAGAAGCAGAAGAAGGAGAAGGAGAAGGTGAAGTCTGGAGGGTGAATCAGAAGAAGTTGAAGAAGGAGAAGGAGAAGGTGAAGTCTGGAGGGTGAATCAGAGAAACAGAATAAGGAGAAGGAGAAGGTGAAGTCTGGAGGGTGAATCAGAAGAAGCAGAAGAAGGAGAAGGAGAAGGTGAAGTCTGGAGGGTGAATCAGAAGAAGTAGAAGAAGGAGAAGGAGAAGGTGAAGTCTGGAGGGTGAAGCGGAAGAAGTAGAAGAAGGAGAAGGAGAAGGCGAAGTCTGGAGGGTGAATCAGAAGAAGCAGAAGAAGGAGAAGGAGAAGGTGAAGTCTGGAGGGTGAATCAGAAGAAGTAGAAGAAGGAGAAGGAGAAGGCGAAGTCTGGAGGGTGAATCAGAAGAAGTTGAAGAAGGAGAAGGAGAAGGTGAAGACTGGAGGTTGAATCAGAAGAAGTAGAAGAAGGAGAAGGAGAAGGTGAAGTCTGGAGGGTGAATCAGAAGAAGTAGAAGAAGGAGAAGGAGAAGGCGAAGTCTGGAGGGTGAATCAGAAGAAGCAGAAGAAGGAGAAGGAGAAGATGAAGTCTGGAGGGTGAATCAGAAGAATTAGAAGAAGGAGAAGGAGAAGTTGAGGTCTGGAGGGTGAATCAGAAGAAGCAGAAGAAGGAGAAGGAGAAGGTGAAGTCTGGAGGGTGTATCAGAAGAAGCAGAAGAAGGAGAAGGAGAAGGTGAAGTCTGGAGGGTGAATCAGAAGAAGCAGAAGAAGGAGAAGGAGAAGGTGAAGTCTGGAGGGTGAATCAGAAGAAGTCGAAGAAGGAGAAGGAGAAGGTGAAGTCTGGAGGGTGAATCAGAAGAAGTAGAACAAGGAGAAGGAGAAGTTGAAGTCTGGAGGGTGAATCAGAAGAAGCAGAAGAAGGAGAAGGAGAAGGTGAAGTCTGGAGGGTGAATCAGAAGAAGCAGAGGAAGGAGAAGGAGAAGATGAAGTCTGGAGGGTGAATCAGAATAAGTAGAAGAAGGAGAAGGAGAAGGTGAAGTCTGGAGGGTGAATCAGAAGAAGCAGAAGAAGGGGAAGGAGAAGGTGAAGTCTGAAGAGTGAATCAGAAGAAGCAGAATAAGGAGAAGGAGAAGGTGAAGTCTGGAGGGTGAATCAGAAGAAGCAGAAGAAGGAGAAGGAGAAGGTGAAGTCTGGAGGGTGAATCAGAAGAAGTAGAAGAAGGAGAAGGAGAAGATGAAGTCTGGAGGGTGAATCAGAATAAGTAGAAGAAGGAGAAGGAGAAGGTGAAGTCTGGAGGGTGAATCAGAAGAAGCAGAAGAAGGGGAAGGAGAAGGTGAAGTCTGAAGACAGAATCAGAAGAAGCAGAATAAGGAGAAGGAGAAGGTGAAGTCTGGAGGGTGAATCAGAAGAAGCAGAAGAAGGAGAAGGAGAAGGTGAAGTCTGGAGGGTGAATCAGAAGAAGTAGAAGAAGGAGAAGGAGAAGGTGAAGTCTGGAGTGTGAATCAGAAGAAGTAGAAGAAGGAGAAGGAGAAGGTGAAGTCATGAGGGTGAATCAGAAGAAGTAGAAGAAGGAGAAGGAGAAGGTGAAGTCTGGAGGGTGAATCAGAAGAAGTAGAAGAAGGAGAAGGAGAAGGTGAAGTCTGGAGGGTGAATCAGAAGAAGTAGAAGAAGGAGAAGGAGATGGTGAAGTCTGGAGGGTGAATCAGAAGAAGTAGAAGAAGGAGAAGGAGAAGGTGAAGTCAGGAGGGTGAATCAGAAGAAGCAGAAGAAGGAGAAGGAGAAGGTGAAGTTAGGAGGGTGAATCAGAAGAAGCAGAAGAAGGAGAAGGAGAAGGTGAAGTCAGGGGGGTGAAGCAGAAAAGTAGAAGAAGGAGAAGGAGAAGGCGAAGTCAGGAAGGTGAAGCAGAAGAAGCAGAAGAAGGAGAAGGAGAGGGTGAAGTCTGGCGGGCGCAGCAGAAGAAGCAGAAGAAGGAGAAGGTGAAGGTGAAGTCTGGATGGTGAAGCAGAAGAAGCAGAAGAAGGAGAAGGAGAAGGTGAAGTCTGGAGGGTGAATCAGAAGAAGTAGAAGAAGGAGAAGGAGAAGGTGAAGTCAGGAGGGTGAAGCAGAAGAAGCAGAAGAAGGAGAAGGAGAAGGTGAAGTCTGGAGGGTGAAGCAGAAGAAGCAGAAGAAGGAGAAGGAGAAGGTGAAGTCTGGAGGGCGAAGCAGAAGAAGTAGAAGAAGGAGAAGGAGAAGGTGAAGTCTGGATGGTGAAGCAGAAGAAGCAGAAGAAGGAGAAGGAGAAGGTGAAGTCTGGAGGGTGAATCAGAAGAAGTAAAAGAAGGAGAAGGAGAAGGTGAAGTCAGGAGGGTGAAGCAGAAGAAGCAGAAGAAGGAGAAGGAGAAGGTGAAGTCTGGAGGGTGAAACAGAAGAAGCAGAAGAAGGAGAAGGAGAAGGTGAAGTCTGGAGGGTGAAGCAGAAGAAGCAGAAGAAGGAGAAGGAGAAGGTGAAGTCTGGAGGGTGTATCAGAAGAAGCAGAAGAAGGAGAAGGAGAAGGTGAAGTCTGGAGGGTGAATCAGAAGAAGCAGAAAAAGGAGAAGGAGAAGATGAAGTCTGGAGGGTGAATCAGAAGAATTAGAAGAAGGAGAAGGAGAAGTTGAGGTCTGGAGGGTGAATCAGAAGAAGCAGAAGAAGGAGAAGCAGAAGGTGAAGTCTGAAGGGTGAACCAGAAGAAGCAGAAGAAGGAGAAGGAGAAGGTGAAGTCTGGAGGGTGTATCAGAAGAAGCAGAAGAAGGAGAAGGAGAAGGTGAAGTCTGGAGGGTGAATCAGAAGAAGCAGAAGAAGGAGAAGGAGAAGGTGAAGTCTGGAGGGTGAATCAGAAGAAGTAGAAGAAGGAGAAGGAGAAGGTGAAGTCTGGAGGGTGAATCAGAAGAAGTAGAACAAGGAGAAGGAGAAGTTGAAGTCTGGAGGGTGAATCAGAAGAAGCAGAAGAAGGAGAAGGAGAAGGTGAAGTCTGGAGGGTGAATCAGAAGAAGCAGAAGAAGGAGAAGGAGAAGATGAAGTCTGGAGGGTGAATCAGAATAAGTAGAAGAAGGAGAAGGAGAAGGTGAAGTCTGGAGGGTGAATCAGAAGAAGCAGAAGAAGGGGAAGGAGAAGGTGAAGTCTGAAGAGTGAATCAGAAGAAGCAGAAGAAGGAGAAGGAGAAGGTGAAGTCTGGAGGGTGAATCAGAGGAAGTAGAAGAAGGAGAAGGAGAAGGTGAAGTCAGGAGGGTGAATCAGAAGAAGCAGAAGAAGGAGAAGGAGAAGGTGAAGTCTGGAGTGTGAATCAGAAGAATCAGAAGAAGGAGAAGGAGAAGGTGAAGTCTGGAGGGTGAATCAGAAGAAGCAGAAGAAAGAGAAGGAGAAGGTGAAGTCTAGAGGGTGAAGCAGAAGAAGCAGAAGGAGGAGAAGTAGAAGGTGAAGACTGGAGGGTGAATCAGAAGAAGTAGAAGAAGGAGAAGGAGAAGGTGAAGTCTGGAGGGTGAATCAGAAGAGGTAGAAGAAGGAGAAGGAGAAGGTGAAGTCTGGAGGGTGAATCAGAAGAAGTAGAAGAAGGAGAAGGAGAAGGTGAAGTCAGGAGGGTGAATCAGAAGAAGCAGAAGAAGGAGAAGGAGAAGGTGAAGTTAGGAGGGTGAATCAGAAGAAGCAGAAGAAGGGGAAGGAGAAGGTGAAGTCAGGGGGGTGAAGCAGAAAAAGTAGAAGAAGGAGAAGGAGAATGCGAAGTCAGGAAGGTGAAGCAGAAGAAGCAGAAGAAGGAGAAGGAGAAGGTGAAGTCTGGAGGGTGAATCAGAAGAAGCAGAAGAAGGAGAAGGAGAAGGTGAAGTCTGGAGGGTGAATCAGAAGAAGCAGAAGAAGTAGAAGGAGAAGGTGAAGTCTGGAGGGTGAATCAGAAGAAGTAGAAGAAGGAGAAGGAGAAGGTGAAGTCTGGAGGGTGAATCAGAAGAAGCAGAAGAAGGAGAAGGAGAAGGTGAAGTCTGGAGGGTGAATCAGAAGAAGCAGAAGCAGGAGAAGGAGAAGGTGAAGACTGGAGGGTGAATCAGAAGAAGTAGAAGAAGCAGAAGGAGAAGGTGAAGTCTGGAGGGTGAATCAGAAGAAGTAGAAGAAGGAGAAGGAGATGGTGAGGTCTGGAGGGTGAATCAGAAGAAGCAGAAGAAGGAGAAGGAGAAGGTGAAGTCTGGAGGGTGAATCAGAAGAAGCAGAAGAAGGAGAAGGAGAAGGTGAAGACTGGCGGGTGAATCAGAAGAAGTAGAAGAAGGAGAAGGAGAAGATGAAGTCTGGAGGGTGAATCAGAAGAAGTAGAAGAAGGAGAAGGAGAAGGTGAAGTCTGGAGGGTGAATCAGAAGAAGCAGAAGAAGGGGAAGGAGAAGCTGAAGTCTGAAGAGTGAATCAGAAGAAGCAGAAGAAGGAGAAGGAGAAGGTGAAGTCTGGAGGGTGAATCAGAAGAAGCAGAATAAGGAGAAGGAGAAGGTGAAGTCTGGAGGGTGAATCAGAAGAAGCAGAAGAAGGAGAAGGAGAAGGTGAAGTCTGGAGGGTGAATCAGAAGAAGTAGAAGAAGGAGAAGGAGAAGGTGAAGTCTGGAGGGTGAAGCAGAAGAAGTAGAAGAAGGAGAAGGAGAAGGTGAAGTCATGAGGGTGAATCAGAAGAAGTAGAAGAAGGAGAAGGAGAAGGTGAAGTCAGGAGGGTGAATCAGAAGAAGCAGAAGAAGGAGAAGGAGAAGGTGAAGTCTGGAGTGTGAATCAGAAGAATCAGAAGAAGGAGAAGGAGAAGGTGAAGTCTGGAGGGTGAATCAGAAGAAGCAGAAGAAAGAGAAGGAGAAGGTGAAGTCTAGAGGGTGAAGCAGAAGAAGCAGAAGAAGGAGAAGTAGAAGGTGAAGACTGGAGGGTGAATCAGAAGAAGTAGAAGAAGGAGAAGGAGAAGGTGAAGTCTGGAGGGTGAATCAGAAGAGGTAGAAGAAGGAGAAGGAGAAGGTGAAGTCTGGAGGGGGAATCAGAAGAAGTAGAAGAAGGAGAAGGAGAAGGTGAAGTCAGGAGGGTGAATCAGAAGAAGCAGAAGAAGGAGAAGGAGAAGGTGAAGTTAGGAGGGTGAATCAGAAGAAGCAGAAGAAGGAGAAGGAGAAGGTGAAGTCAGGGGGGTGAAGCAGAAAAAGTAGAAGAAGGAGAAGGAGAAGGCGAAGTCAGGAAGGTGTAGCAGAAGAAGCAGAAGAAGGAGAAGGAGAAGGTGAAGTCTGGCGGGCGCAGCAGAAGAAGCAGAAGAAGGAGAAGGTGAAGGTGAAGTCTGGAGGGTGAAGCAGAAGAAGCAGAAGAAGGAGAAGGAGAAGGTGAAGTCTGGAGGGTGAATCAGAAGAAGTAGAAGAAGGAGAAGGAGAAGGTGAAGTCAGGAGGGTGAAGCAGAAAAAGCAGAAGAAGGAGAAGGAGAAGGTGAAGTCTGGAGGGTGAAGCAGAAGAAGCAGAAGAAGGAGAAGGAGAAGGTGAAGTCTGGCGGGCGAAGCAGAAGAAGTAGAAGAAGGAGAAGGAGAAGGTGAAGTTTGGATGGTGAAGCAGAAGAAGCAGAAGAAGGAGAAGGAGAAGGTGAAGTCTGGAGGGTGAATCAGAAGAAGTAGAAGAAGGAGAAGGAGAAGGTGAAGTCAGGAGGGTGAAGCAGAAGAAGCAGAAGAAGGAGGAGAAGGTGAAGTCTGGAGGGTGAAACAGAAGAAGCAGAAGAAGGAGAAGGAGAAGGTGAAGTCTGGAGGGTGAAGCAGAAGAAGCAGAAGAAGGAGAAGGAGAAGGTGAAGTCAGGAGGGTGAATCAGAAGAAGTAGAAGAAGGAGAAGGAGAAGGTGAAGTCTGGAGGATGAATCAGAAGAAGTAGAAGAAGGAGAAGGAGAAGGTGAAGTCTGGAGGTTGAATCAGAAGAAGTAGAAGAAGAAGAAGGAGAAGGGGAAGTCTGGAGGGTGAATCAGAAGAAGCAGAAGAAGGAGAAGGAGAAGGTGAAGTCTGGAGGGAGAAGCAGAAGAAGTAGAAGAAGAAGGAGAAGGTGAAATCTGGAGGGTGAATAAGAAGAAGTAGAAGAAGGAGAAGGAGAAGGTGAAGTCTGGAGGGTGAATCAGAAGAAGTAGAAGAAGGAGAAGGAGAAGGTGAAGTCTGGAGGGTGAATCAGAAGAAGCAGAAGAAGGAGAAGGAGAAGGTGGAGTCTGGAGGCTGAATCAGAAGAAGTAGAAGAAGGAGAAGGAGAAGGTGTAGTCTGGAGAGTGAATCAGAAGAAGTAGACGAAGGAGAAGGAGAAGGTGAAGTCTGGAGGGTGAATCAGAAAAAGCAGAAGAAGGAGAAGGAGAAGGCGAAGTCTGGAGGGTGAATCAGAAGAAGTAGAAGAAGGAGAAGGAGAAGGTGAAGTCTGGAGGGTGAATCAGAAGAAGCAGAAGAAGGAGAAGGAGAAGGTGAAGTCTGGAGGGTGAATCTGAAGAAGCAGAAGAAGGAGAAGGAGAAGGTGAAGTCTGGAGGGTGAATCAGAAGGAGCAGAAGAAGGAGAAGGAGAAGGTGAAGTCTGGAGGGTGAATCAGAAGAAGCAGAAGAAGTAGAAGGAGAAGGTGAAGTCTGGAGGGTGAATCAGAAGAAGTAGAAGAAGGAGAAGGAGAAGGTGAAGTCTGGAGGGTGAATCAGAAGAAGCAGAAGAAGGAGAAGGAGAAGGTGAAGTCAGGAGGGTGCATCAGAAGAAGCAGAAGCAGGAGAAGGAGAAGGTGAAGACTGGTGGGTGAATCAGAAGAAGTAGAAGAAGCAGAAGGAGAAGGTGATGTCTGGAGGGTGAATCAGAAGAAGTAGAAGAAGGAGAAGGAGAAGGTGAAGTCTGGAGGGTGAATCAGAAGAAGTAGAAGAAGGAGAAGGAGAAGGTGAAGTCAGGAGGGTGAAGCAGAAAAAGCAGAAGAAGGAGAAGGAGAAGGTGAAGTCTGCAGGGTGAAGCAGAAGAAGCAGAAGAAGGAGAAGGAGAAGGTGAAGTCTGGCGGGCGAAGCAGAAGAAGTAGAAGAAGGAGAAGGAGAAGGTGAAGTCTGGATGGTGAAGCAGAAGAAGCAGAAGAAGGAGAAGGAGAAGGTGAAGTCTGGAGGGTGAATCAGAAGAAGTAGAAGAAGGAGAAGGAGAAGGTGAAGTCAGGAGGGTGAAGCAGAAGAAGCAGAAGAAGGAGGAGAAGGTGAAGTCTGGAGGGTGAAACAGAAGAAGCAGAAGAAGGAGAAGGAGAAGGTGAAGTCTGGAGGGTGAAGCAGAAGAAGCAGAAGAAGGAGAAGGAGATGGTGAAGTCAGGAGGGTGAATCAGAAGAAGTAGAAGAAGGAGAAGGAGAAGGTGGAGTCTGGAGGATGAATCAGAAAAAGTAGAAGAAGGAGAAGGAGAAGGTGAAGTCTGGAGGTTGAATCAGAAGAAGTAGAAGAAGAAGAAGGAGAAGGGGAAGTCTGGAGGGTGAATCAGAAGAAGCAGAAGAAGGAGAAGGAGAAGGTGGAGTCTGGAGGCTGAATCAGAAGAAGTAGAAGAAGGAGAAGGAGAAGGTGTAGTCTGGAGAGTGAATCAGAAGAAGTAGACGAAGGAGAAGGAGAAGGTGAAGTCTGGAGGGTGAATCAGAAAAAGCAGAAGAAGGAGAAGGAGAAGGCGAAGTCTGGAGGGTGAATCAGAAGAAGTAGAAGAAGGAGAAGGAGAAGGTGAAGTCTGGAGGGTGAATCAGAAGAAGCAGAAGAAGGAGAAGGAGAAGGTGAAGTCTGGAGGGTGAATCTGAAGAAGCAGAAGAAGGAGAAGGAGAAGGTGAAGTCTGGAGGGTGAATCAGAAGGAGCAGAAGAAGGAGAAGGAGAAGGTGAAGTCTGGAGGGTGAATCAGAAGAAGCAGAAGAAGTAGAAGGAGAAGGTGAAGTCTGGAGGGTGAATCAGAAGAAGTAGAAGAAGGAGAAGGAGAAGGTGAAGTCTGGAGGGTGAATCAGAAGAAGCAGAAGAAGGAGAAGGAGAAGGTGAAGTCAGGAGGGTGCATCAGAAGAAGCAGAAGCAGGAGAAGGAGAAGGTGAAGACTGGTGGGTGAATCAGAAGAAGTAGAAGAAGCAGAAGGAGAAGGTGATGTCTGGAGGGTGAATCAGAAGAAGTAGAAGAAGGAGAAGGAGATGGTGAAGTCTGGAGGGTGAATCAGAAGAAGCAGAAGAAGGAGAAGGAGAACGTGACGACTGGCGGGTGAATCAGAAGAAGTAGAAGAAGGAGAAGGAGAAGATGAAGTCCGGAGGGTGAATCAGAAGAAGTAGAAGAAGGAGAAGGAGAAGGTGAGGTCTGGAGGGTGACTCAGAAAAAGTAGAAGAAGGAGAAGGAGAAGGTGAAGTCTGGAGGTTGAATCAGAAGAAGTAGAAGAAGAAGAAGGAGAAGGGGAAGTCTGGAGGGTGAATCAGAAGAAGCAGAAGAAGGAGAAGGAGAAGGTGGAGTCTGGAGGCTGAATCAGAAGAAGTAGAAGAAGGAGAAGGAGAAGGTGTAGTCTGGAGAGTGAATCAGAAGAAGTAGACGAAGGAGAAGGAGAAGGTGAAGTCTGGAGGGTGAATCAGAAAAAGCAGAAGAAGGAGAAGGAGAAGGCGAAGTCTGGAGGGTGAATCAGAAGAAGTAGAAGAAGGAGAAGGAGAAGGTGAAGTCTGGAGGGTGAATCAGAAGAAGCAGAAGAAGGAGAAGGAGAAGGTGAAGTCTGGAGGGTGAATCTGAAGAAGCAGAAGAAGGAGAAGGAGAAGGTGAAGTCTGGAGGGTGAATCAGAAGGAGCAGAAGAAGGAGAAGGAGAAGGTGAAGTCTGGAGGGTGAATCAGAAGAAGCAGAAGAAGTAGAAGGAGAAGGTGAAGTCTGGAGGGTGAATCAGAAGAAGTAGAAGAAGGAGAAGGAGAAGGTGAAGTCTGGAGGGTGAATCAGAAGAAGCAGAAGAAGGAGAAGGAGAAGGTGAAGTCAGGAGGGTGCATCAGAAGAAGCAGAAGCAGGAGAAGGAGAAGGTGAAGACTGGTGGGTGAATCAGAAGAAGTAGAAGAAGCAGAAGGAGAAGGTGATGTCTGGAGGGTGAATCAGAAGAAGTAGAAGAAGGAGAAGGAGATGGTGAGCTCTGGAGGGTGAATCAGAAGAAGCAGAAGAAGGAGAAGGAGAAGGTGAAGTCTGGAGGGTGAATCAGAAGAAGCAGAAGAAGGAGAAGGAGAACGTGACGACTGGCGGGTGAATCAGAAGAAGTAGAAGAAGGAGAAGGAGAAGATGAAGTCCGGAGGGTGAATCAGAAGAAGTAGAAGAAGGAGAAGGAGAAGATGAAGTCTGGAGGGTGACTCAGAAGAAGCAGAAGAAGGAGAAGGAGAAGGTGAAGTCTGGAGGGTGAATCAGAAGAAGCAGAAGAAGGAGAAGTAGAAGGTGAAGTCTGGAGGGTGAATCAGAAGAAGCAGAAGAAGGAGAAGGAGAAGGTGAAGTCAGGAGGGTGAATCAGAAGAAGCAGAAGAAGGAGAAGGAGAAGGTGAAGTTAGGAGGGTGAATCAGAAGAAGCAGAAGAAGGAGAAGGAGAAGGTGAAGTCAGGGGGGTGAAGCAGAAGAAGTAGAAGAAGGAGAAGGAGAAGGTGAAGTCAGGAGGGTGAAGCAGAAGAAGCAGAAGAAGGAGAAGGAGAAGGTGAAGTCTGGCGGGCGCAGCAGAAGAAGCAGAAGAAGGAGAAGGAGAAGGTGAAGTCTGGAGGGTGAAGCAGAAGAAGCAGAAGAAGTAGAAGGAGAAGGTGAAGTCTGGAGGGTGAATCAGAAGAAGTAGAAGAAGGAGAAGGAGAAGGTGAAGTCATGAGGGAGAAGCAGAAGAAGCAGAAGAAGGAGACGGAGAAGGTGATGTCTGGAGGGTGAAGCAGAAGAAGCAGAAGAAGGAGAAGGAGAAGGTGAAGTCTGGAGGGCGAAGCAGAAGAAGCAGAAGAAGGAGAAAGAGAAGGTGACGTCTGGAGGGTGAAGAAGAAGAAGCAGAAGAAGGAGAAGGAGAAGGTGAAGTCTGGAGGGTGAATCAGAAGAAGTAGAAGGAGGAGAAGGAGAAGGTGAAGTCTGGAGGGTGAATCAGAAGAAGTAGAAGAAGGAGAAGGAGAAGGTGTAGTCTGGAGAGTGAATCAGAAGAAGTAGACGAAGGAGAAGGAGAAGGTGAAGTCTGGAGGGTGAATCAGAAAAAGCAGAAGAAGGAGAAGGAGAAGGCGAAGTCTGGAGGGTGAATCAGAAGAAGTAGAAGAAGGAGAAGGAGAAGGTGAAGTCTGGAGGGTGAATCAGAAGAAGCAGAAGAAGGAGAAGGAGAAGGTGAAGTCTGGAGGGTGAATCTGAAGAAGCAGAAGAAGGAGAAGGAGAAGGTGAAGTCTGGAGGGTGAATCAGAAGAAGCAGAAGAAGGAGAAGGAGAAGGTGAAGTCTGGAGGGTGAATCAGAAGAAGCAGAAGAAGTAGAAGGAGAAGGTGAAGTCTGGAGGGTGAATCAGAAGAAGTAGAAGAAGGAGAAGGAGAAGGTGAAGTCTGGAGGGTGAATCAGAAGAAGCAGAAGAAGGAGAAGGAGAAGGTGAAGTCAGGAGGGTGAATCAGAAGAAGCAGAAGCAGGAGAAGGAGAAGGTGAAGAATGGAGGGTGAATCAGAAGAAGTAGAAGAAGCAGAAGGAGAAGGTGAAGTCTGGAGGGTGAATCAGAAGAAGTAGAAGAAGGAGAAGGAGATGGTGAGGTCTGGAGGGTGAATCAGAAGAAGCAGAAGAAGGAGAAGGAGAAGGTGAAGTCTGGAGGGTGAATCAGAAGAAGCAGAAGAAGGAGAAGGAGAAGGTGAAGACTGGCGGGTGAATCAGAAGAAGTAGAAGAAGGAGAAGGAGAAGATGAAGTCTGGAGGGTGAATCAGAAGAAGTAGAAGAAGGAGAAGGAGAAGGTGAAGTCTGGAGGGTGAATCAGAAGAAGCAGAAGAAGGGGAAGGAGAAGCTGAAGTCTGAAGAGTGAATCAGAAGAAGCAGAAGAAGGAGAAGGAGAAGGTGAAGTCTGGAGGGTGAATCAGAAGAAGCAGAATAAGGAGAAGGAGAAGGTGAAGTCTGGAGGGTGAATCAGAAGAAGCAGAAGAAGGAGAAGGAGAAGGTGAAGTCTGGAGGGTGAATCAGAAGAAGTAGAAGAAGGAGAAGGAGAAGGTGAAGTCTGGAGGGTGAAGCAGAAGAAGTAGAAGAAGGAGAAGGAGAAGGTGAAGTCATGAGGGTGAATCAGAAGAAGTAGAAGAAGGAGAAGGAGAAGGTGAAGTCTGGAGGGTGAATCTGAAGAAGCAGAAGAAGGAGAAGGAGAAGGTGAAGTCATGAGGGTGAATCAGAAGAAGTAGAAGAAGGAGAAGGAGAAGGTGAAGTCTGGAGGGTGAATCTGAAGAAGCAGAAGAAGGAGAAGGAGAAGGTGAAGTCTGGAGGGTGAATCAGAAGGAGCAGAAGAAGGAGAAGGAGAAGGTGAAGTCTGGAGGGTGAATCAGAAGAAGCAGAAGAAGTAGAAGGAGAAGGTGAAGTCTGGAGGGTGAATCAGAAGAAGTAGAAGAAGGAGAAGGAGAAGGTGAAGTCTGGAGGGTGAATCAGAAGAAGCAGAAGAAGGAGAAGGAGAAGGTGAAGTCAGGAGGGTGCATCAGAAGAAGCAGAAGCAGGAGAAGGAGAAGGTGAAGACTGGTGGGTGAATCAGAAGAAGTAGAAGAAGCAGAAGGAGAAGGTGATGTCTGGAGGGTGAATCAGAAGAAGTAGAAGAAGGAGAAGGAGAAGGTGAAGTCTGGAGGGTGAATCAGAAGAAGTAGAAGAAGGAGAAGGAGAAGGTGAAGTCAGGAGGGTGAAGCAGAAAAAGCAGAAGAAGGAGAAGGAGAAGGTGAAGTCTGCAGGGTGAAGCAGAAGAAGCAGAAGAAGGAGAAGGAGAAGGTGAAGTCTGGCGGGCGAAGCAGAAGAAGTAGAAGAAGGAGAAGGAGAAGGTGAAGTCTGGATGGTGAAGCAGAAGAAGCAGAAGAAGGAGAAGGAGAAGGTGAAGTCTGGAGGGTGAATCAGAAGAAGTAGAAGAAGGAGAAGGAGAAGGTGAAGTCAGGAGGGTGAAGCAGAAGAAGCAGAAGAAGGAGGAGAAGGTGAAGTCTGGAGGGTGAAACAGAAGAAGCAGAAGAAGGAGAAGGAGAAGGTGAAGTCTGGAGGGTGAAGCAGAAGAAGCAGAAGAAGGAGAAGGAGAAGGTGAAGTCAGGAGGGTGAATCAGAAGAAGTAGAAGAAGGAGAAGGAGAAGGTGGAGTCTGGAGGATGAATCAGAAAAAGTAGAAGAAGGAGAAGGAGAAGGTGAAGTCTGGAGGTTGAATCAGAAGAAGTAGAAGAAGAAGAAGGAGAAGGGGAAGTCTGGAGGGTGAATCAGAAGAAGCAGAAGAAGGAGAAGGAGAAGGTGGAGTCTGGAGGCTGAATCAGAAGAAGTAGAAGAAGGAGAAGGAGAAGGTGTAGTCTGGAGAGTGAATCAGAAGAAGTAGACGAAGGAGAAGGAGAAGGTGAAGTCTGGAGGGTGAATCAGAAAAAGCAGAAGAAGGAGAAGGAGAAGGCGAAGTCTGGAGGGTGAATCAGAAGAAGTAGAAGAAGGAGAAGGAGAAGGTGAAGTCTGGAGGGTGAATCAGAAGAAGCAGAAGAAGGAGAAGGAGAAGGTGAAGTCTGGAGGGTGAATCTGAAGAAGCAGAAGAAGGAGAAGGAGAAGGTGAAGTCTGGAGGGTGAATCAGAAGGAGCAGAAGAAGGAGAAGGAGAAGGTGAAGTCTGGAGGGTGAATCAGAAGAAGCAGAAGAAGTAGAAGGAGAAGGTGAAGTCTGGAGGGTGAATCAGAAGAAGTAGAAGAAGGAGAAGGAGAAGGTGAAGTCTGGAGGGTGAATCAGAAGAAGCAGAAGAAGGAGAAGGAGAAGGTGAAGTCAGGAGGGTGCATCAGAAGAAGCAGAAGCAGGAGAAGGAGAAGGTGAAGACTGGTGGGTGAATCAGAAGAAGTAGAAGAAGCAGAAGGAGAAGGTGATGTCTGGAGGGTGAATCAGAAGAAGTAGAAGAAGGAGAAGGAGATGGTGAGCTCTGGAGGGTGAATCAGAAGAAGCAGAAGAAGGAGAAGGAGAAGGTGAAGTCTGGAGGGTGAATCAGAAGAAGCAGAAGAAGGAGAAGGAGAACGTGACGACTGGCGGGTGAATCAGAAGAAGTAGAAGAAAGAGAAGGAGAAGATGAAGTCCGGAGGGTGAATCAGAAGAAGTAGAAGAAGGAGAAGGAGAAGGTGAGGTCTGGAGGGTGACTCAGAAAAAGTAGAAGAAGGAGAAGGAGAAGGTGAAGTCTGGAGGTTGAATCAGAAGAAGTAGAAGAAGAAGAAGGAGAAGGGGAAGTCTGGAGGGTGAATCAGAAGAAGCAGAAGAAGGAGAAGGAGAAGGTGGAGTCTGGAGGCTGAATCAGAAGAAGTAGAAGAAGGAGAAGGAGAAGGTGTAGTCTGGAGAGTGAATCAGAAGAAGTAGACGAAGGAGAAGGAGAAGGTGAAGTCTGGAGGGTGAATCAGAAAAAGCAGAAGAAGGAGAAGGAGAAGGCGAAGTCTGGAGGGTGAATCAGAAGAAGTAGAAGAAGGAGAAGGAGAAGGTGAAGTCTGGAGGGTGAATCAGAAGAAGCAGAAGAAGGAGAAGGAGAAGGTGAAGTCTGGAGGGTGAATCTGAAGGAGCAGAAGAAGGAGAAGGAGAAGGTGAAGTCTGGAGGGTGAATCAGAAGAAGCAGAAGAAGTAGAAGGAGAAGGTGAAGTCTGGAGGGTGAATCAGAAGAAGTAGAAGAAGGAGAAGGAGAAGGTGAAGTCTGGAGGGTGAATCAGAAGAAGCAGAAGAAGGAGAAGGAGAAGGTGAAGTCAGGAGGGTGCATCAGAAGAAGCAGAAGCAGGAGAAGGAGAAGGTGAAGACTGGTGGGTGAATCAGAAGAAGTAGAAGAAGCAGAAGGAGAAGGTGATGTCTGGAGGGTGAATCAGAAGAAGTAGAAGAAGGAGAAGGAGATGGTGAGCTCTGGAGGGTGAATCAGAAGAAGCAGAAGAAGGAGAAGGAGAAGGTGAAGTCTGGAGGGTGAATCAGAAGAAGCAGAAGAAGGAGAAGGAGAACGTGACGACTGGCGGGTGAATCAGAAGAAGTAGAAGAAGGAGAAGGAGAAGATGAAGTCCGGAGGGTGAATCAGAAGAAGTAGAAGAAGGAGAAGGAGAAGGTGAGGTCTGGAGGGTGACTCAGAAGAAGCAGAAGAAGGAGAAGGAGAAGGTGAAGTCTGGAGGGTGAATCAGAAGAAGCAGAAGAAGGAGAAGTAGAAGGTGAAGTCTGGAGGGTGAATCAGAAGAAGCAGAAGAAGGAGAAGGAGAAGGTGAAGTCAGGAGGGTGAATCAGAAGAAGCAGAAGAAGGAGAAGGAGAAGGTGAAGTTAGGAGGGTGAATCAGAAGAAGCAGAAGAAGGAGAAGGAGAAGGTGAAGTCAGGGGGGTGAAGCAGAAGAAGTAGAAGAAGGAGAAGGAGAAGGTGAAGTCAGGAGGGTGAAGCAGAAGAAGCAGAAGAAGGAGAAGGAGAAGGTGAAGTCTGGCGGGCGCAGCAGAAGAAGCAGAAGAAGGAGAAGGAGAAGGTGAAGTCTGGAGGGTGAAGCAGAAGAAGCAGAAGAAGTAGAAGGAGAAGGTGAAGTCTGGAGGGTGAATCAGAAGAAGTAGAAGAAGGAGAAGGAGAAGGTGAAGTCATGAGGGTGAAGCAGAAGAAGCAGAAGAAGGAGAAGGAGAAGGTGAAGTCTGGAGGGCGAAGCAGAAGAAGCAGAAGAAGGAGAAAGAGAAGGTGACGTCTGGAGGGTGAAGAAGAAGAAGCAGAAGAAGGAGAAGGAGAAGGTGAAGTCTGGAGGGTGAATCAGAAGAAGTAGAAGGAGGAGAAGGAGAAGGTGAAGTCTGGAGGGTGAATCAGAAGAAGTAGAAGAAGGAGAAGGAGAAGGTGTAGTCTGGAGAGTGAATCAGAAGAAGTAGACGAAGGAGAAGGAGAAGGTGAAGTCTGGAGGGTGAATCAGAAAAAGCAGAAGAAGGAGAAGGAGAAGGCGAAGTCTGGAGGGTGAATCAGAAGAAGTAGAAGAAGGAGAAGGAGAAGGTGAAGTCTGGAGGGTGAATCAGAAGAAGCAGAAGAAGGAGAAGGAGAAGGTGAAGTCTGGAGGGTGAATCTGAAGAAGCAGAAGAAGGAGAAGGAGAAGGTGAAGTCTGGAGGGTGAATCAGAAGAAGCAGAAGAAGGAGAAGGAGAAGGTGAAGTCTGGAGGGTGAATCAGAAGAAGCAGAAGAAGTAGAAGGAGAAGGTGAAGTCTGGAGGGTGAATCAGAAGAAGTAGAAGAAGGAGAAGGAGAAGGTGAAGTCTGGAGGGTGAATCAGAAGAAGCAGAAGAAGGAGAAGGAGAAGGTGAAGTCAGGAGGGTGAATCAGAAGAAGCAGAAGCAGGAGAAGGAGAAGGTGAAGAATGGAGGGTGAATCAGAAGAAGTAGAAGAAGCAGAAGGAGAAGGTGAAGTCTGGAGGGTGAATCAGAAGAAGTAGAAGAAGGAGAAGGAGATGGTGAGGTCTGGAGGGTGAATCAGAAGAAGCAGAAGAAGGAGAAGGAGAAGGTGAAGTCTGGAGGGTGAATCAGAAGAAGCAGAAGAAGGAGAAGGAGAAGGTGAAGACTGGCGGGTGAATCAGAAGAAGTAGAAGAAGGAGAAGGAGAAGATGAAGTCTGGAGGGTGAATCAGAAGAAGTAGAAGAAGGAGAAGGAGAAGGTGAAGTCTGGAGGGTGAATCAGAAGAAGCAGAAGAAGGGGAAGGAGAAGCTGAAGTCTGAAGAGTGAATCAGAAGAAGCAGAAGAAGGAGAAGGAGAAGGTGAAGTCTGGAGGGTGAATCAGAAGAAGCAGAATAAGGAGAAGGAGAAGGTGAAGTCTGGAGGGTGAATCAGAAGAAGCAGAAGAAGGAGAAGGAGAAGGTGAAGTCTGGAGGGTGAATCAGAAGAAGTAGAAGAAGGAGAAGGAGAAGGTGAAGTCTGGAGGGTGAAGCAGAAGAAGTAGAAGAAGGAGAAGGAGAAGGTGAAGTCATGAGGGTGAATCAGAAGAAGTAGAAGAAGGAGAAGGAGAAGGTGAAGTCAGGAGGGTGAATCAGAAGAAGCAGAAGAAGGAGAAGGAGAAGGTGAAGTCTGGAGTGTGAATCAGAAGAATCAGAAGAAGGAGAAGGAGAAGGTGAAGTCTGGAGGGTGAATCAGAAGAAGCAGAAGAAAGAGAAGGAGAAGGTGAAGTCATGAGGGTGAATCAGAAGAAGCAGAAGAAGGAGAAGGAGAACGTGACGACTGGCGGGTGAATCAGAAGAAGTAGAAGAAGGAGAAGGAGAAGATGAAGTCCGGAGGGTGAATCAGAAGAAGTAGAAGAAGGAGAAGGAGAAGGTGAGGTCTGGAGGGTGACTCAGAAAAAGTAGAAGAAGGAGAAGGAGAAGGTGAAGTCTGGAGGTTGAATCAGAAGAAGTAGAAGAAGAAGAAGGAGAAGGGGAAGTCTGGAGGGTGAATCAGAAGAAGCAGAAGAAGGAGAAGGAGAAGGTGGAGTCTGGAGGCTGAATCAGAAGAAGTAGAAGAAGGAGAAGGAGAAGGTGTAGTCTGGAGAGTGAATCAGAAGAAGTAGACGAAGGAGAAGGAGAAGGTGAAGTCTGGAGGGTGAATCAGAAAAAGCAGAAGAAGGAGAAGGAGAAGGCGAAGTCTGGAGGGTGAATCAGAAGAAGTAGAAGAAGGAGAAGGAGAAGGTGAAGTCTGGAGGGTGAATCAGAAGAAGCAGAAGAAGGAGAAGGAGAAGGTGAAGTCTGGAGGGTGAATCTGAAGAAGCAGAAGAAGGAGAAGGAGAAGCTGAAGTCTGGAGGGTGAATCAGAAGGAGCAGAAGAAGGAGAAGGAGAAGGTGAAGTCTGGAGGGTGAATCAGAAGAAGCAGAAGAAGTAGAAGGAGAAGGTGAAGTCTGGAGGGTGAATCAGAAGAAGTAGAAGAAGGAGAAGGAGAAGGTGAAGTCTGGAGGGTGAATCAGAAGAAGCAGAAGAAGGAGAAGGAGAAGGTGAAGTCAGGAGGGTGCATCAGAAGAAGCAGAAGCAGGAGAAGGAGAAGGTGAAGACTGGTGGGTGAATCAGAAGAAGTAGAAGAAGCAGAAGGAGAAGGTGATGTCTGGAGGGTGAATCAGAAGAAGTAGAAGAAGGAGAAGGAGATGGTGAGCTCTGGAGGGTGAATCAGAAGAAGCAGAAGAAGGAGAAGGAGAAGGTGAAGTCTGGAGGGTGAATCAGAAGAAGCAGAAGAAGGAGAAGGAGAACGTGACGACTGGCGGGTGAATCAGAAGAAGTAGAAGAAGGAGAAGGAGAAGATGAAGTCCGGAGGGTGAATCAGAAGAAGTAGAAGAAGGAGAAGGAGAAGGTGAGGTCTGGAGGGTGACTCAGAAGAAGCAGAAGAAGGAGAAGGAGAAGGTGAAGTCTGGAGGGTGAATCAGAAGAAGCAGAAGAAGGAGAAGTAGAAGGTGAAGTCTGGAGGGTGAATCAGAAGAAGCAGAAGAAGGAGAAGGAGAAGGTGAAGTCAGGAGGGTGAATCAGAAGAAGCAGAAGAAGGAGAAGGAGAAGGTGAAGTTAGGAGGGTGAATCAGAAGAAGCAGAAGAAGGAGAAGGAGAAGGTAAAGTCAGGGGGGTGAAGCAGAAGAAGTAGAAGAAGGAGAAGGAGAAGGTGAAGTCAGGAGGGTGAAGCAGAAGAAGCAGAAGAAGGAGAAGGAGAAGGTGAAGTCTGGCGGGCGCAGCAGAAGAAGCAGAAGAAGGAGAAGTAGAAGGTGAAGTCTGGAGGGTGAAGCAGAAGAAGCAGAAGAAGTAGAAGGAGAAGGTGAAGTCTGGAGGGTGAATCAGAAGAAGTAGAAGAAGGAGAAGGAGAAGGTGAAGTCATGAGGGAGAAGCAGAAGAAGCAGAAGAAGGAGACGGAGAAGGTGATGTCTGGAGGGTGAAGCAGAAGAAGCAGAAGAAGGAGAAGGAGAAGGTGAAGTCTGGAGGGCGAAGCAGAAGAAGCAGAAGAAGGAGAAAGAGAAGGTGACGTCTGGAGGGTGAAGAAGAAGAAGCAGAAGAAGGAGAAGGAGAAGGTGAAGTCTGGAGGGTGAATCAGAAGAAGTAGAAGGAGGAGAAGGAGAAGGTGAAGTCTGGAGGGTGAATCAGAAGAAGTAGAAGAAGGAGAAGGAGAAGGTGTAGTCAGGAGAGTGAATCAGAAGAAGTAGACGAAGGAGAAGGAGAAGGTGAAGTCTGGAGGGTGAATCAGAAAAAGCAGAAGAAGGAGAAGGAGAAGGCGAAGTCTGGAGGGTGAATCAGAAGAAGTAGAAGAAGGAGAAGGAGAAGGTGAAGTCTGGAGGGTGAATCAGAAGAAGCAGAAGAAGGAGAAGGAGAAGGTGAAGTCTGGAGGGTGAATCTGAAGAAGCAGAAGAAGGAGAAGGAGAAGGTGAAGTCTGGAGGGTGAATCAGAAGAAGCAGAAGAAGGAGAAGGAGAAGGTGAAGTCTGGAGGGTGAATCAGAAGAAGCAGAAGAAGTAGAAGGAGAAGGTGAAGTCTGGAGGGTGAATCAGAAGAAGTAGAAGAAGGAGAAGGAGAAGGTGAAGTCTGGAGGGTGAATCAGAAGAAGCAGAAGAAGGAGAAGGAGAAGGTGAAGTCAGGAGGGTGAATCAGAAGAAGCAGAAGCAGGAGAAGGAGAAGGTGAAGAATGGAGGGTGAATCAGAAGAAGTAGAAGAAGCAGAAGGAGAAGGTGAAGTCTGGAGGGTGAATCAGAAGAAGTAGAAGAAGGAGAAGGAGATGGTGAGGTCTGGAGGGTGAATCAGAAGAAGCAGAAGAAGGAGAAGGAGAAGGTGAAGTCTGGAGGGTGAATCAGAAGAAGCAGAAGAAGGAGAAGGAGAAGGTGAAGACTGGCGGGTGAATCAGAAGAAGTAGAAGAAGGAGAAGGAGAAGATGAAGTCTGGAGGGTGAATCAGAAGAAGTAGAAGAAGGAGAAGGAGAAGGTGAAGTCTGGAGGGTGAATCAGAAGAAGCAGAAGAAGGGGAAGGAGAAGCTGAAGTCTGAAGAGTGAATCAGAAGAAGCAGAAGAAGGAGAAGGAGAAGGTGAAGTCTGGAGGGTGAATCAGAAGAAGCAGAATAAGGAGAAGGAGAAGGTGAAGTCTGGAGGGTGAATCAGAAGAAGCAGAAGAAGGAGAAGGAGAAGGTGAAGTCTGGAGGGTGAATCAGAAGAAGTAGAAGAAGGAGAAGGAGAAGGTGAAGTCTGGAGGGTGAAGCAGAAGAAGTAGAAGAAGGAGAAGGAGAAGGTGAAGTCATGAGGGTGAATCAGAAGAAGTAGAAGAAGGAGAAGGAGAAGGTGAAGTCAGGAGGGTGAATCAGAAGAAGCAGAAGAAGGAGAAGGAGAAGGTGAAGTCTGGAGTGTGAATCAGAAGAATCAGAAGAAGGAGAAGGAGAAGGTGAAGTCTGGAGGGTGAATCAGAAGAAGCAGAAGAAAGAGAAGGAGAAGGTGAAGTCTAGAGGGTGAAGCAGAAGAAGCAGAAGAAGGAGAAGTAGAAGGTGAAGACTGGAGGGTGAATCAGAAGAAGTAGAAGAAGGAGAAGGAGAAGGTGAAGTCTGGAGGGTGAATCAGAAGAGGTAGAAGAAGGAGAAGGAGAAGGTGAAGTCTGGAGGGTGAATCAGAAGAAGTAGAAGAAGGAGAAGGAGAAGGTGAAGTCAGGAGGGTGAATCAGAAGAAGCAGAAGAAGGAGAAGGAGAAGGTGAAGTTAGGAGGGTGAATCAGAAGAAGCAGAAGAAGGAGAAGGAGAAGGTGAAGTCAGGGGGGTGAAGCAGAAAAAGTAGAAGAAGGAGAAGGAGAAGGCGAAGTCAGGAAGGTGTAGCAGAAGAAGCAGAAGAAGGAGAAGGAGAAGGTGAAGTCTGGCGGGCGCAGCAGAAGAAGCAGAAGAAGGAGAAGGTGAAGGTGAAGTCTGGAGGGTGAAGCAGAAGAAGCAGAAGAAGGAGAAGGAGAAGGTGAAGTCTGGAGGGTGAATCAGAAGAAGTAGAAGAAGGAGAAGGAGAAGGTGAAGTCAGGAGGGTGAAGCAGAAAAAGCAGAAGAAGGAGAAGGAGAAGGTGAAGTCTGGAGGGTGAAGCAGAAGAAGCAGAAGAAGGAGAAGGAGAAGGTGAAGTCTGGCGGGCGAAGCAGAAGAAGTAGAAGAAGGAGAAGGAGAAGGTGAAGTCTGGATGGTGAAGCAGAAGAAGCAGAAGAAGGAGAAGGAGAAGGTGAAGCCTGGAGGGTGAATCAGAAGAAGTAGAAGAAGGAGAAGGAGAAGGTGAAGTCAGGAGGGTGAAGCAGAAGAAGCAGAAGAAGGAGGAGAAGGTGAAGTCTGGAGGGTGAAACAGAAGAAGCAGAAGAAGGAGAAGGAGAAGGTGAAGTCTGGAGGGTGAAGCAGAAGAAGCAGAAGAAGGAGAAGGAGAAGGTGAAGTCAGGAGGGTGAATCAGAAGAAGTAGAAGAAGGAGAAGGAGAAGGTGAAGTCTGGAGGATGAATCAGAAGAAGTAGAAGAAGGAGAAGGAGAAGGTGAAGTCTGGAGGTTGAATCAGAAGAAGTAGAAGAAGAAGAAGGAGAAGGGGAAGTCTGGAGGGTGAATCAGAAGAAGCAGAAGAAGGAGAAGGAGAAGGTGAAGTCTGGAGGGAGAAGCAGAAGAAGTAGAAGAAGAAGGAGAAGGTGAAATCTGGAGGGTGAATAAGAAGAAGTAGAAGAAGGAGAAGGAGAAGGTGAAGTCTGGAGGGTGAATCAGAAGAAGTAGAAGAAGGAGAAGGAGAAGGTGAAGTCTGGAGGGTGAATCAGAAGAAGCAGAAGAAGGAGAAGGAGAAGGTGGAGTCTGGAGGCTGAATCAGAAGAAGTAGAAGAAGGAGAAGGAGAAGGTGTAGTCTGGAGAGTGAATCAGAAGAAGTAGACGAAGGAGAAGGAGAAGGTGAAGTCTGGAGGGTGAATCAGAAAAAGCAGAAGAAGGAGAAGGAGAAGGCGAAGTCTGGAGGGTGAATCAGAAGAAGTAGAAGAAGGAGAAGGAGAAGGTGAAGTCTGGAGGGTGAATCAGAAGAAGCAGAAGAAGGAGAAGGAGAAGGTGAAGTCTGGAGGGTGAATCTGAAGAAGCAGAAGAAGGAGAAGGAGAAGGTGAAGTCTGGAGGGTGAATCAGAAGGAGCAGAAGAAGGAGAAGGAGAAGGTGAAGTCTGGAGGGTGAATCAGAAGAAGCAGAAGAAGTAGAAGGAGAAGGTGAAGTCTGGAGGGTGAATCAGAAGAAGTAGAAGAAGGAGAAGGAGAAGGTGAAGTCTGGAGGGTGAATCAGAAGAAGCAGAAGAAGGAGAAGGAGAAGGTGAAGTCAGGAGGGTGCATCAGAAGAAGCAGAAGCAGGAGAAGGAGAAGGTGAAGACTGGTGGGTGAATCAGAAGAAGTAGAAGAAGCAGAAGGAGAAGGTGATGTCTGGAGGGTGAATCAGAAGAAGTAGAAGAAGGAGAAGGAGATGGTGAGCTCTGGAGGGTGAATCAGAAGAAGCAGAAGAAGGAGAAGGAGAAGGTGAAGTCTGGAGGGTGAATAAGAAGAAGCAGAAGAAGGAGAAGGAGAACGTGACGACTGGCGGGTGAATCAGAAGAAGTAGAAGAAGGAGAAGGAGAAGATGAAGTCCGGAGGGTGAATCAGAAGAAGTAGAAGAAGGAGAAGGAGAAGGTGAGGTCTGGAGGGTGAATCAGAAGAAGCAGAAGAAGGAGAAGGAGAAGGTGAAGTCTGGAGGGTGAATCAGAAGAAGCAGAAGAAGGAGAAGTAGAAGGTGAAGTCTGGAGGGTGAATCAGAAGAAGCAGAAGAAGGAGAAGGAGAAGGTGAAGTCAGGAGGGTGAATCAGAAGAAGCAGAAGAAGGAGAAGGAGAAGGTGAAGTTAGGAGGGTGAATCAGAAGAAGCAGAAGAAGGAGAAGGAGAAGGTGAAGTCAGGGGGGTGAAGCAGAAGAAGTAGAAGAAGGAGAAGGAGAAGGTGAAGTCAGGAGGGTGAAGCAGAAGAAGCAGAAGAAGGAGAAGGAGAAGGTGAAGTCTGGCGGGCGCAGCAGAAGAAGCAGAAGAAGGAGAAGGAGAAGGTGAAGTCTGGAGGGTGAAGCAGAAGAAGCAGAAGAAATAGAAGGAGAAGGTGAAGTCTGGAGGGTGAATCAGAAGAAGTAGAAGAAGGAGAAGGAGAAGGTGAAGTCATGAGGGAGAAGCAGAAGAAGCAGAAGAAGGAGACGGAGAAGGTGATGTCTGGAGGGTGAAGCAGAAGAAGCAGAAGAAGGAGAAGGAGAAGGTGAAGTCTGGAGGGCGAAGCAGAAGAAGCAGAAGAAGGAGAAAGAGAAGGTGACGTCTGGAGGGTGAAGAAGAAGAAGCAGAAGAAGGAGAAGGAGAAGGTGAAGTCTGGAGGGTGAATCAGAAGAAGTAGAAGAAGGAGAAGGAGAAGGTGAAGTCTGGAGGGTGAATCAGAAGAAGTAGAAGAAGGAGAAGGAGAAGGTGAAGTCAGGAGGGTGAAGCAGAAGAAGCAGAAGAAGGAGAAGGACAAGGTGAAGTCTGGAGGGTGAAGCAGAAGAAGCAGAAGAAGGAGAAGGAGAAGGTGAAGTCTGGAGGGTGAAGCAGAAGAAGCAGAAGAAGGAGAAGGAGAAAGTGAAGTCAGGAGGGTGAATCAGAAGAAGTAGAAGAAGGAGAAGGAGAAGGTGACGTCTGGAGGGTGAATCAGAAGAAGCAGAAGAAGGAGAAGGAGAAGGTGAAGTCTGGAGGGAGAAGCAGAAGAAGTAGAAGAAGGAGAAGGAGAAGGTGAAGTCTGGAGGGTGAATCAGAAGAAGTAGAAGAAGGAGAAGGAGAAGGTGACGTCTGGAGGGTGAATCAGAAGAAGTAGAAGAAGGAGAAGGAGAAGGTGTAGTCTGGAGGGTGAATCAGAAGAAGTCGACGAAGGAGAAGGAGAAGGTAAAGTCTGGAGGGTGAATCAGAAGAAGCAGAAGCAGGAGAAGGAGAAGGTGAAGTCTGGAGGGTGAATCAGAAGAAGTAGAAGAAGGAGAAGGAGAAGGTGAAGTCTGGAGGGTGAATCAGAAGAAGCAGAAGAAGGAGAAGGAGAAGGTGAAGTCTGGAGGGTGAATCAGAAGAAGCAGAAGAAGGAGAAGGAGAAGGTGAAGTCTGGAGGGTGAATCAGAAGAAGCAGAAGAAGTAGAAGGAGAAGGTGAAGTCTGGAGGGTGAATCAGAAGAAGGAGAAGAAGGAGAAGGAGAAGGTGAAGTCTGGAGGGTGAATCAGAAGAAGCAGAAGAAGGAGAAGGAGAAGGTGAAGTCAGGAGGGTGAATCAGAAGAAGCAGAAGAAGGAGAAGGAGAAGGTGAAGTCTGGAGGGTGAATCAGAAGAAGCAGAAGAAGGCGAAGGAGAAGGTGAAGACTGGAGGGTGAATCAGAATAAGTAGAAGAAGGAGAAGGAGATGGTGAAGTCTGGAGGGTGAATCAGAAGAAGTAGAAGAAGCAGAAGGAGAAGGCGAAGTCTGGGGGGTGAATCAGAAGAAGCAGAAGAAGGAGAAGGAGAAGGTTAAGTCTGGAGGGTGAATCAGAAGAAGCAGAAGAAGGAGAAGGAGAAGGTGAAGTCTGGAGGGTGAATCATAAGAAGTAGAAGAAGGAGAAGGAGAAGGTGAAGTCTGGAGGGTGAATCAGAAGAAGCAGAAGAAGGAGAAGGAGAAGGTGAAGTCTGGAGGGTGAATCTGAAGAAGCAGAAGAAGGAGAAGGAGAAGGTGAAGTCTGGAGGGTGAATCAGAAGGAGCAGAAGAAGGAGAAGGAGAAGGTGAAGTCTGGAGGGTGAATCAGAAGAAGCAGAAGAAGTAGAAGGAGAAGGTGAAGTCTGGAGGGTGAATCAGAAGAAGTAGAAGAAGGAGAAGGAGAAGGTGAAGTCTGGAGGGTGAATCAGAAGAAGCAGAAGAAGGAGAAGGAGAAGGTGAAGTCAGGAGGGTGCATCAGAAGAAGCAGAAGCAGGAGAAGGAGAAGGTGAAGACTGGTGGGTGATTCAGAAGAAGTAGAAGAAGCAGAAGGAGAAGGTGATGTCTGGAGGGTGAATCAGAAGAAGTAGAAGAAGGAGAAGGAGATGGTGAGCTCTGGAGGGTGAATCAGAAGAAGCAGAAGAAGGAGAAGGAGAAGGTGAAGTCTGGAGGGTGAATAAGAAGAAGCAGAAGAAGGAGAAGGAGAACGTGACGACTGGCGGGTGAATCAGAAGAAGTAGAAGAAGGAGAAGGAGAAGATGAAGTCCGGAGGGTGAATCAGAAGAAGTAGAAGAAGGAGAAGGAGAAGGTGAGGTCTGGAGGGTGAATCAGAAGAAGCAGAAGAAGGAGAAGGAGAAGGTGAAGTCTGGAGGGTGAATCAGAAGAAGCAGAAGAAGGAGAAGTAGAAGGTGAAGTCTGGAGGGTGAATCAGAAGAAGCAGAAGAAGGAGAAGGAGAAGGTGAAGTCAGGAGGGTGAATCAGAAGAAGCAGAAGAAGGAGAAGGAGAAGGTGAAGTTAGGAGGGTGAATCAGAAGAAGCAGAAGAAGGAGAAGGAGAAGGTGAAGTCAGGGGGGTGAAGCAGAAGAAGTAGAAGAAGGAGAAGGAGAAGGTGAAGTCAGGAGGGTGAAGCAGAAGAAGCAGAAGAAGGAGAAGGAGAAGGTGAAGTCTGGCGGGCGCAGCAGAAGAAGCAGAAGAAGGAGAAGGAGAAGGTGAAGTCTGGAGGGTGAAGCAGAAGAAGCAGAAGAAATAGAAGGAGAAGGTGAAGTCTGGAGGGTGAATCAGAAGAAGTAGAAGAAGGAGAAGGAGAAGGTGAAGTCATGAGGGAGAAGCAGAAGAAGCAGAAGAAGGAGACGGAGAAGGTGATGTCTGGAGGGTGAAGCAGAAGAAGCAGAAGAAGGAGAAGGAGAAGGTGAAGTCTGGAGGGCGAAGCAGAAGAAGCAGAAGAAGGAGAAAGAGAAGGTGACGTCTGGAGGGCGAAGAAGAAGAAGCAGAAGAAGGAGAAGGAGAAGGTGAAGTCTGGAGGGTGAATCAGAAGAAGTAGAAGAAGGAGAAGGAGAAGGTGAAGTCTGGAGGGTGAATCAGAAGAAGTAGAAGAAGGAGAAGGAGAAGGTGAAGTCAGGAGGGTGAAGCAGAAGAAGCAGAAGAAGGAGAAGGACAAGGTGAAGTCTGGAGGGTGAAGCAGAAGAAGCAGAAGAAGGAGAAGGAGAAGATGAAGTCTGGAGGGTGAAGCAGAAGAAGCAGAAGAAGGAGAAGGAGAAGGTGAAGTCAGGAGGGTGAATCAGAAGAAGTAGAAGAAGGAGAAGGAGAAGGTGAAGTCTGGAGGGTGAATCAGAAGAAGCAGAAGAAGGAGAAGGAGAAGGTGAAGTCTGGAGGGAGAAGCAGAAGAAGTAGAAGAAGGAGAAGGAGAAGGTGAAGTCTGGAGGGTGAATCAGAAGAAGTAGAAGAAGGAGAAGGAGAAGGTGACGTCTGGAGGGTGAATCAGAAGAAGTAGAAGAAGGAGAAGGAGAAGGTGTAGTCTGGAGGGTGAATCAGAAGAAGTCGACGAAGGAGAAGGAGAAGGTGAAGTCTGGAGGGTGAATCAGAAGAAGCAGAAGCAGGAGAAGGAGAAGGTGAAGTCTGGAGGGTGAATCAGAAGAAGTAGAAGAAGGAGAAGGAGAAGGTGAAGTCTGGAGGGTGAATCAGAAGAAGCAGAAGAAGGAGAAGGAGAAGGTGAAGTCTGGAGGGTGAATCAGAAGAAGCAGAAGAAGGAGAAGGAGAAGGTGAAGTCTGGAGGGTGAATCAGAAGAAGCAGAAGAAGTAGAAGGAGAAGGTGAAGTCTGGAGGGTGAATCAGAAGAAGGAGAAGAAGGAGAAGGAGAAGGTGAAGTCTGGAGGGTGAATCAGAAGAAGCAGAAGAAGGAGAAGGAGAAGGTGAAGTCAGGAGGGTGAATCAGAAGAAGCAGAAGAAGGAGAAGGAGAAGGTGAAGTCTGGAGGGTGAATCAGAAGAAGCAGAAGAAGGCGAAGGAGAAGGTGAAGACTGGAGGGTGAATCAGAATAAGTAGAAGAAGGAGAAGGAGATGGTGAAGTCTGGAGGGTGAATCAGAAGAAGTAGAAGAAGCAGAAGGAGAAGGCGAAGTCTGGGGGGTGAATCAGAAGAAGCAGAAGAAGGAGAAGGAGAAGGTTAAGTCTGGAGGGTGAATCAGAAGAAGCAGAAGAAGGAGAAGGAGAAGGTGAAGTCTGGAGTGTGAATCATAAGAAGTAGAAGAAGGAGAAGGAGAAGGTGAGGTCTGGAGGGTGAATCAGAAGAAGCAGAAGAAGGAGAAGGAGAAGGTGAAGTCTGAAGGGTGAATCAGAAGAAGCAGAAGATGGAGAAGGAGAAGGTGAAGTCTGGAGGGTGAATCAGAAGAAGCAGAAGAAGGAGAAGGAGAAGGTGAAGTCTGGAGGGTGAATCAGAAGATGCAGAAGAAGGAGAAGGAGAAGGTGAAGTCTGGAGGGTGAATCAGAAGAAGTAGAAGAAGGAGAAGGAGAAGGTGAAGTCTGGAGGGTGAATCAGAAGAAGTAGAAGAAGGAGAAGGAGAAGGACAAGTCTGGAGGGTGAATCAGAAGAAGCAGAAGAAGGAGAAGGAGAAGGTGAAGTCTGGAGGGTGAATCAGAAGAAGCAGAAGAAGGAGAATGAGAAGATGAAGTCTGGAGGGTGTATCAGAAGAAGTAGAAGAAGGAGAAGGAGAAGGTGAAGTCTGGAGGGTGAATCAGAAGAAGCAGAAGAAGGAGAAGGAGAAGGTGAAGTCTGGAGGGTGAATCAGAAGAAGCAGAATAAGGAGAAGGAGAAGGTGAAGTCTGGTGGGTGAATCAGGAGAAGCAGAAGAAGGAGAAGGAGAAGGTGAAGTCTGGAGGGTGAATCAGAAGAAGTAGAAGAAGGAGAAGGAGAAGGTGAAGTCTGGAGGGTGAAGCAGAAGAAGTAGAAGAAGGAGAAGGAGAAGGTGAAGTCAGGAGGGTGAATCAGAAGAAGTAGAAGAAGGAGAAGGAGAAGGTGAAGTCTGGAGGGTGAATCAGAAGAAGTAGAAGAAGGAGAAGGAGAAGGTGAGGTCTGGAGGGTGAATCAGAAGAAGCAGAAGAAGGAGAAGGAGAAGATGAAGTCTGGAGGGTGAATCAGAAGAAGCAGAAGAAGGAGAAGGAGAAGGTGAAGTCTGGAGGGTGAATCAGAAGAAGCAGAAGAAGGAGAAGGAGAAGGTGAAGTCAGGAGGGTGAATCAGAAGAAGCAGAGGAAGGAGAAGGAGAAGGTGAAGTTAGGATGGTGAATCAGAAGAAGCAGAAGAAGGAGAAGGAGAAGGTGAAGTCAGGGGGGTGAAGCAGAAGAAGTAGAAGAAGGAGAAGGAGATGGTGAAGTCAGGAGGGTGAAGCAGAAGAAGCAGAAGAAGGAGAAGGAGAAGGTGAAGTCTGGAGGGTGAAGCAGAAGAAACAGAAGAAGGAGAAGGAGAAGGTGAAGTCTGGAGGGCGAAGCAGAAGAAGCAGAAGAAGGAGAAGGAGAAGGTGAAGTCTGGAGGGTGAATCAGAAGAAGTAGAAGAAGGAGAAGGAGAAGGTGAAGTCAGGAGGGTGAAGCAGAAGAAGGAGACGGAGAAGGTGAAGTCTGGAGGGTGAAGCAGAAGAAGCAAAAGAAGGAGAAGGAGAAGGTGAAGTCTGGAGGGTGAAGCAGAAGAAGCAGAAGAAGGAGAAGGAGAAGGTGAAGTCAGGAGGGTGAATCAGAAGAAGTAGAACAAGGAGAAGGAGAAGGTGAAGTCTGGAGGGTGAATCAGAAGAAGTAGAAGAAGGAGAAGGAGAAGGTGAAGTCTGGAGGGTGAATCAGAAGAAGCAGAAGAAGGAGAAGGAGAAGGTGAAGTCTGGAGGGAGAAGCAGAAGAAGTAGAAGAAGGAGAAGGAGAAGGTGAAGTCTGGAGGGTGAATCAGAAGAAGTAGAAGAAGGAGAAGGAGAAGGTAAAGTCTGGAGGGTGAATCAGAAGAAGTAGAAGAAGGAAAAGGAGAAGGTGAAGTCTGGAGGGTGAATCAGAAGAAGCAGAAGAAGGAGAAGGAGAAGGTGAAGTCTGGAGGGTGAATCAGAAGAAGTAGAAGAAGGAGAAGGAGAAGGTGTAGTTTGGAGGGTGAATCAGGAGAAGTAGACGAAGGAGAAGGAGAAGGTGAAGTCTGGAGGGTGAATCAGAAGAAGCAGATGAAGGAGAAGGAGAAGGTGAAGTCTGGAGGGTGAATCAGAAGAAGTAGAAGAAGCAGAAGGAGAAGGTGAAGTCTGGAGGGTGAATCAGAAGAAGCAGAAGAAGGAGAAGGAGAAGGTGAAGTCTGGAGGGTGAATCAGAAGAAGCAGAAGAAGGAGAAGGAGAAGGTGAAGTATGGAGGGTGAATCAGAAGAAGCAGAAGAAGGAGAAGGAGAAGGTGAAGTATGGAGTGTGAATCAGAAGAAGCAGAAGAAGTAGAAGGAGAAGGTGAAGTCTGGAGGGTGAATCAGAAGAAGTAGAAGAAGGAGAAGGAGAAGGTGAAGTCTGGAGGGTGAATCAGAAGAAGCAGAAGAAGGAGAAGGAGAAGGTGAAGTCAGGAGGGTGAATCAGAGGAAGCAGAAGAAGGAGAAGGAGAAGGTGAAGTCTGGAGGGTGAATCAGAAGAAGCAGAAGAAGGAGAAGGAGAAGGTGAAGACTGGAGGGTGAATCAGAAGAAGTAGAAGAAGGAGAAGGAGAAGGTGAAGTCTGGAGGGTGAATCAGAAGAAGGAGAAGAAGGAGAAGGAGAAGGCGAAGTCTGGAGGGTGAATCAGAAGAAGCAGAAGAAGGAGAAGGAGAAGATGAAATCTGGAGGGTGAATCAGAAGAAGCAGAAGAAGGAGAAGGAGAAGATGAAGTCTGGAGGGTGAATCAGAAGAAGTAGAAGAAGGAGAAGGAGAAGGTGAGATCTGGAGGGTGAATCAGAAGAAGCAGAAGAAGGAGAAGGAGAAGGTGAAGTCTGAAGGGTGAATCAGAAGAAGCAGAAAAAGGAGAAGGAGAAGGTGAAGTCTGGAGGGTGAATCAGAAGAAGCAGAAGAAGGAGAAGTAGAAGCTGAAGTCTGGAGGGTGAATCAGAAGAAGCAGAAGAAGGAGAAGGAGAAGGTGAAGTCCGGAGGGTGAATCAGAAGAAGTAGAAGAAGGAGAGGAGAAGGTGAAGTCTGGAGGGTGAATCAGAAGAAGTAGAAGAAGGAGAAGGAGAAGGTGAAGTCTGGAGGGTGAATCAGAAGAAGCAGAAGAAGGAGAAGGAGAAGGTGAAGTCTGGAGGGTGAATCAGAAGAAGCAGAAGAAGGAGAAGGAGAAGATGAAGTCTGGAGGGTGAATCAGAAGAAGTAGAAGAAGGAGAAGGAGAAGGTGAAGTCTGGAGGGTGAATCAGAAGAAGCAGAAGAAGGAGAAGGAGAAGGTGAAGTCTGGAGGGTGAATCAGAAGAAGCAGAAGAAGGAGAAGGAGAAGGTGAAGTCTGGAGGGTGAATCAGAAGAAGCAGAATAAGGAGAAGGAGAAGGTGAAGTCTGGAGGGTGAATCAGAAGAAGCAGAAGAAGGAGAAGGAGAAGGTGAAGTCTGGGGGGTGAATCAGAAGAAGTAGAAGAAGGAGAAGGAGAAGGTGAAGTCTGGAGGGTGAAGCAGAAGAAGTAGAAGAAGGAGAAGGTGAAGTCAGGAGGGTGAATCAGAAGAAGTAGAAGAAGGAGAAGGAGAAGGTGAAGTCAGGAGGGTGAACCAGAAGAAGCAGAAGAAGGAGAAGGAGAAGGTGAAGTCTGGCGGGTGAACCAGAAGAATCAGAAGAAGGAGAAGGAGAAGGTGAAGTCTGGAGGGTGAATCAGAAGAAGCAGAAGAAAGAGAAGGAGAAGGTGAAGTCTGGAGGGTGAAGCAGAAGAAGCAGAAGAAGGAGAAGGAGAAGGTGAAGACTGGAGGGTGAATCAGAAGAAGTAGAAGAAGGAGAAGAAGAAGGTGAAGTCTGGAGGGTGAATCAGAAGAAGTAGAAGAAGGAGAAGGAGAAGGTGAAGTCTGGAGGGTGAATCAGAAGAAGCAGAAGAAGGAGAAGGAGAAGGTGAAGTCTGGAGGGTGAATCAGAAGAAGTAGAAGAAGGAGAAGGAGAAGGTGAGGTCTGGAGGGTGAATCAGAAGAAGCAGAAGAAGGAGAAGTAGAAGGTGAAGTCTGGAGGGTGGATCAGAAGAAGCAGAAGAAGGAGAAGGAGAAGGTGAGGTCAGGAGGGTGAATCAGAAGAAGCAGAAGAAGGAGAAGGAGAAGGTGAAGTTAGGAGGGTGAATCAGAAGAAGCAGAAGAAGGAGAAGGAGAAGGTGAAGTCTGGAGAGTGAAGCAGAAGAAGTAGAAGAAGGAGAAGGAGAAGGTGAAGTCAGGAGGGTGAATCAGAAGAAGTAGAAGAAGGAGAAGGAGAAGGTGAAGTCAGGAGGGTGAACCAGAAGAAGCAGAAGAAGGAGAAGGAGAAGGTGAAGTCTGGAGGGTGAACCAGAAGAATCAGAAGAAGGAGAAGGAGAAGGTGAAGTCTGGAGGGTGAATCAGAAGAAGCAGAAGAAAGAGAAGGAGAAGGTGAAGTCTGGAGGGTGAAGCAGAAGAAGCAGAAGAAGGAGAAGGAGAAGGTGAAGACTGGAGGGTGAATCAGAAGAAGTAGAAGAAGGAGAAGAAGAAGGTGAAGTCTGGAGGGTGAATCAGAAGAAGTAGAAGAAGGAGAAGGAGAAGGTGAAGTCTGGAGGGTGAATCGGAAGAAGCAGAAGAAGGAGAAGGAGAAGGTGAAGTCTGGAGGGTGAATCAGAAGAAGTAGAAGAAGGAGAAGGAGAAGGTGAGGTCTGGAGGGTGAATCAGAAGAAGCAGAAGAAGGAGAAGTAGAAGGTGAAGTCTGGAGGGTGGATCAGAAGAAGCAGAAGAAGGAGAAGGAGAAGGTGAGGTCAGGAGGGTGAATCAGAAGAAGCAGAAGAAGGAGAAGGAGAAGGTGAAGTTAGGAGGGTGAATCAGAAGAAGCAGAAGAAGGAGAAGGAGAAGGTGAAGTCAGGGGGGTGAAGCAGAAGAAGTAGAAGAAGGAGAAGGAGAAGGTGAAGTCAGGAGGGTGAAGCAGAAGAAGCAGAAGAAGGAGAAGGAGAAGGTCAAGTCTGGAGGGCGCAGCAGAAGAAGCAGAAGAAGGAGAAGGAGAAGGTGAAGTCTGGAGGGTGAAGCCGTAGAAGCAGAAGAAGGAGAAGGAGAAGGTGAAATCTGGAGGGTGAATCAGAAGAAGTAGAAGAAGGAGAAGGAGAAGGTGAAGTCAGGAGGGTGAAGCAGAAGAAGCAGAAGAAGGAGAAGGAGAAGGTGAAGTCTGGAGGGTGAAGCAGAAGAAGCAGAAGAAGGAGAAGGAGAAGGTGAAGTCTGGAGGGTGAAGCAGAAGAAGCAGAAGAAGGAGAAGGAGAAGGTGAAGTGAGGAGGGTGAATCAGAAGAATCAGAAGAAGGAGAAGGAGAAGGTGAAGTCTGGAGGGTGAATCGGAAGAAGTAGAAGAAGGAGAAGGAGAAGGTGAAGTCTTGAGGTTGAATCAGAAAAAGTAGAAGAAGGAGAAGGAGAAGGTGAAGTCTGGAGGGTGAATCAGAAGAAGCAGAAGAAGGAGAAGGAGAAGGTGAAGTCTGGAGGGAGAAGCAGAAGAAGTAGAAGAAGGAGAAGGAGAAGGTGAAGTCTGGAGGGTGAATCAGAAGAAGTAGAAGAAGGAGAAGGAGAAGGTGAAGTTTGGAGTGTGAATCAGAAGAAGTAGAAGAAGGAGAAGGAGAAGGTGAAGTCTGGAGGGTGAATCAGAAGAAGCAGAAGAAGGAGAAGGAGAAGGTGAAGTCTGGAGGGTGAATCAGAAGAAGTAGAAGAAGGAGAAGGAGAAGGTGTAGTCTGGAGGGTGAATCAGAAGAAGTAGACGAAGGAGAAGGAGAAGGTGAAGTCTGGAGGGTGAATCAGAAGAAGCAGAAGCAGGAGAAGGAGAAGGTGAAGTCTGGAGGGTGAAACAGAAGAAGTAGAAGAAGGAGAAGGAGAAGGTAAACTCTGGAGGGTGAATCAGAAGAAGCAGAAGAAGGAGAAGGAGAAGGTGAATTCTGGAGGTTGAATCAGAAGTAGCAGAAGAAGGAGAAGGAGAAGGTGAAGTCTGGAGGGTGAATCAGAAGAAGCAGAAGAAGGAGAAGGAGAAGGTGAAGTCTGGAGGGTGAATCAGAAGAAGCAGAAGATGTAGAAGGAGAAGGTGAATTCTGGAGGGTGAATCAGAAGAAGTAGAAGAAGGAGAAGGAGAAGGTGAAGTCTGGAGGGTGAATCAGAAGAAGCAGAAGAAGGAGAAGGAGAAGGTGAAGTCAGGAGGGAGAATCAGAAGAAGCGGAAGAAGGAGAAGGAGAAGGTGAAATCTGGAGGGTGAATCAGAAGAAGCAGAAGAAGGAGAAGGAGAAGGTGAAGTCAGGAGGGTGAAGCAGAAGAAGCAGAAGAAGGAGAAGGAGAAGGTGAAGACTGGAGGGTGAATCAGAAGAAGTAGAAGAAGGAGAAGGAGAAGGTGAAGTCTGGAGGGTGAATCAGAAGAAGTAGAAGAAGGAGAAGGCGAAGTCTGGAGGGTGAATCAGAAGAAGTAGAAGAAGGAGAAGGAGAAGGTGAAGTCATGAGGGAGAAGCAGAAGAAGCAGAAGAAGGAGAAGGAGAAGGTGATGCCTGGAGGGTGAAGCAGAAGAAGCAGAAGAAGGAGAAGGAGAAGGTGAAGTCTGGAGGGCGAAGCAGAAGAAGCAGAAGAAGGAGAAAGAGAAGGTGACGTCTGGAGGGTGAAGAAGAAGAAGCAGAAGAAGGAGAAGGAGAAGGTGAAGTCTGGAGGGTGAATCAGAAGAAGTAGAAGAAGGAGAAGGAGAAGGTGAAGTCTGGAGGGTGAATCAGAAGAAGTAGAAGAAGGAGAAGGAGAAGGTGAATTCAGGAGGGTGAAGCAGAAGAAGCAGAAGAAGGAGAAGGAGAAGGTGAAGTCTGGAGGGTGAAGCAGAAGAAGCAGAAGAAGGAGAAGGAGAAGGTGAAGTCTGGAGGGTGAAGCAGAAGAAGCAGAAGAAGGAGAAGGAGAAGGTGAAGTCTGGAGGGAGAAGCAGAAGAAGTAGAAGAAGGAGAAGGAGAAGGTGAAGTCTGGAGGGTGAATCAGAAGAAGTAGAAGAAGGAGAAGGAGAAGGTGACGTCTGGAGGGTGAATCAGAAGAAGTAGAAGAAGGAGAAGGAGAAGGTGAAGTCTGGAGGGTGAATCAGAAGAAGCAGAAGAAGGAGAAGGAGAAGGAGAAGTCTGGAGGGTGAATCAGAAGAAGTAGAAGAAGGAGAAGGAGAAGGTGTAGTCTGGAGGGTGAATCAGAAGAAGTAGACGAAGGAGAAGGAGAAGGTGAAGTCTGGAGGGTGAATCAGAAGAAGTAGAAGAAGGAGAAGGAGAAGGTGAAGTCTGGAGGGTGAATCAGAAGAAGCAGAAGAAGGAGAAGGAGAAGGTGAAGTCTGGAGGGTGAATCAGAAGAAGCAGAAGAAGGCGAAGGAGAAGGTGAAGACTGGAGGGTGAATCAGAATAAGTAGAAGAAGGAGAAGGAGATGGTGAAGTCTGGAGGGTGAATCAGAAGAAGTAGAAGAAGCAGAAGGAGAAGGAGAAGTCTGGAGGGTGAATCAGAAGAAGCAGAAGAAGGAGAAGGAGAAGGTTAAGTCTGGAGGGTGAATCAGAAGAAGCAGAAGAAGGAGAAGGAGAAGGTGAAGTCTGGAGGGTGAATCATAAGAAGTAGAAGAAGGAGAAGGAGAAGGTGAGGTCTGGAGGGTGAATCAGAAGAAGCAGAAGAAGGAGAAGGAGAAGGTGAAGTCTGAAGGGTGAATCAGAAGAAGCAGAAGATGGAGAAGGAGAAGGTGAAGTCTGGAGGGTGAATCAGAAGAAGCAGAAGAAGGAGAAGGAGAAGGTGAAGTCTGGAGGGTGAATCAGAAGATGCAGAAGAAGGAGAAGGAGAAGGTGAAGTCTGGAGGGTGAATCAGTAGAAGTAGAAGAAGGAGAAGGAGAAGGTGAAGTCTGGAGGGTGAATCAGAAGAAGCAGAATAAGGAGAAGGAGAAGGTGAAGTCTGGAGGGTGAATCAGAAGAAGCAGAAGAAGGAGAAGGAGAAGGTGAAGTCTGGAGGGTGAATCAGAAGAAGTAGAAGAAGGAGAAGGAGAAGGTGAAGTCTGGAGGGTGAAGCAGAAGAAGTAGAAGAAGGAGAAGGAGAAGGTGAAGTCAGGAGGGTGAATCAGAAGAAGTAGAAGAAGGAGAAGGAGAAGGTGAAGTCAGGAGGCTAAACCAGAAGAAGCAGAAGAAGGAGAAGGAGAAGGTGAAGTCTGGAGGGTGAACCAGAAGAATCAGAAGAAGGAGAAGGAGAAGGTGAAGTCTGGAGGGTGAATCAGAAGAAGCAGAAGAAAGAGAAGGAGAAGGTGAAGTCTGGAGGGTGAAGCAGAAGAAGCAGAAGAAGGAGAAGGAGAAGGTGAAGACTGGAGGGTGAATCAGAAGAAGTAGAAGAAGGAGAAGAAGAAGGTGAAGTCTGGAGGGTGAATCAGAAGAAGTAGAAGAAGGAGAAGGAGAAGGTGAAGTCTGGAGGGTGAATCAGAAGAAGCAGAAGAAGGAGAAGGAGAAGGTGAAGTCTGGAGGGTGAATCAGAAGAAGTAGAAGAAGGAGAAGGAGAAGGTGAGGTCTGGAGGGTGAATCAGAAGAAGCAGAAGAAGGAGAAGTAGAAGGTGAAGTCTGGAGGGTGGATCAGAAGAAGCAGAAGAAGGAGAAGGAGAAGGTGAGGTCAGGAGGGTGAATCAGAAGAAGCAGAAGAAGGAGAAGGAGAAGGTGAAGTTAGGAGGGTGAATCAGAAGAAGCAGAAGGAGGAGAAGGAGAAGGTGAAGTCTGGAGGGTGAAGCAGAAGAAGTAGAAGAAGGAGAAGGAGAAGGTGAAGTCAGGAGGGTGAATCAGAAGAAGTAGAAGAAGGAGAAGGAGAAGGTGAAGTCAGGAGGGTGAACCAGAAGAAGCAGAAGAAGGAGAAGGAGAAGGTGAAGTCTGGAGGGTGAATCAGAAGAAGTAGAAGAAGGAGAAGAAGAAGGTGAAGTCTGGAGGATGAATCAGAAGAAGTAGAAGAAGGAGAAGGAGAAGGTGAAGTCTGGAGGGTGAATCAGAAGAAGCAGAAGAAGGAGAAGGAGAAGGTGAAGTCTGGAGGGTGAATCAGCAGAAGTAGAAGAAGGAGAAGGAGAAGGTGAGGTCTGGAGGGTGAATCAGAAGAAGCAGAAGAAGGAGAAGTAGAAGGTGAAGTCTGGAGGGTGGATCAGAAGAAGCAGAAGAAGGAGAAGGAGAAGGTGAGGTCAGGAGGGTGAATCAGAAGAAGCAGAAGAAGGAGAAGGAGAAGGTGAAGTTAGGAGGGTGAATCAGAAGAAGCAGAAGAAGGAGAAGGAGAAGGTGAAGTCAGGGGGGTGAAGCAGAAGAAGTAGAAGAAGGAGAAGGAGAAGGTGAAGTCAGGAGGGTGAAGCAGAAGAAGCAGAAGAAGGAGAAGGAGAAGGTCAAGTCTGGAGGGCGCAGCAGAAGAAGCAGAAGAAGGAGAAGGAGAAGGTGAAGTCTGGAGGGTGAAGCCGTAGAAGCAGAAGAAGGAGAAGGAGAAGGTGAAATCTGGAGGGTGAATCAGAAGAAGTAGAAGAAGGAGAAGGAGAAGGTGAAGTCAGGAGGGTGAAGCAGAAGAAGCAGAAGAAGGAGATGGAGAAGGTGAAGTCTGGAGGGTGAAGCAGAAGAAGCAGAAGAAGGAGAAGGAGAAGGTGAAGTCTGGAGGGTGAAGCAGAAGAAGCAGAAGAAGGAGAAGGAGAAGGTGAAGTGAGGAGGGTGAATCAGAAGAATCAGAAGAAGGAGAAGGAGAAGGTGAAGTCTGGAGGGTGAATCAGAAGAAGTAGAAGAAGGAGAAGGAGAAGGTGAAGTCTGGAGGGTGAATCAGAAGAAGCAGAAGAAGGAGAAGGAGAAGGAGAAGTCTGGAGGGTGAATCAGAAGAAGTAGAAGAAGGAGAAGGAGAAGGTGTAGTCTGGAGGGTGAATCAGAAGAAGTAGACGAAGGAGAAGGAGAAGGTGAAGTCTGGAGGGTGAATCAGAAGAAGTAGAAGAAGGAGAAGGAGAAGGTGAAGTCTGGAGGGTGAATCAGAAGAAGCAGAAGAAGGAGAAGGAGAAGGTGAAGTCTGGAGGGTGAATCAGAAGAAGCAGAAGAAGGCGAAGGAGAAGGTGAAGACTGGAGGGTGAATCAGAATAAGTAGAAGAAGGAGAAGGAGATGGTGAAGTCTGGAGGGTGAATCAGAAGAAGTAGAAGAAGCAGAAGGAGAAGGAGAAGTCTGGAGGGTGAATCAGAAGAAGCAGAAGAAGGAGAAGGAGAAGGTTAAGTCTGGAGGGTGAATCAGAAGAAGCAGAAGAAGGAGAAGGAGAAGGTGAAGTCTGGAGGGTGAATCATAAGAAGTAGAAGAAGGAGAAGGAGAAGGTGAGGTCTGGAGGGTGAATCAGAAGAAGCAGAAGAAGGAGAAGGAGAAGGTGAAGTCTGAAGGGTGAATCAGAAGAAGCAGAAGATGGAGAAGGAGAAGGTGAAGTCTGGAGGGTGAATCAGAAGAAGCAGAAGAAGGAGAAGGAGAAGGTGAAGTCTGGAGGGTGAATCAGAAGATGCAGAAGAAGGAGAAGGAGAAGGTGAAGTCTGGAGGGTGAATCAGTAGAAGTAGAAGAAGGAGAAGGAGAAGGTGAAGTCTGGAGGGTGAATCAGAAGAAGCAGAAGAAGGAGAAGTAGAAGGTGAAGTCTGGAGGGTGAATCAGAAGAAGCAGAAGAAGGAGAAGGAGAAGGTGAAGTCAGGAGGGTGAATCAGAAGAAGCAGAAGAAGGAGAAGGAGAAGGTGAAGTTAGGAGGGTGAATCAGAAGAAGCAGAAGAAGGAGAAGGAGAAGGTGAAGTCAGGGGGGTGAAGCAGAAGAAGTAGAAGAAGGAGAAGGAGAAGGTGAAGTCAGGAGGGTGAAGCAGAAGAAGCAGAAGAAGGAGAAGGAGAAGGTGAAGTCTGGCGGGCGCAGCAGAAGAAGCAGAAGAAGGAGAAGGAGAAGGTGAAGTCTGGAGGGTGAAGCAGAAGAAGCAGAAGAAATAGAAGGAGAAGGTGAAGTCTGGAGGGTGAATCAGAAGAAGTAGAAGAAGGAGAAGGAGAAGGTGAAGTCATGAGGGAGAAGCAGAAGAAGCAGAAGAAGGAGACGGAGAAGGTGATGTCTGGAGGGTGAAGCAGAAGAAGCAGAAGAAGGAGAAGGAGAAGGTGAAGTCTGGAGGGCGAAGCAGAAGAAGCAGAAGAAGGAGAAAGAGAAGGTGACGTCTGGAGGGTGAAGAAGAAGAAGCAGAAGAAGGAGAAGGAGAAGGTGAAGTCTGGAGGGTGAATCAGAAGAAGTAGAAGAAGGAGAAGGAGAAGGTGAAGTCTGGAGGGTGAATCAGAAGAAGTAGAAGAAGGAGAAGGAGAAGGTGAAGTCAGGAGGGTGAAGCAGAAGAAGCAGAAGAAGGAGAAGGACAAGGTGAAGTCTGGAGGGTGAAGCAGAAGAAGCAGAAGAAGGAGAAGGAGAAGGTGAAGTCTGGAGGGTGAAGCAGAAGAAGCAGAAGAAGGAGAAGGAGAAAGTGAAGTCAGGAGGGTGAATCAGAAGAAGTAGAAGAAGGAGAAGGAGAAGGTGACGTCTGGAGGGTGAATCAGAAGAAGCAGAAGAAGGAGAAGGAGAAGGTGAAGTCTGGAGGGAGAAGCAGAAGAAGTAGAAGAAGGAGAAGGAGAAGGTGAAGTCTGGAGGGTGAATCAGAAGAAGTAGAAGAAGGAGAAGGAGAAGGTGACGTCTGGAGGGTGAATCAGAAGAAGTAGAAGAAGGAGAAGGAGAAGGTGTAGTCTGGAGGGTGAATCAGAAGAAGTCGACGAAGGAGAAGGAGAAGGTAAAGTCTGGAGGGTGAATCAGAAGAAGCAGAAGCAGGAGAAGGAGAAGGTGAAGTCTGGAGGGTGAATCAGAAGAAGTAGAAGAAGGAGAAGGAGAAGGTGAAGTCTGGAGGGTGAATCAGAAGAAGCAGAAGAAGGAGAAGGAGAAGGTGAAGTCTGGAGGGTGAATCAGAAGAAGCAGAAGAAGGAGAAGGAGAAGGTGAAGTCTGGAGGGTGAATCAGAAGAAGCAGAAGAAGTAGAAGGAGAAGGTGAAGTCTGGAGGGTGAATCAGAAGAAGTAGAAGAAGCAGAAGGAGAAGGAGAAGTCTGGAGGGTGAATCAGAAGAAGCAGAAGAAGGAGAAGGAGAAGGTTAAGTCTGGAGGGTGAATCAGAAGAAGCAGAAGAAGGAGAAGGAGAAGGTGAAGTCTGGAGGGTGAATCATAAGAAGTAGAAGAAGGAGAAGGAGAAGGTGAGGTCTGGAGGGTGAATCAGAAGAAGCAGAAGAAGGAGAAGGAGAAGGTGAAGTCTGAAGGGTGAATCAGAAGAAGCAGAAGATGGAGAAGGAGAAGGTGAAGTCTGGAGGGTGAATCAGAAGAAGCAGAAGAAGGAGAAGGAGAAGGTGAAGTCTGGAGGGTGAATCAGAAGATGCAGAAGAAGGAGAAGGAGAAGGTGAAGTCTGGAGGGTGAATCAGTAGAAGTAGAAGAAGGAGAAGGAGAAGGTGAAGTCTGGAGGGTGAATCAGAAGAAGCAGAAGAAGGAGAAGTAGAAGGTGAAGTCTGGAGGGTGAATCAGAAGAAGCAGAAGAAGGAGAAGGAGAAGGTGAAGTCAGGAGGGTGAATCAGAAGAAGCAGAAGAAGGAGAAGGAGAAGGTGAAGTTAGGAGGGTGAATCAGAAGAAGCAGAAGAAGGAGAAGGAGAAGGTGAAGTCAGGGGGGTGAAGCAGAAGAAGTAGAAGAAGGAGAAGGAGAAGGTGAAGTCAGGAGGGTGAAGCAGAAGAAGCAGAAGAAGGAGAAGGAGAAGGTGAAGTCTGGCGGGCGCAGCAGAAGAAGCAGAAGAAGGAGAAGGAGAAGGTGAAGTCTGGAGGGTGAAGCAGAAGAAGCAGAAGAAATAGAAGGAGAAGGTGAAGTCTGGAGGGTGAATCAGAAGAAGTAGAAGAAGGAGAAGGAGAAGGTGAAGTCATGAGGGAGAAGCAGAAGAAGCAGAAGAAGGAGACGGAGAAGGTGATGTCTGGAGGGTGAAGCAGAAGAAGCAGAAGAAGGAGAAGGAGAAGGTGAAGTCTGGAGGGCGAAGCAGAAGAAGCAGAAGAAGGAGAAAGAGAAGGTGACGTCTGGAGGGTGAAGAAGAAGAAGCAGAAGAAGGAGAAGGAGAAGGTGAAGTCTGGAGGGTGAATCAGAAGAAGTAGAAGAAGGAGAAGGAGAAGGTGAAGTCTGGAGGGTGAATCAGAAGAAGTAGAAGAAGGAGAAGGAGAAGGTGAAGTCAGGAGGGTGAAGCAGAAGAAGCAGAAGAAGGAGAAGGACAAGGTGAAGTCTGGAGGGTGAAGCAGAAGAAGCAGAAGAAGGAGAAGGAGAAGGTGAAGTCTGGAGGGTGAAGCAGAAGAAGCAGAAGAAGGAGAAGGAGAAAGTGAAGTCAGGAGGGTGAATCAGAAGAAGTAGAAGAAGGAGAAGGAGAAGGTGACGTCTGGAGGGTGAATCAGAAGAAGCAGAAGAAGGAGAAGGAGAAGGTGAAGTCTGGAGGGAGAAGCAGAAGAAGTAGAAGAAGGAGAAGGAGAAGGTGAAGTCTGGAGGGTGAATCAGAAGAAGTAGAAGAAGGAGAAGGAGAAGGTGACGTCTGGAGGGTGAATCAGAAGAAGTAGAAGAAGGAGAAGGAGAAGGTGTAGTCTGGAGGGTGAATCAGAAGAAGTCGACGAAGGAGAAGGAGAAGGTAAAGTCTGGAGGGTGAATCAGAAGAAGCAGAAGCAGGAGAAGGAGAAGGTGAAGTCTGGAGGGTGAATCAGAAGAAGTAGAAGAAGGAGAAGGAGAAGGTGAAGTCTGGAGGGTGAATCAGAAGAAGCAGAAGAAGGAGAAGGAGAAGGTGAAGTCTGGAGGGTGAATCAGAAGAAGCAGAAGAAGGAGAAGGTGAAGTCAGGAGGGTGAATCAGAAGAAGTAGAAGAAGGAGAAGGAGAAGGTGAAGTCAGGAGGGTGAACCAGAAGAAGCAGAAGAAGGAGAAGGAGAAGGTGAAGTCTGGCGGGTGAACCAGAAGAATCAGAAGAAGGAGAAGGAGAAGGTGAAGTCTGGAGGGTGAATCAGAAGAAGCAGAAGAAAGAGAAGGAGAAGGTGAAGTCTGGAGGGTGAAGCAGAAGAAGCAGAAGAAGGAGAAGGAGAAGGTGAAGACTGGAGGGTGAATCAGAAGAAGTAGAAGAAGGAGAAGAAGAAGGTGAAGTCTGGAGGGTGAATCAGAAGAAGTAGAAGAAGGAGAAGGAGAAGGTGAAGTCTGGAGGGTGAATCAGAAGAAGCAGAAGAAGGAGAAGGAGAAGGTGAAGTCTGGAGGGTGAATCAGAAGAAGTAGAAGAAGGAGAAGGAGAAGGTGAGGTCTGGAGGGTGAATCAGAAGAAGCAGAAGAAGGAGAAGTAGAAGGTGAAGTCTGGAGGGTGGATCAGAAGAAGCAGAAGAAGGAGAAGGAGAAGGTGAGGTCAGGAGGGTGAATCAGAAGAAGCAGAAGAAGGAGAAGGAGAAGGTGAAGTTAGGAGGGTGAATCAGAAGAAGCAGAAGAAGGAGAAGGAGAAGGTGAAGTCTGGAGAGTGAAGCAGAAGAAGTAGAAGAAGGAGAAGGAGAAGGTGAAGTCAGGAGGGTGAATCAGAAGAAGTAGAAGAAGGAGAAGGAGAAGGTGAAGTCAGGAGGGTGAACCAGAAGAAGCAGAAGAAGGAGAAGGAGAAGGTGAAGTCTGGAGGGTGAACCAGAAGAATCAGAAGAAGGAGAAGGAGAAGGTGAAGTCTGGAGGGTGAATCAGAAGAAGCAGAAGAAAGAGAAGGAGAAGGTGAAGTCTGGAGGGTGAAGCAGAAGAAGCAGAAGAAGGAGAAGGAGAAGGTGAAGACTGGAGGGTGTATCAGAAGAAGTAGAAGAAGGAGAAGAAGAAGGTGAAGTCTGGAGGGTGAATCAGAAGAAGTAGAAGAAGGAGAAGGAGAAGGTGAAGTCTGGAGGGTGAATCGGAAGAAGCAGAAGAAGGAGAAGGAGAAGGTGAAGTCTGGAGGGTGAATCAGAAGAAGTAGAAGAAGGAGAAGGAGAAGGTGAGGTCTGGAGGGTGAATCAGAAGAAGCAGAAGAAGGAGAAGTAGAAGGTGAAGTCTGGAGGGTGGATCAGAAGAAGCAGAAGAAGGAGAAGGAGAAGGTGAGGTCAGGAGGGTGAATCAGAAGAAGCAGAAGAAGGAGAAGGAGAAGGTGAAGTTAGGAGGGTGAATCAGAAGAAGCAGAAGAAGGAGAAGGAGAAGGTGAAGTCAGGGGGGTGAAGCAGAAGAAGTAGAAGAAGGAGAAGGAGAAGGTGAAGTCAGGAGGGTGAAGCAGAAGAAGCAGAAGAAGGAGAAGGAGAAGGTCAAGTCTGGAGGGCGCAGCAGAAGAAGCAGAAGAAGGAGAAGGAGAAGGTGAAGTCTGGAGGGTGAAGCCGTAGAAGCAGAAGAAGGAGAAGGAGAAGGTGAAATCTGGAGGGTGAATCAGAAGAAGTAGAAGAAGGAGAAGGAGAAGGTGAAGTCAGGAGGGTGAAGCAGAAGAAGCAGAAGAAGGAGAAGGAGAAGGTGAAGTCTGGAGGGTGAAGCAGAAGAAGCAGAAGAAGGAGAAGGAGAAGGTGAAGTCTGGAGGGTGAAGCAGAAGAAGCAGAAGAAGGAGAAGGAGAAGGTGAAGTGAGGAGGGTGAATCAGAAGAATCAGAAGAAGGAGAAGGAGAAGGTGAAGTCTGGAGGGTGAATCGGAAGAAGTAGAAGAAGGAGAAGGAGAAGGTGAAGTCTTGAGGTTGAATCAGAAAAAGTAGAAGAAGGAGAAGGAGAAGGTGAAGTCTGGAGGGTGAATCAGAAGAAGCAGAAGAAGGAGAAGGAGAAGGTGAAGTCTGGAGGGAGAAGCAGAAGAAGTAGAAGAAGGAGAAGGAGAAGGTGAAGTCTGGAGGGTGAATCAGAAGAAGTAGAAGAAGGAGAAGGAGAAGGTGAAGTTTGGAGTGTGAATCAGAAGAAGTAGAAGAAGGAGAAGGAGAAGGTGAAGTCTGGAGGGTGAATCAGAAGAAGCAGAAGAAGGAGAAGGAGAAGGTGAAGTCTGGAGGGTGAATCAGAAGAAGTAGAAGAAGGAGAAGGAGAAGGTGTAGTCTGGAGGGTGAATCAGAAGAAGTAGACGAAGGAGAAGGAGAAGGTGAAGTCTGGAGGGTGAATCAGAAGAAGCAGAAGCAGGAGAAGGAGAAGGTGAAGTCTGGAGGGTGAAACAGAAGAAGTAGAAGAAGGAGAAGGAGAAGGTAAACTCTGGAGGGTGAATCAGAAGAAGCAGAAGAAGGAGAAGGAGAAGGTGAATTCTGGAGGTTGAATCAGAAGTAGCAGAAGAAGGAGAAGGAGAAGGTGAAGTCTGGAGGGTGAATCAGAAGAAGCAGAAGAAGGAGAAGGAGAAGGTGAAGTCTGGAGGGTGAATCAGAAGAAGCAGAAGATGTAGAAGGCGAAGGTGAATTCTGGAGGGTGAATCAGAAGAAGTAGAAGAAGGAGAAGGAGAAGGTGAAGTCTGGAGGGTGAATCAGAAGAAGCAGAAGAAGGAGAAGGAGAAGGTGAAGTCAGGAGGGAGAATCAGAAGAAGCGGAAGAAGGAGAAGGAGAAGGTGAAATCTGGAGGGTGAATCAGAAGAAGCAGAAGAAGGAGAAGGAGAAGGTGAAGTCAGGAGGGTGAAGCAGAAGAAGCAGAAGAAGGAGAAGGAGAAGGTGAAGACTGGAGGGTGAATCAGAAGAAGTAGAAGAAGGAGAAGGAGAAGGTGAAGTCTGGAGGGTGAATCAGAAGAAGTAGAAGAAGGAGAAGGCGAAGTCTGGAGGGTGAATCAGAAGAAGTAGAAGAAGGAGAAGGAGAAGGTGAAGTCATGAGGGAGAAGCAGAAGAAGCAGAAGAAGGAGAAGGAGAAGGTGATGCCTGGAGGGTGAAGCAGAAGAAGCAGAAGAAGGAGAAGGAGAAGGTGAAGTCTGGAGGGCGAAGCAGAAGAAGCAGAAGAAGGAGAAAGAGAAGGTGACGTCTGGAGGGTGAAGAAGAAGAAGCAGAAGAAGGAGAAGGAGAAGGTGAAGTCTGGAGGGTGAATCAGAAGAAGTAGAAGAAGGAGAAGGAGAAGGTGAAGTCTGGAGGGTGAATCAGAAGAAGTAGAAGAAGGAGAAGGAGAAGGTGAAGTCAGGAGGGTGAAGCAGAAGAAGCAGAAGAAGGAGAAGGAGAAGGTGAAGTCTGGAGGGTGAAGCAGAAGAAGCAGAAGAAGGAGAAGGAGAAGGTGAAGTCTGGAGGGTGAAGCAGAAGAAGCAGAAGAAGGAGAAGGAGAAGGTGAAGTCTGGAGGGAGAAGCAGAAGAAGTAGAAGAAGGAGAAGGAGAAGGTGAAGTCTGGAGGGTGAATCAGAAGAAGTAGAAGAAGGAGAAGGAGAAGGTGACGTCTGGAGGGTGAATCAGAAGAAGTAGAAGAAGGAGAAGGAGAAGGTGAAGTCTGGAGGGTGAATCAGAAGAAGCAGAAGAAGGAGAAGGAGAAGGAGAAGTCTGGAGGGTGAATCAGAAGAAGTAGAAGAAGGAGAAGGAGAAGGTGTAGTCTGGAGGGTGAATCAGAAGAAGTAGACGAAGGAGAAGGAGAAGGTGAAGTCTGGAGGGTGAATCAGAAGAAGTAGAAGAAGGAGAAGGAGAAGGTGAAGTCTGGAGGGTGAATCAGAAGAAGCAGAAGAAGGAGAAGGAGAAGGTGAAGTCTGGAGGGTGAATCAGAAGAAGCAGAAGAAGGCGAAGGAGAAGGTGAAGACTGGAGGGTGAATCAGAATAAGTAGAAGAAGGAGAAGGAGATGGTGAAGTCTGGAGGGTGAATCAGAAGAAGTAGAAGAAGCAGAAGGAGAAGGAGAAGTCTGGAGGGTGAATCAGAAGAAGCAGAAGAAGGAGAAGGAGAAGGTTAAGTCTGGAGGGTGAATCAGAAGAAGCAGAAGAAGGAGAAGGAGAAGGTGAAGTCTGGAGGGTGAATCATAAGAAGTAGAAGAAGGAGAAGGAGAAGGTGAGGTCTGGAGGGTGAATCAGAAGAAGCAGAAGAAGGAGAAGGAGAAGGTGAAGTCTGAAGGGTGAATCAGAAGAAGCAGAAGATGGAGAAGGAGAAGGTGAAGTCTGGAGGGTGAATCAGAAGAAGCAGAAGAAGGAGAAGGAGAAGGTGAAGTCTGGAGGGTGAATCAGAAGATGCAGAAGAAGGAGAAGGAGAAGGTGAAGTCTGGAGGGTGAATCAGTAGAAGTAGAAGAAGGAGAAGGAGAAGGTGAAGTCTGGAGGGTGAATCAGAAGAAGCAGAATAAGGAGAAGGAGAAGGTGAAGTCTGGAGGGTGAATCAGAAGAAGCAGAAGAAGGAGAAGGAGAAGGTGAAGTCTGGAGGGTGAATCAGAAGAAGTAGAAGAAGGAGAAGGAGAAGGTGAAGTCTGGAGGGTGAAGCAGAAGAAGTAGAAGAAGGAGAAGGAGAAGGTGAAGTCAGGAGGGTGAATCAGAAGAAGTAGAAGAAGGAGAAGGAGAAGGTGAAGTCAGGAGGCTAAACCAGAAGAAGCAGAAGAAGGAGAAGGAGAAGGTGAAGTCTGGAGGGTGAACCAGAAGAATCAGAAGAAGGAGAAGGAGAAGGTGAAGTCTGGAGGGTGAATCAGAAGAAGCAGAAGAAAGAGAAGGAGAAGGTGAAGTCTGGAGGGTGAAGCAGAAGAAGCAGAAGAAGGAGAAGGAGAAGGTGAAGACTGGAGGGTGAATCAGAAGAAGTAGAAGAAGGAGAAGAAGAAGGTGAAGTCTGGAGGGTGAATCAGAAGAAGTAGAAGAAGGAGAAGGAGAAGGTGAAGTCTGGAGGGTGAATCAGAAGAAGCAGAAGAAGGAGAAGGAGAAGGTGAAGTCTGGAGGGTGAATCAGAAGAAGTAGAAGAAGGAGAAGGAGAAGGTGAGGTCTGGAGGGTGAATCAGAAGAAGCAGAAGAAGGAGAAGTAGAAGGTGAAGTCTGGAGGGTGGATCAGAAGAAGCAGAAGAAGGAGAAGGAGAAGGTGAGGTCAGGAGGGTGAATCAGAAGAAGCAGAAGAAGGAGAAGGAGAAGGTGAAGTTAGGAGGGTGAATCAGAAGAAGCAGAAGAAGGAGAAGGAGAAGGTGAAGTCTGGAGGGTGAAGCAGAAGAAGTAGAAGAAGGAGAAGGAGAAGGTGAAGTCAGGAGGGTGAATCAGAAGAAGTAGAAGAAGGAGAAGGAGAAGGTGAAGTCAGGAGGGTGAACCAGAAGAAGCAGAAGAAGGAGAAGGAGAAGGTGAAGTCTGGAGGGTGAATCAGAAGAAGTAGAAGAAGGAGAAGAAGAAGGTGAAGTCTGGAGGATGAATCAGAAGAAGTAGAAGAAGGAGAAGGAGAAGGTGAAGTCTGGAGGGTGAATCAGAAGAAGCAGAAGAAGGAGAAGGAGAAGGTGAAGTCTGGAGGGTGAATCAGCAGAAGTAGAAGAAGGAGAAGGAGAAGGTGAGGTCTGGAGGGTGAATCAGAAGAAGCAGAAGAAGGAGAAGTAGAAGGTGAAGTCTGGAGGGTGGATCAGAAGAAGCAGAAGAAGGAGAAGGAGAAGGTGAGGTCAGGAGGGTGAATCAGAAGAAGCAGAAGAAGGAGAAGGAGAAGGTGAAGTTAGGAGGGTGAATCAGAAGAAGCAGAAGAAGGAGAAGGAGAAGGTGAAGTCAGGGGGGTGAAGCAGAAGAAGTAGAAGAAGGAGAAGGAGAAGGTGAAGTCAGGAGGGTGAAGCAGAAGAAGCAGAAGAAGGAGAAGGAGAAGGTCAAGTCTGGAGGGCGCAGCAGAAGAAGCAGAAGAAGGAGAAGGAGAAGGTGAAGTCTGGAGGGTGAAGCCGTAGAAGCAGAAGAAGGAGAAGTAGAAGGTGAAATCTGGAGGGTGAATCAGAAGAAGTAGAAGAAGGAGAAGGAGAAGGTGAAGTCAGGAGGGTGAAGCAGAAGAAGCAGAAGAAGGAGATGGAGAAGGTGAAGTCTGGAGGGTGAAGCAGAAGAAGCAGAAGAAGGAGAAGGAGAAGGTGAAGTCTGGAGGGTGAAGCAGAAGAAGCAGAAGAAGGAGAAGGAGAAGGTGAAGTGAGGAGGGTGAATCAGAAGAATCAGAAGAAGGAGAAGGAGAAGGTGAAGTCTGGAGGGTGAATCAGAAGAAGTAGAAGAAGGAGAAGGAGAAGGTGAAGTCTGGAGGGTGAATCAGAAGAAGCAGAAGAAGGAGAAGGAGAAGGAGAAGTCTGGAGGGTGAATCAGAAGAAGTAGAAGAAGGAGAAGGAGAAGGTGTAGTCTGGAGGGTGAATCAGAAGAAGTAGACGAAGGAGAAGGAGAAGGTGAAGTCTGGAGGGTGAATCAGAAGAAGTAGAAGAAGGAGAAGGAGAAGGTGAAGTCTGGAGGGTGAATCAGAAGAAGCAGAAGAAGGAGAAGGAGAAGGTGAAGTCTGGAGGGTGAATCAGAAGAAGCAGAAGAAGGCGAAGGAGAAGGTGAAGACTGGAGGGTGAATCAGAATAAGTAGAAGAAGGAGAAGGAGATGGTGAAGTCTGGAGGGTGAATCAGAAGAAGTAGAAGAAGCAGAAGGAGAAGGAGAAGTCTGGAGGGTGAATCAGAAGAAGCAGAAGAAGGAGAAGGAGAAGGTTAAGTCTGGAGGGTGAATCAGAAGAAGCAGAAGAAGGAGAAGGAGAAGGTGAAGTCTGGAGGGTGAATCATAAGAAGTAGAAGAAGGAGAAGGAGAAGGTGAGGTCTGGAGGGTGAATCAGAAGAAGCAGAAGAAGGAGAAGGAGAAGGTGAAGTCTGAAGGGTGAATCAGAAGAAGCAGAAGATGGAGAAGGAGAAGGTGAAGTCTGGAGGGTGAATCAGAAGAAGCAGAAGAAGGAGAAGGAGAAGGTGAAGTCCGGAGGGTGAATCAGAAGATGCAGAAGAAGGAGAAGGAGAAGGTGAAGTCTGGAGGGTGAATCAGTAGAAGTAGAAGAAGGAGAAGGAGAAGGTGAAGTCTGGAGGGTGAATCAGAAGAAGCAGAATAAGGAGAAGGAGAAGGTGAAGTCTGGAGGGTGAATCAGAAGAAGCAGAAGAAGGAGAAGGAGAAGGTGAAGTCTGGAGGGTGAATCAGAAGAAGTAGAAGAAGGAGAAGGAGAAGGTGAAGTCTGGAGGGTGAAGCAGAAGAAGTAGAAGAAGGAGAAGGAGAAGGTGAAGTCAGGAGGGTGAATCAGAAGAAGTAGAAGAAGGAGAAGGAGAAGGTGAAGTCAGGAGGGTGAACCAGAAGAAGCAGAAGAAGGAGAAGGAGAAGGTGAAGTCTGGAGGGTGAACCAGAAGAATCAGAAGAAGGAGAAGGAGAAGGTGAAGTCTGGAGGGTGAATCAGAAGAAGCAGAAGAAAGAGAAGGAGAAGGTGAAGTCTGGAGGGTGAAGCAGAAGAAGCAGAAGAAGGAGAAGGAGAAGGTGAAGACTGGAGGGTGAATCAGAAGAAGTAGAAGAAGGAGAAGAAGAAGGTGAAGTCTGGAGGGTGAATCAGAAGAAGTAGAAGAAGGAGAAGGAGAAGGTGAAGTCTGGAGGGTGAATCAGAAGAAGCAGAAGAAGGAGAAGGAGAAGGTGAAGTCTGGAGGGTGAATCAGAAGAAGTAGAAGAAGGAGAAGGAGAAGGTGAGGTCTGGAGGGTGAATCAGAAGAAGCAGAAGAAGGAGAAGTAGAAGGTGAAGTCTGGAGGGTGGATCAGAAGAAGCAGAAGAAGGAGAAGGAGAAGGTGAGGTCAGGAGGGTGAATCAGAAGAAGCAGAAGAAGGAGAAGGAGAAGGTGAAGTTAGGAGGGTGAATCAGAAGAAGCAGAAGAAGGAGAAGGAGAAGGTGAAGTCTGGAGGGTGAAGCAGAAGAAGTAGAAGAAGGAGAAGGAGAAGGTGAAGTCAGGAGGGTGAATCAGAAGAAGTAGAAGAAGGAGAAGGAGAAGGTGAAGTCAGGAGGGTGAACCAGAAGAAGCAGAAGAAGGAGAAGGAGAAGGTGAAGTCTGGAGGGTGAATCAGAAGAAGTAGAAGAAGGAGAAGAAGAAGGTGAAGTCTGGAGGATGAATCAGAAGAAGTAGAAGAAGGAGAAGGAGAAGGTGAAGTCTGGAGGGTGAATCAGAAGAAGCAGAAGAAGGAGAAGGAGAAGGTGAAGTCTGGAGGGTGAATCAGAAGAAGTAGAAGAAGGAGAAGGAGAAGGTGAGGTCTGGAGGGTGAATCAGAAGAAGCAGAAGAAGGAGAAGTAGAAGGTGAAGTCTGGAGGGTGGATCAGAAGAAGCAGAAGAAGGAGAAGGAGAAGGTGAGGTCAGGAGGGTGAATCAGAAGAAGCAGAAGAAGGAGAAGGAGAAGGTGAAGTTTGGAGGGTGAATCAGAAGAAGCAGAAGAAGGAGAAGGAGAAGGTGAAGTCAGGGGGGTGAAGCAGAAGAAGTAGAAGAAGGAGAAGGAGAAGGTGAAGTCAGGAGGGTGAAGCAGAAGAAGCAGAAGAAGGAGAAGGAGAAGGTCAAGTCTGGAGGGCGCAGCAGAAGAAGCAGAAGAAGGAGAAGGAGAAGGTGAAGTCTGGAGGGTGAAGCCGTAGAAGCAGAAGAAGGAGAAGGAGAAGGTGAAATCTGGAGGGTGAATCAGAAGAAGTAGAAGAAGGAGAAGGAGAAGGTGAAGTCAGGAGGGTGAAGCAGAAGAAGCAGAAGAAGGAGATGGAGAAGGTGAAGTCTGGAGGGTGAAGCAGAAGAAGCAGAAGAAGGAGAAGGAGAAGGTGAAGTCTGGAGGGTGAAGCAGAAGAAGCAGAAGAAGGAGAAGGAGAAGGTGAAGTGAGGAGGGTGAATCAGAAGAATCAGAAGAAGGAGAAGGAGAAGGTGAAGTCTGGAGGGTGAATCAGAAGAAGTAGAAGAAGGAGAAGGAGAAGGTGAAGTCTGGAGGTTGAATCAGAAAAAGTAGAAGAAGGAGAAGGAGAAGGTGAAGTCTGGAGGGTGAATCAGAAGAAGCAGAAGAAGGAGAAGGAGAAGGTGAAGTCTGGAGGGAGAAGCAGAAGAAGTAGAAGAAGGAGAAGGAGAAGGTGAAGTCTGGAGGGTGAATCAGAAGAAGTAGAAGAAGGAGAAGGAGAAGGTGAAGTTTGGAGTGTGAATCAGAAGAAGTAGAAGAAGGAGAAGGAGAAGGTGAAGTCTGGAGGGTGAATCAGAAGAAGCAGAAGAAGGAGAAGGAGAAGGTGAAGTCTGGAGGGTGAATCAGAAGAAGTAGAAGAAGGAGAAGGAGAAGGTGTAGTCTGGAGAGTGAATCAGAAGAAGTAGACGAAGGAGAAGGAGAAGGTGAAGTCTGGAGGGTGAATCAGAAGAAGCAGAAGCAGGAGAAGGAGAAGGTGAAGTCTGGAGGGTGAAACAGAAGAAGTAGAAGAAGGAGAAGGAGAAGGTAAACTCTGGAGGGTGAATCAGAAGAAGCAGAAGAAGGAGAAGGAGAAGGTGAATTCTGGAGGTTGAATCAGAAGTAGCAGAAGAAGGAGAAGGAGAAGGTGAAGTCTGGAGGGTGAATCAGAAGAAGCAGAAGAAGGAGAAGGAGAAGGTGAAGTCTGAGGGTGAATCAGAAGAAGCAGAAGAAGTAGAAGGAGAAGGTGAATTCTGGAGGGTGAATCAGAAGAAGTAGAAGAAGGAGAAGGAGAAGGTGAAGTCTGGAGGGTGAATCAGAAGAAGCAGAAGAAGGAGAAGGAGAAGGTGAAGTCAGGAGGGTGAATCAGAAGAAGCGGAAGAAGGAGAAGGAGAAGGTGAAGTCTGGAGGGTGAATCAGAAGAAGCAGAAGAAGGAGAAGGAGAAGGTGAAGACTGGAGGGTGAATCAAAAGAAGTAGAAGAAGGAGAAGGAGAAGGTGAAGTCTGGAGGGTGAATCAGAAGAAGTAGAAGAAGGAGAAGGCGAAGTCTGGAGGGTGAATCAGAAGAAGTAGAAGAAGGAGAAGGAGAAGGTGAAGTCATGAGGGAGAAGCAGAAGAAGCAGAAGAAGGAGAAGGAGAAGGTGATGCCTGGAGGGTGAAGCAGAAGAAGCAGAAGAAGGAGAAGGAGAAGGTGAAGTCTGGAGGGCGAAGCAGAAGAAGCAGAAGAAGGAGAAAGAGAAGGTGACGTCTGGAGGGTGAAGAAGAAGAAGCAGAAGAAGGAGAAGGAGAAGGTGAAGTCTGGAGGGTGAATCAGAAGAAGTAGAAGAAGGAGAAGGAGAAGGTGAAGTCTGGAGGGTGAATCAGAAGAAGTAGAAGAAGGAGAAGGAGAAGGTGAAGTCAGGAGGGTGAAGCAGAAGAAGCAGAAGAAGGAGAAGGAGAAGGTGAAGTCTGGAGGGTGAAGCAGAAGAAGCAGAAGAAGGAGAAGGAGAAGGTGAAGTCTGGAGGGTGAAGCAGAAGAAGCAGAAGAAGGAGAAGGAGAAGGTGAAGTCTGGAGGGAGAAGCAGAAGAAGTAGAAGAAGGAGAAGGAGAAGGTGAAGTCTGGAGGGTGAATCAGAAGAAGTAGAAGAAGGAGAAGGAGAAGGTGACGTCTGGAGGGTGAATCAGAAGAAGTAGAAGAAGGAGAAGGAGAAGGTGAAGTCTGGAGGGTGAATCAGAAGAAGCAGAAGAAGGAGAAGGAGAAGGAGAAGTCTGGAGGGTGAATCAGAAGAAGTAGAAGAAGGAGAAGGAGAAGGTGTAGTCTGGAGGGTGAATCAGAAGAAGTAGACGAAGGAGAAGGAGAAGGTGAAGTCTGGAGGGTGAATCAGAAGAAGTAGAAGAAGGAGAAGGAGAAGGTGAAGTCTGGAGGGTGAATCAGAAGAAGCAGAAGAAGGAGAAGAAGGTGAAGTCTGGAGGGTGAATCAGAAGAAGCAGAAGAAGGCGAAGGAGAAGGTGAAGACTGGAGGGTGAATCAGAATAAGTAGAAGAAGGAGAAGGAGATGGTGAAGTCTGGAGGGTGAATCAGAAGAAGTAGAAGAAGCAGAAGGAGAAGGAGAAGTCTGGAGGGTGAATCAGAAGAAGCAGAGGAAGGAGAAGGAGAAGGTTAAGTCTGGAGGGTGAATCAGAAGAAGCAGAAGAAGGAGAAGGAGAAGGTGAAGTCTGGAGGGTGAATCATAAGAAGTAGAAGAAGGAGAAGGAGAAGGTGAGGTCTGGAGGGTGAATCAGAAGAAGCAGAAGAAGGAGAAGGAGAAGGTGAAGTCTGAAGGGTGAATCAGAAGAAGCAGAAGATGGAGAAGGAGAAGGTGAAGTCTGGAGGGTGAATCAGAAGAAGCAGAAGAAGGAGAAGGAGAAGGTGAAGTCTGGAGGGTGAATCAGAAGATGCAGAAGAAGGAGAAGTAGAAGGTGAAGTCTGGAGGGTGAATCAGTAGAAGTAGAAGAAGGAGAAGGAGAAGGTGAAGTCTGGAGGGTGAATCAGAAGAAGTAGAAGAAGGAGAAGGAGAAGGACAAGTCTGGAGGGTGAATCAGACGAAGCAGAAGAAGGAGAAGGAGAAGGTGAAGTCTGGAGGGTGAATCAGAAGAAGCAGAAGAAGGAGAATGAGAAGATGAAGTCTGGAGGGTGTATCAGAAGAAGTAGAAGAAGGAGAAGGAGAAGGTGAAGTCTGGAGGGTGAATCAGAAGAAGCAGAAGAAGGAGAAGGAGAAGGTGAAGTCTGGAGGGTGAATCAGAAGAAGCAGAAGAAGGAGAAGGAGAAGGTGAAGTCTGGAGGGTGAATCAGAAGAAGCAGAATAAGGAGAAGGAGAAGGTGAAGTCTGGAGGGTGAATCAGGAGAAGCAGAAGAAGGAGAAGGAGAAGGTGAAGTCTGGAGGGTGAATCAGAAGAAGTAGAAGAAGGAGAAGGATAAGGTGAAGTCTGGAGGGTGAAGCAGAAGAAGTAGAAGAAGGAGAAGGAGAAGGTGAAGTCAGGAGGGTGAATCAGAAGAAGTAGAAGAAGGAGAAGGAGAAGGTGAAGTCTGGAGGGTGAATCAGAAGAAGCAGAAGAAGGAGAAGGAGAAGGTGAAGTCTGGAGGGTGAAAATAGAAGAAGCAAAAGAATGAGAAGGAGAAGATGAAGTCTGGAGGGTGAATCAGAAGAAGTAGAAGAAGGAGAAGGAGAAGGTGAGGTCTGGAGGGTGAATCAGAAGAAGCAGAAGAAGGAGAAGGAGAAGATGAAGTCTGGAGTGTGAATCAGAAGAAGCAGAAGAAGGAGAAGGAGAAGGTGAAGTCTGGAGGGTGAATCAGAAGAAGCAGAAGAAGGAGAAGGAGAAGGTGAAGTCAGGAGGGTGAATCAGAAGAAGCAGAAGAAGGAGAAGGAGAAGGTGAAGTTAGGAGGGTGAATCAGAAGAAGCAGAAGAAGGAGAAGGAGAAGGTGAAGTCAGGGGGGTGAAGCAGAAGAAGTAGAAGAAGGAGAAGGAGATGTTGAAGTCAGGAGGATGAAGCAGAAGAAGCAGAAGAAGGAGAAGGAGAAGGTGAAGTCTGGAGGGTGAAGCAGAAGAAACAGAAGAAGGAGAAGGAGAAGGTGAAGTCTGGAGGGCGAAGCAGAAGAAGCAGAAGAAGGAGAAGGTGAAGGTGAAGTCTGGAGGGTGAAGCAGAAGAAGCAGAAGAAGGAGAAGGAGAAGGTGAAGTCTGGAGGGTGAATCAGAAGAAGTAGAAGAAGGAGAAGGAGAAGGTGAAGTCAGGAGGGTGAAGCAGAAGAAGGAGACGGAGAAGGTGAAGTCTGGAGGGTGAAGCAGAAGAAGCAGAAGAAGGAGAAGGAGAAGGTGAAGTCTGGAGGGTGAAGCAGAAGAAGCAGAAGAAGGAGAAGGAGAAGGTGAAGTCAGGAGGGTGAATCAGAAGAAGTAGAAGAAGGAGAAGGAGAAGGTGAAGTCTGGAGGGTGAATCAGAAGAAGTAGAAGAAGGAGAAGGAGAAGGTGAAGTCTGGAGGGTGAATCAGAAGAAGTAGAAGAAGGAGAAGGAGAAGGTGAAGTCTGGAGGGTGAATCAGAAGAAGCAGAAGAAGGAGAAGGAGAAGGTGAAGTCTGGAGGGAGAAGCAGAAGAATCAGAAGAAGGAGAAGGAGAAGATGAAGTCTGGAGGGTGAATCAGAAGAAGTAGAAGAAGGAGAAGGAGAAGGTGAGATCTGGAGGGTGAATCAGAAGAAGCAGAAGAAGGAGAAGGAGAAGGTGAAGTCTGAAGGGTGAATCAGAAGAAGCAGAAAAAGGAGAAGGAGAAGGTGAAGTCTGGAGGGTGAATCAGAAGAAACAGAAGAAGGAGAAGGAGAAGGTGAAGTCTGGAGGGTGAATCAGAAGAAGCAGAAGAAGGAGAAGGAGAAGGTGAAGTCCGGAGGGTGAATCAGAAGAAGTAGAAGAAGGAGAAGGAGAAGGTGAAGTCTGGAGGGTGAATCAGAAGAAGTAGAAGAAGGAGAAGGAGAAGGTGAAGTCTGGAGGGTGAATCAGAAGAAGCAGAAGAAGGAGAAGGAGAAGGTGAAGTCTGGAGGGTGAATCAGAAGAAGCAGAAGAAGGAGAAGGAGAAGATGAGGTCTGGAGGGTGAAGCAGAAGAAGGAGACGGAGAAGGTGAAGTCTGGAGGGTGAAGCAGAAGAAGCAGAAGAAGGAGAAGGAGAAGGTGAAGTCTGGAGGGTGAAGCAGAAGAAGCAGAAGAAGGAGAAGGAGAAGGTGAAGTCAGGAGGGTGAATCAGAAGAAGTAGAAGAAGGAGAAGGAGAAGGTGAAGTCTGGAGGGTGAATCAGAAGAAGTAGAAGAAGGAGAAGGAGAAGGTGAAGTCTGGAGGGTGAATCAGAAGAAGTAGAAGAAGGAGAAGGAGAAGGTGAAGTCTGGAGGGTGAATCAGAAGAAGCAGAAGAAGGAGAAGGAGAAGGTGAAGTCTGGAGGGAGAAGCAGAAGAAGTAGAAGAAGGAGAAGGAGAATGTAAAGTCTGGAGGGTGAATCAGAAGAAGTAGAAGAAGGAGAAGGAGAAGGTAAAGTCTGGAGGGTGAATCAGAAGAAGTAGAAGAAGGAAAAGGAGAAGGTGAAGTCTGGAGGGTGAATCAGAAGAAGCAGAAGAAGGAGAAGGAGAAAGTGAAGTCTGGAGGGTGAATCAGAAGAAGTAGAAGAAGGAGAAGGAGAAGGTGTAGTTTGGAGGGTGAATCAGGAGAAGTAGACGAAGGAGAAGGAGAAGGTGAAGTCTGGAGGGTGAATCAGAAGAAGCAGAAGAAGGAGAAGGAGAAGGTGAAGTCTGGTGGGTGAATCAGAAGAAGTAGAAGAAGGAGAAGGCGAAGTCTGGAGGGTGAATCAGAAGAAGTAGAAGAAGGAGAAGGAGAAATGAAGTCATGAGGGAGAAGCAGAAGAAGCAGAAGAAGGAGAAGGAGAAGGTGATGCCTGGAGGGTGAAGCAGAAGAAGAGGAAGAAGGAGAAGGAGAAGGTGAAGTCTGGAGGGCGAAGCAGAAGAAGCAGAAGAAGGAGAAAGAGAAGGTGACGTCTGGAGGGTGAAGAAGAAGAAGCAGAAGAAGGAGAAGGAGAAGGTGAAGTCTGGAGGGTGAATCAGAAGAAGTAGAAGAAGGAGAAGGAGAAGGTGAAGTTTGGAGGGTGAATCAGAAGAAGTAGAAGAAGGAGAAGGAGAAGGTGAAGTCAGGAGGGTGAAGCAGAAGAAGCAGAAGAAGGAGAAGGAGAAGGTGAAGTCTGGAGGGAGAAGCAGAAGAAGTAGAAGAAGGAGAAGGAGAAGGTGAAGTCTGGAGGGTGAATCAGAAGAAGTAGAAGAAGGAGAAGGAGAAGGTGACGTCTGGAGGGTGAATCAGAAGAAGTAGAAAAAGGAGAAGGAGAAGGTGAAGTCTGGAGGGTGAATCAGAAGAAGCAGAAGAAGGAGAAGGAGAAGGAGAAGTCTGGAGGGTGAATCAGAAGAAGTAGAAGAAGGAGAAGGAGAAGGTGAAGTCTGGAGGGTGAATCAGAAGAAGCAGAAGAAGGAGAAGGAGAAGGTGAAGTCTGGAGGGTGAATCAGAAGAAGCAGAAGAAGGAGAAGGAGAAGGTGAAGTCTGGAGGGTGAATCAGAAGAAGCAGAAGAAGGAGAAGGAGAAGGTGAAGTCTGGAGGGTGAATCAGAAGAAGCAGAAGAAGTAGAAGGAGAAGGTGAGGTCTGGAGGGTGAATCAGAAGAAGGAGAAGAAGGAGAAGGAGAAGGTGAAGTCTGGAGGGTGAATCAGAAGAAGCAGAAGAAGGAGAAGGAGAAGGTGAAGTCAGGAGGGTGAATCAGAAGAAGCAGAAGAAGGAGAAGGAGAAGGTGAAGTCTGGAGGGTGAATCAGAAGAAGCAGAAGAAGGCGAAGGAGAAGGTGAAGACTGGAGGGTGAATCAGAATAAGTCGAAGAAGGAGAAGGAGATGGTGAAGTCTGGAGGGTGAATCAGAAGAAGTAGAAGAAGCAGAAGGAGAAGGCGAAGTCTGGAGGGTGAATCAGAAGAAGCAGAAGAAGGAGAAGGAGAAGGTTAAGTCTGGAGGGTGAATCAGAAGAAGCAGAAGAAGGAGAAGGAGAAGGTGAAGTCTGGAGGGTGAATCATAAGAAGTAGAAGAAGGAGAAGGAGAAGGTGAGGTCTGGAGGGTGAATCAGAAGAAGCAGAAGAAGGAGAAGGAGAAGGTGAAGTCTGAAGGGTGAATCAGAAGAAGCAGAAGATGGAGAAGGAGAAGGTGAAGTCTGGAGGGTGAATCAGAAGAAGCAGAAGAAGGAGAAGGAGAAGGTGAAGTCTGGAGGGTGAATCAGAAGATGCAGAAGAAGGAGAAGGAGAAGGTGAAGTCTGGAGGGTGAATCAGTAGAAGTAGAAGAAGGAGAAGGAGAAGGTGAAGTCTGGAGGGTGAATCAGAAGAAGTAGAAGAAGGAGAAGGAGAAGGACAAGTCTGGAGGTTGAATCAGAAGAAGCAGAAGAAGGAGAAGGAGAAGGTGAAGTCTGGAGGGTGAATCAGAAGAAGCAGAAGAAGGAGAATGAGAAGATGAAGTCTGGAGGGTGTATCAGAAGAAGCAGAATAAGGAGAAGGAGAAGGTGAAGTCTGGAGGGTGAATCAGGAGAAGCAGAAGAAGGAGAAGGAGAAGGTGAAGTCTGGAGGGTGAATCAGAAGAAGTAGAAGAAGGAGAAGGATAAGGTGAAGTCTGGAGGGTGAAGCAGAAGAAGTAGAAGAAGGAGAAGGAGAAGGTGAAGTCAGGAGGGTGAATCAGAAGAAGTAGAAGAAGGAGAAGGAGAAGGTGAAGTCTGGAGGGTGAATCAGAAGAAGCAGAAGAAGGAGAAGGAGAAGGTGAAGTCTGGAGGGTGAAAATAGAAGAAGCAAAAGAATGAGAAGGAGAAGATGAAGTCTGGAGGGTGAATCAGAAGAAGTAGAAGAAGGAGAAGGAGAAGGTGAGGTCTGGAGGGTGAATCAGAAGAAGCAGAAGAAGGAGAAGGAGAAGATGAAGTCTGGAGTGTGAATCAGAAGAAGCAGAAGAAGGAGAAGGAGAAGGTGAAGTCTGGAGGGTGAATCTGAAGAAGCAGAAGAAGGAGAAGGAGAAGGTGAAGTCAGGAGGGTGAATCAGAAGAAGCAGAAGAAGGAGAAGGAGAAGGTGAAGTTAGGAGGGTGAATCAGAAGAAGCAGAAGAAGGAGAAGGAGAAGGTGAAGTCAGGGGGGTGAAGCAGAAGAAGTAGAAGAAGGAGAAGGAGATGGTTAAGTCAGGAGGATGAAGCAGAAGAAGCAGAAGAAGGAGAAGGAGAAGGTGAAGTCTGGAGGGTGAAGCAGAAGAAACAGAAGAAGGAGAAGGAGAAGGTGAAGTCTGGAGGGTAAATCAGAAGAAGCAGAATAAGGAGAAGGAGAAGGTGAAGTCTGGAGGGTGAATCAGAAGAAGCAGAAGAAGGAGAAGGAGAAGGTGAAGTCTGGAGGGTGAATCAGAAGAAGTAGAAGAAGGAGAAGGAGAAGGTGAAGTCTGGAGGGTGAAGCGGAAGAAGTAGAAGAAGGAGAAGGAGAAGGCGAAGTCTGGAGGGTGAATCAGAAGAAGCAGAAGAAGGAGAAGGAGAAGGTGAAGTCTGGAGGGTGAATCAGAAGAAGTAGAAGAAGGAGAAGGAGAAGGCGAAGTCTGGACGGTGAATCAGAAGAAGTTGAAGAAGGAGAAGGAGAAGGTGAAGACTGGAGGTTGAATCAGAAGAAGTAGAAGAAGGAGAAGGAGAAGGTGAAGTCTGGAGGGTGAATCAGAAGAAGTAGAAGAAGGAGAAGGAGAAGGCGAAGTCTGGAGGGTGAATCAGAAGAAGCAGAAGAAGGAGAAGGAGAAGGTGAAGTCTGGAGGGTGAATCAGAAGAAGCAGAAGAAGGAGAAGGAGAAGTTGAGGTCTGGAGGGTGAATCAGAAGAAGCAGAAGAAGGAGAAGGAGAAGGTGAAGTCTGAAGGGTGAACCAGAAGAAGCAGAAGAAGGAGAAGGAGAAGGTGAAGTCTGGAGGGTGTATCAGAAGAAGCAGAAGAAGGAGAAGGAGAAGGTGAAGTCTGGAGGGTGAATCAGAAGAAGCAGAAGAAGGAGAAGGAGAAGGTGAAGTCTGGAGGGTGAATCAGAAGAAGTAGAAGAAGGAGAAGGAGAAGGTGAAGTCTGGAGGGTGAATCAGAAGAAGTAGAACAAGGAGAAGGAGAAGTTGAAGTCTGGAGGGTGAATCAGAAGAAGCAGAAGAAGGAGAAGGAGAAGGTGAAGTCTGGAGGGTGAATCAGAAGAAGCAGAAGAAGGAGAAGGAGAAGATGAAGTCTGGAGGGTGAATCAGAATAAGTAGAAGAAGGAGAAGGAGAAGGTGAAGTCTGGAGGGTGAATCAGAAGAAGCAGAAGAAGGGGAAGGAGAAGGTGAAGTCTGAAGAGTGAATCAGAAGAAGCAGAAGAAGGAGAAGGAGAAGGTGAAGTCTGGAGGGTGAATCAGAAGAAGCAGAATAAGGAGAAGGAGAAGGTGAAGTCTGGAGGGTGAATCAATAGAAGTAGAAGAAGGAGAAGGAGAAGGTGAAGTCTGGAGGGTGAATCAGAAGAAGTAGAAGAAGGAGAAGGAGAAGGACAAGTCTGGAGGGTGAATCAGACGAAGCAGAAGAAGGAGAAGGAGAAGGTGAAGTCTGGAGGGTGAATCAGAAGAAGCAGAAGAAGGAGAATGAGAAGATGAAGTCTGGAGGGTGTATCAGAAGAAGTAGAAGAAGGAGAAGGAGAAGGTGAAGTCTGGAGGGTGAATCAGAAGAAGCAGAAGAAGGAGAAGGAGAAGGTGAAGTCTGGAGGGTGAATCAGAAGAAGCAGAAGAAGGAGAAGGAGAAGGTGAAGTCTGGAGGGTGAATCAGAAGAAGCAGAATAAGGAGAAGGAGAAGGTGAAGTCTGGAGGGTGAATCAGGAGAAGCAGAAGAAGGAGAAGGAGAAGGTGAAGTCTGGAGGGTGAATCAGAAGAAGTAGAAGAAGGAGAAGGATAAGGTGAAGTCTGGAGGGTGAAGCAGAAGAAGTAGAAGAAGGAGAAGGAGAAGGTGAAGTCAGGAGGGTGAATCAGAAGAAGTAGAAGAAGGAGAAGGAGAAGGTGAAGTCTGGAGGGAGAATCAGAAGAAGCAGAAGAAGGAGAAGGAGAAGGTGAAGTCTGGAGGGTGAAAATAGAAGAAGCAAAAGAATGAGAAGGAGAAGATGAAGTCTGGAGGGTGAATCAGAAGAAGTAGAAGAAGGAGAAGGAGAAGGTGAGGTCTGGAGGGTGAATCAGAAGAAGCAGAAGAAGGAGAAGGAGAAGATGAAGTCTGGAGTGTGAATCAGAAGAAGCAGAAGAAGGAGAAGGAGAAGGTGAAGTCTGGAGGGTGAATCAGAAGAAGCAGAAGAAGGAGAAGGAGAAGGTGAAGTCAGGAGGGTGAATCAGAAGAAGCAGAAGAAGGAGAAGGAGAAGGTGAAGTTAGGAGGGTGAATCAGAAGAAGCAGAAGAAGGAGAAGGAGAAGGTGAAGTCAGGGGGGTGAAGCAGAAGAAGTAGAAGAAGGAGAAGGAGATGGTGAAGTCAGGAGGATGAAGCAGAAGAAGCAGAAGAAGGAGAAGGAGAAGGTGAAGTCTGGAGGGTGAAGCAGAAGAAACAGAAGAAGGAGAAGGAGAAGGTGAAGTCTGGAGGGCGAAGCAGAAGAAGCAGAAGAAGGAGAAGGTGAAGGTGAAGTCTGGAGGGTGAAGCAGAAGAAGCAGAAGAAGGAGAAGGAGAAGGTGAAGTCTGGAGGGTGAATCAGAAGAAGTAGAAGAAGGAGAAGGAGAAGGTGAAGTCAGGAGGGTGAAGCAGAAGAAGGAGACGGAGAAGGTGAAGTCTGGAGGGTGAAGCAGAAGAAGCAGAAGAAGGAGAAGGAGAAGGTGAAGTCTGGAGGGTGAAGCAGAAGAAGCAGAAGAAGGAGAAGGAGAAGGTGAAGTTAGGAGGGTGAATCAGAAGAAGCAGAAGAAGGAGAAGGAGAAGGTGAAGTCAGGGGGGTGAAGCAGAAGAAGTAGAAGAAGGAGAAGGAGATGGTGAAGTCAGGAGGATGAAGCAGAAGAAGCAGAAGAAGGAGAAGGAGAAGGTGAAGTCTGGAGGGTGAAGCAGAAGAAACAGAAGAAGGAGAAGGAGAAGGTGAAGTCTGGAGGGCGAAGCAGAAGAAGCAGAAGAAGGAGAAGGTGAAGGTGAAGTCTGGAGGGTGAAGCAGAAGAAGCAGAAGAAGGAGAAGGAGAAGGTGAAGTCTGGAGGGTGAATCAGAAGAAGTAGAAGAAGGAGAAGGAGAAGGTGAAGTCAGGAGGGTGAAGCAGAAGAAGGAGACGGAGAAGGTGAAGTCTGGAGGGTGAAGCAGAAGAAGCAGAAGAAGGAGAAGGAGAAGGTGAAGTCTGGAGGGTGAAGCAGAAGAAGCAGAAGAAGGAGAAGGAGAAGGTGAAGTCAGGAGGGTGAATCAGAAGAAGTAGAAGAAGGAGAAGGAGAAGGTGAAGTCTGGAGGGTGAATCAGAAGAAGTAGAAGAAGGAGAAGGAGAAGGTGAAGTCTGGAGGGTGAATCAGAAGAAGTAGAAGAAGGAGAAGGAGAAGGTGAAGTCTGGAGGGTGAATCAGAAGAAGCAGAAGAAGGAGAAGGAGAAGGTGAAGTCTGGAGGGAGAAGCAGAAGAATCAGAAGAAGGAGAAGGAGAAGATGAAGTCTGGAGGGTGAATCAGAAGAAGTAGAAGAAGGAGAAGGAGAAGGTGAGATCTGGAGGGTGAATCAGAAGAAGCAGAAGAAGGAGAAGGAGAAGGTGAAGTCTGAAGGGTGAATCAGAAGAAGCAGAAAAAGGAGAATGAGAAGGTGAAGTCTGGAGGGTGAATCAGAAGAAACAGAAGAAGGAGAAGGAGAAGGTGAAGTCTGGAGGGTGAATCAGAAGAAGCAGAAGAAGGAGAAGGAGAAGGTGAAGTCCGGAGGGTGAATCAGAAGAAGTAGACGAAGGAGAAGGAGAAGGTGAAGTCTGGAGGGTGAATCAGAAGAAGTAGAAGAAGGAGAAGGAGAAGGTGAAGTCTGGAGGGTGAATCAGAAGAAGCAGAAGAAGGAGCAGGAGAAGGTGAAGTCTGGGGGGTGAATCAGAAGAAGCAGAAGAAGGAGAAGGAGAAGATGAAGTCTGGAGGGTGAAGCAGAAGAAGGAGACGGAGAAGGTGAAGTCTGGAGGGTGAAGCAGAAGAAGCAGAAGAAGGAGAAGGAGAAGGTGAAGTCTGGAGGGTGAAGCAGAAGAAGCAGAAGAAGGAGAAGGAGAAGGTGAAGTCAGGAGGGTGAATCAGAAGAAGTAGAAGAAGGAGAAGGAGAAGGTGAAGTCTGGAGGGTGAATCAGAAGAAGTAGAAGAAGGAGAAGGAGAAGGTGAAGTCTGGAGGGTGAATCAGAAGAAGTAGAAGAAGGAGAAGGAGAAGGTGAAGTCTGGAGGGTGAATCAGAAGAAGCAGAAGAAGGAGAAGGAGAAGGTGAAGTCTGGAGGGAGAAGCAGAAGAAGTAGAAGAAGGAGAAGGAGAATGTAAAGTCTGGAGGGTGAATCAGAAGAAGTAGAAGAAGGAGAAGGAGAAGGTAAAGTCTGGAGGGTGAATCAGAAGAAGTAGAAGAAGGAAAAGGAGAAGGTGAAGTCTGGAGGGTGAATCAGAAGAAGCAGAAGAAGGAGAAGGAGAAAGTGAAGTCTGGAGGGTGAATCAGAAGAAGTAGAAGAAGGAGAAGGAGAAGGTGTAGTTTGGAGGGTGAATCAGTAGAAGTAGACGAAGGAGAAGGAGAAGGTGAAGTCTGGAGGGTGAATCAGAAGAAGCAGAAGAAGGAGAAGGAGAAGGTGAAGTCTGGTGGGTGAATCAGAAGAAGTAGAAGAAGGAGAAGGCGAAGTCTGGAGGGTGAATCAGAAGAAGTAGAAGAAGGAGAAGGAGAAATGAAGTCATGAGGGAGAAGCAGAAGAAGCAGAAGAAGGAGAAGGAGAAGGTGATGCCTGGAGGGTGAAGCAGAAGAAGCAGAAGAAGGAGAAGGAGAAGGTGAAGTCTGGAGGGCGAAGCAGAAGAAGCAGAAGAAGGAGAAAGAGAAGGTGACGTCTGGAGGGTGAAGAAGAAGAAGCAGAAGAAGGAGAAGGAGAAGGTGAAGTCTGGAGGGTGAATCAGAAGAAGTAGAAGAAGGAGAAGGAGAAGGTGAAGTTTGGAGGGTGAATCAGAAGAAGTAGAAGAGGGAGAAGGAGAAGGTGAAGTCAGGAGGGTGAAGCAGAAGAAGCAGAAGAAGGAGAAGGAGAAGGTGAAGTCTGGAGGGAGAAGCAGAAGAAGTAGAAGAAGGAGAAGGAGAAGGTGAAGTCTGGAGGGTGAATCAGAAGAAGTAGAAGAAGGAGAAGGAGAAGGTGACGTCTGGAGGGTGAATCAGAAGAAGTAGAAAAAGGAGAAGGAGAAGGTGAAGTCTGGAGGGTGAATCAGAAGAAGCAGAAGAAGGAGAAGGAGAAGGAGAAGTCTGGAGGGTGAATCAGAAGAAGTAGAAGAAGGAGAAGGAGAAGGTGTAGTCTGGAGGGTGAATCAGAAGAAGTAGACGAAGGAGAAGGAGAAGGTGAAGTCTGGAGGGTGAATCAGAAGAAGTAGAAGAAGGAGAAGGAGAAGGTGAAGTCTGGAGGGTGAATCAGAAGAAGCAGAAGAAGGAGAAGGAGAAGGTGAAGTCTGGAGGGTGAATCAGAAGAAGCAGAAGAAGGAGAAGGAGAAGGTGAAGTCTGGAGGGTGAATCAGAAGAAGCAGAAGAAGGAGAAGGAGAAGGTGAAGTCTGGAGGGTGAATCAGAAGAAGCAGAAGAAGTAGAAGGAGAAGGTGAGGTCTGGAGGGTGAATCAGAAGAAGGAGAAGAAGGAGAAGGAGAAGGTGAAGTCTGGAGGGTGAATCAGAAGAAGCAGAAGAAGGAGAAGGAGAAGGTGAAGTCAGGAGGGTGAATCAGAAGAAGCAGAAGAAGGAGAAGGAGAAGGTGAAGTCTGGAGGGTGAATCAGAAGAAGCAGAAGAAGGCGAAGGAGAAGGTGAAGACTGGAGGGTGAATCAGAATAAGTCGAAGAAGGAGAAGGAGATGGTGAAGTCTGGAGGGTGAATCAGAAGAAGTAGAAGAAGCAGAAGGAGAAGGCGAAGTCTGGAGGGTGAATCAGAAGAAGCAGAAGAAGGAGAAGGAGAAGGTTAAGTCTGGAGGGTGAATCAGAAGAAGCAGAAGAAGGAGAAGGAGAAGGTGAAGTCTGGAGGGTGAATCATAAGAAGTAGAAGAAGGAGAAGGAGAAGGTGAGGTCTGGAGGGTGAATCAGAAGAAGCAGAAGAAGGAGAAGGAGAAGGTGAAGTCTGAAGGGTGAATCAGAAGAAGCAGAAGATGGAGAAGGAGAAGGTGAAGTCTGGAGGGTGAATCAGAAGAAGCAGAAGAAGGAGAAGAAGAAGGTGAAGTCTGGAGGGTGAATCAGAAGATGCAGAAGAAGGAGAAGGAGAAGGTGAAGTCTGGAGGGTGAATCAGTAGAAGTAGAAGAAGGAGAAGGAGAAGGTGAAGTCTGGAGGGTGAATCAGAAGAAGTAGAAGAAGGAGAAGGAGAAGGACAAGTCTGGAGGGTGAATCAGAAGAAGCAGAAGAAGGAGAAGGAGAAGGTGAAGTCTGGAGGGTGAATCAGAAGAAGCAGAAGAAGGAGAATGAGAAGATGAAGTCTGGAGGGTGTATCAGAAGAAGCAGAATAAGGAGAAGGAGAAGGTGAAGTCTGGAGGGTGAATCAGGAGAAGCAGAAGAAGGAGAAGGAGAAGGTGAAGTCTGGAGGGTGAATCAGAAGAAGTAGAAGAAGGAGAAGGATAAGGTGAAGTCTGGAGGGTGAAGCAGAAGAAGTAGAAGAAGGAGAAGGAGACGGTGAAGTCAGGAGGGTGAATCAGAAGAAGTAGAAGAAGGAGAAGGAGAAGGTGAAGTCTGGAGGGTGAATCAGAAGAAGCAGAAGAAGGAGAAGGAGAAGGTGAAGTCTGGAGGGTGAAAATAGAAGAAGCAAAAGAATGAGAAGGAGAAGATGAAGTCTGGAGGGTGAATCAGAAGAAGTAGAAGAAGGAGAAGGAGAAGGTGAGGTCTGGAGGGTGAATCAGAAGAAGCAGAAGAAGGAGAAGGAGAAGATGAAGTCTGGAGTGTGAATCAGAAGAAGCAGAAGAAGGAGAAGGAGAAGGTGAAGTCTGGAGGGTGAATCAGAAGAAGCAGAAGAAGGAGAAGGAGAAGGTGAAGTCAGGAGGGTGAATCAGAAGAAGCAGAAGAAGGAGAAGGAGAAGGTGAAGTTAGGAGGGTGAATCAGAAGAAGCAGAAGAAGGAGAAGGAGAAGGTGAAGTCAGGGGGGTGAAGCAGAAGAAGTAGAAGAAGGAGAAGGAGATGGTTAAGTCAGGAGGATGAAGCAGAAGAAGCAGAAGAAGGAGAAGGAGAAGGTGAAGTCTGGAGGGTGAAGCAGAAGAAACAGAAGAAGGAGAAGGAGAAGGTGAAGTCTGGAGGGTAAATCAGAAGAAGCAGAATAAGGAGAAGGAGAAGGTGAAGTCTGGAGGGTGAATCAGAAGAAGCAGAAGAAGGAGAAGGAGAAGGTGAAGTCTGGAGGGTGAATCAGAAGAAGTAGAAGAAGGAGAAGGAGAAGGTGAAGTCTGGAGGGTGAAGCGGAAGAAGTAGAAGAAGGAGAAGGAGAAGGCGAAGTCTGGAGGGTGAATCAGAAGAAGCAGAAGAAGGAGAAGGAGAAGGTGAAGTCTGGAGGGTGAATCAGAAGAAGTAGAAGAAGGAGAAGGAGAAGGCGAAGTCTGGACGGTGAATCAGAAGAAGTTGAAGAAGGAGAAGGAGAAGGTGAAGACTGGAGGTTGAATCAGAAGAAGTAGAAGAAGGAGAAGGAGAAGGTGAAGTCTGGAGGGTGAATCAGAAGAAGTAGAAGAAGGAGAAGGAGAAGGCGAAGTCTGGAGGGTGAATCAGAAGAAGCAGAAGAAGGAGAAGGAGAAGGTGAAGTCTGGAGGGTGAATCAGAAGAAGCAGAAGAAGGAGAAGGAGAAGATGAAGTCTGGAGCGTGAATCAGAAGAATTAGAAGAAGGAGAAGGAGAAGTTGAGGTCTGGAGGGTGAATCAGAAGAAGCAGAAGAAGGAGAAGGAGAAGGTGAAGTCTGAAGGGTGAACCAGAAGAAGCAGAAGAAGGAGAAGGAGAAGGTGAAGTCTGGAGGGTGTATCAGAAGAAGCAGAAGAAGGAGAAGGAGAAGGTGAAGTCTGGAGGGTGAATCAGAAGAAGCAGAAGAAGGAGAAGGAGAAGGTGAAGTCTGGAGGGTGAATCAGAAGAAGTAGAAGAAGGAGAAGGAGAAGGTGAAGTCTGGAGGGTGAATCAGAAGAAGTAGAACAAGGAGAAGGAGAAGTTGAAGTCTGGAGGGTGAATCAGAAGAAGCAGAAGAAGGAGAAGGAGAAGGTGAAGTCTGGAGGGTGAATCAGAAGAAGCAGAAGAAGGAGAAGGAGAAGATGAAGTCTGGAGGGTGAATCAGAATAAGTAGAAGAAGGAGAAGGAGAAGGTGAAGTCTGGAGGGTGAATCAGAAGAAGCAGAAGAAGGGGAAGGAGAAGGTGAAGTCTGAAGAGTGAATCAGAAGAAGCAGAAGAAGGAGAAGGAGAAGGTGAAGTCTGGAGGGTGAATCAGAAGAAGCAGAATAAGGAGAAGGAGAAGGTGAAGTCTGGAGGGTGAATCAGAAGAAGCAGAAGAAGGAGAAGGAGAAGGTGAAGTCTGGAGGGTGAAGCAGAAGAAGTAGAAGAAGGAGAAGGAGAAGGTGAAGTCTGGAGGGTGAAGCAGAAGAAGTAGAAGAAGGATAAGGAGAAGGTGAAGTCATGAGGGTGAATCAGAAGAAGTAGAAGAAGGAGAAGGAGAAGGTGAAGTCAGGAGGGTGAATCAGAAGAAGCAGAAGAAGGAGAAGGAGAAGGTGAAGTCTGGAGTGTGAATCAGAAGAATCAGAAGAAGGAGAAGGAGAAGGTGAAGTCTGGAGGGTGAATCAGAAGAAGCAGAAGAAAGAGAAGGAGAAGGTGAAGTCTAGAGGGTGAAGCAGAAGAAGCAGAAGAAGGAGAAGTAGAAGGTGAAGACTGGAGGGTGAATCAGAAGAAGTAGAAGAAGGAGAAGGAGAAGGTGAAGTCTGGAGGGTGAATCAGAAGAGGTAGAAGAAGGAGAAGGAGAAGGTGAAGTCTGGAGGGTGAATCAGAAGAAGTCGAAGAAGGAGAAGGAAATGGTGAAGTCTGGAGGGTGAATCAGAAGAAGTAGAAGAAGGAGAAGGAGAAGGTGAAGTCTAGAGGGTGAAGCAGAAGAAGCAGAAGAAGGAGAAGTAGAAGGTGAAGACTGGAGGGTGAATCAGAAGAAGTAGAAGAAGGAGAAGGAGAAGGTGAAGTCTGGAGGGTGAATCAGAAGAGGTAGAAGAAGGAGAAGGAGAAAGTGAAGTCTGGAGGGTGAATCAGAAGAAGTCGAAGAAGGAGAAGGAAATGGTGAAGTCTGGAGGGTGAATCAGAAGAAGTAGAAGAAGGAGAAGGAGAAGGTGAAGTCAGGAGGGTGAATCAGAAGAAGCAGAAGAAGGAGAAGGAGAAGGTGAAGTTAGGAGGGTGAATCAGAAGAAGCAGAAGAAGGAGAAGGAGAAGGTGAAGTCAGGGGGGTGAAGCAGAAAAAGTAGAAGAAGGAGAAGGAGAAGGCGAAGTCAGGAAGGTGAAGCAGAAGAAGCAGAAGAAGGAGAAGGAGAAGGTGAAGTCTGGCGGGCGCAGCAGAAGAAGCAGAAGAAGGAGAAGGTGAAGGTGAAGTCTGGAGGGTGAAGCAGAAGAAGCAGAAGAAGGAGAAGGAGAAGGTGAAGTCTGGAGGGTGAATCAGAAGAAGTAGAAGAAGGAGAAGGAGAAGGTGAAGTCAGGAGGGTGAAGCAGAAGAAGCAGAAGAAGGAGAAGGAGAAGGTGAAGTCTGGAGGGTGAAGCAGAAGAAGCAGAAGAAGGAGAAGGAGAAGGTGAAGTCTGGAGGGCGAAGCAGAAGAAGTAGAAGAAGGAGAAGGAGAAGGTGAAGTCTGGATGGTGAAGCAGAAGAAGCAGAAGAAGGAGAAGGAGAAGGTGAAGTCTGGAGGGTGAATCAGAAGAAGTAGAAGAAGGAGAAGGAGAAGGTGAAGTCAGGAGGGTGAAGCAGAAGAAGCAGAAGAAGGAGAAGGAGAAGGTGAAGTCTGGAGGGTGAAACAGAAGAAGCAGAAGAAGGAGAAGGAGAAGGTGAAGTCTGGAGGGTGAAGCAGAAGAAGCAGAAGAAGGAGAAGGAGAAGGTGAAGTCAGGAGGGTGAGTCAGAAGAAGTAGAAGAAGGAGAAGGAGAAGGTGAAGTCTGGAGGGTGAATCAGAAGAAGTAGAAGAAGGAGAAGGAGAAGGTGAAGTCTGGAGGTTGAATCAGAAGAAGTAGAAGAAGAAGAAGGAGAAGGGGAAGTCTGGAGGGTGAATCAGAAGAAGCAGAAGAAGGAGAAGGAGAAGGTGAAGTCTGGAGGGAGAAGCAGAAGAAGTAGAAGAAGAAGGAGAAGGTGAAATCTGGAGGGTGAATAAGAAGAAGTAGAAGAAGGAGAAGGAGAAGGTGAAGTCTGGAGGCTGAATCAGAAGAAGTAGAAGAAGGAGAAGGAGAAGGTGAAGTCTGGAGGGTGAATCAGAAGAATCAGAAGAAGGAGAAGGAGAAGGTGGAGTCTGGAGGCTGAATCAGAAGAAGTAGAAGAAGGAGAAGGAGAAGGTGTAGTCTGGAGAGTGAATCAGAAGAAGTAGACGAAGGAGAAGGAGAAGGTGAAGTCTGGAGGGTGAATCAGAAAAAGCAGAAGAAGGAGAAGGAGAAGGCGAAGGCTGGAGGGTGAATCAGAAGAAGCAGAAGAAGGAGAAGGAGAAGGTGAAGTCTGGAGGGTGAATCAGAAGAAGCAGAAGAAGGAGAAGGAGAAGGTGAAGTCTGGAGGGTGAATCTGAAGAAGCAGAAGAAGGAGAAGGAGAAGGTGAAGTCTGGAGGGTGAATCAGAAGAAGCAGAAGAAGGAGAAGGAGAAGGTGAAGTCTGGAGGGTGAATCAGAAGAAGCAGAAGAAGTAGAAGGAGAAGGTGAAGTCTGGAGGGTGAATCAGAAGAAGTAGAAGAAGGAGAAGGAGAAGGTGAAGTCTGGAGGGTGAATCAGAAGAAGCAGAAGAAGGAGAAGGAGAAGGTGAAGTCAGGAGTGTGAATCAGAAGAAGCAGAAACAGGAGAAGGAGAAGGTGAAGACTGGAGGGTGAATCAGAAGAAGTAGAAGAAGCAGAAGGAGAAGGTGAAGTCTGGAGGGTGAATCAGAAGAAGTAGAAGAAGGAGAAGGAGATGGTGAGGTCTGGAGGGTGAATCAGAAGAAGCAGAAGAAGGAGAAGGAGAAGGTGAAGTCTGGAGGGAGAAGCAGAAGAATCAGAAGAAGGAGAAGGAGAAGATGAAGTCTGGAGGGTGAATCAGAAGAAGTAGAAGAAGGAGAAGGAGAAGGTGAGATCTGGAGGGTGAATCAGAAGAAGCAGAAGAAGGAGAAGGAGAAGGTGAAGTCTGAAGGGTGAATCAGAAGAAGCAGAAAAAGGAGAAGGAGAAGGTGAAGTCTGGAGGGTGAATCAGAAGAACCAGAAGAAGGAGAAGGAGAAGGTGAAGTCTGGAGGGTGAATCAGAAGAAGCAGAAGAAGGAGAAGGAGAAGGTGAAGTCCGGAGGGTGAATCAGAAGAAGTAGAAGAAGGAGAACGAGAAGGTGAAGTCTGGAGGGTGAATCAGAAGAAGCAGAAGAAGGAGAAGGAGAAGATGAAGTCTGGAGGGTGAATCAGAAGAAGCAGAAGAAGGAGAAGGAGAAGATGAAGTCTGGAGGGTGAAGCAGAAGAAGGAGACGGAGAAGGTGAAGTCTGGAGGGTGAAGCAGAAGAAGCAGAAGAAGGAGAAGGAGAAGGTGAAGTCTGGAGGGTGAAGCAGAAGAAGCAGAAGAAGGAGAAGGAGAAGGTGAAGTCAGGAGGGTGAATCAGAAGAAGTAGAAGAAGGAGAAGGAGAAGGTGAAGTCTGGAGGGTGAATCAGAAGAAGTAGAAGAAGGAGAAGGAGAAGGTGAAGTCTGGAGGGTGAATCAGAAGAAGTAGAAGAAGGAGAAGGAGAAGGTGAAGTCTGGAGGGTGAATCAGAAGAAGCAGAAGAAGGAGTAAGGAGAAGGTGAAGTCTGGAGGGAGAAGCAGAAGAAGTAGAAGAAGGAGAAGGAGAATGTAAAGTCTGGAGGGTGAATCAGAAGAAGTAGAAGAAGGAGAAGGAGAAGGTAAAGTCTGGAGGGTGAATCAGAAGAAGTAGAAGAAGGAAAAGGAGAAGGTGAAGTCTGGAGGGTGAATCAGAAGAAGCAGAAGAAGGAGAAGGAGAAAGTGAAGTCTGGAGGGTGAATCAGAAGAAGTAGAAGAAGGAGAAGGAGAAGGTGTAGTTTGGAGGGTGAATCAGGAGACGTAGACGAAGGAGAAGGAGAAGGTGAAGTCTGGAGGGTGAATCAGAAGAAGCAGAAGAAGGAGAAGGAGAAGGTGAAGTCTGGTGGGTGAATCAGAAGAAGTAGAAGAAGGATCAGGCGAAGTCTGGAGGGTGAATCAGAAGAAGTAGAAGAAGGAGAAGGAGAAATGAAGTCATGAGGGAGAAGCAGAAGAAGCAGAAGAAGGAGAAGGAGAAGGTGATGCCTGGAGGGTGAAGCAGAAGAAGCAGAAGAAGGAGAAGGAGAAGGTGAAGTCTGGAGGGCGAAGCAGAAGAAGCAGAAGAAGGAGAAAGAGAAGGTGACGTCTGGAGGGTGAAGAAGAAGAAGCAGAAGAAGGAGAAGGAGAAGGTGAAGTCTGGATGGTGAATCAGAAGAAGTAGAAGAAGGAGAAGGAGAAGGTGAAGTCTGGAGGGTGAATCAGAAGAAGTAGAAGAAGGAGAAGGAGAAGGTGAAGTCAGGAGGGTGAAGCAGAAGATGCAGAAGAAGGAGAAGGAGAAGGTGAAGTCTGGAGGGAGAAGCAGAAGAAGTAGAAGAAGGAGAAGGAGAAGGTGAAGTCTGGAGGGTGAATCAGAAGAAGTAGAAGAAGGAGAAGGAGAAGGTGACGTCTGGAGGGTGAATCAGAAGAAGTAGAAAAAGGAGAAGGAGAAGGTGAAGTCTGGAGGGTGAATCAGAAGAAGCAGAAGAAGGAGAAGGAGAAGGAGAAGTCTGGAGGGTGAATCAGAAGAAGTAGAAGAAGGAGAAGGAGAAGGTGTAGTCTGGAGGGTGAATCAGAAGAAGTAGACGAAGGAGAAGGAGAAGGTGAAGTCTGGAGGGTGAATCAGAAGAAGTAGAAGAAGGAGAAGGAGAAGGTGAAGTCTGGAGGGTGAATCAGAAGAAGCAGAAGAAGGAGAAGGAGAAGGTGAAGTCTGGAGGGTGAATCAGAAGAAGCAGAAGAAGGAGAAGGAGAAGGTGAAGTCTGGAGGGTGAATCAGAAGAAGCAGAAGAAGGAGAAGGAGAAGGTGAAGTCTGGAGGGTGAATCAGAAGAAGCAGAAGAAGTAGAAGGAGAAGGTGAGGTCTGGAGGGTGAATCAGAAGAAGGAGAAGAAGGAGAAGGAGAAGGTGAAGTCTGGAGGGTGAATCAGAAGAAGCAGAAGAAGGAGAAGGAGAAGGTGAAGTCAGGAGGGTGAATCAGAAGAAGCAGAAGAAGGAGAAGGAGAAGGTGAAGTCTGGAGGGTGGATCAGAAGAAGCAGAAGAAGGCGAAGGAGAAGGTGAAGACTGGAGGGTGAATCAGAATAAGTCGAAGAAGGAGAAGGAGATGGTGAAGTCTGGAGGGTGAATCAGAAGAAGTAGAAGAAGCAGAAGGAGAAGGCGAAGTCTGGAGGGTGAATCAGAAGAAGCAGAAGAAGGAGAAGGAGAAGGTTAAGTCTGGAGTGTGAATCAGAAGAAGCAGAAGAAGGAGAAGGAGAAGGTGAAGTCTGGAGGGTGAATCATAAGAAGTAGAAGAAGGAGAAGGAGAAGGTGAGGTCTGGAGGGTGAATCAGAAGAAGCAGAAGAAGGAGAAGGAGAAGGTGAAGTCTGAAGGGTGAATCAGAAGAAGCAGAAGATGGAGAAGGAGAAGGTGAAGTCTGGAGGGTGAATCAGAAGAAGCAGAAGAAGGAGAAGGAGAAGGTGAAGTCTGGAGGGTGAATCAGAAGATGCAGAAGAAGGAGAAGGAGAAGGTGAAGTCTGGAGGGTGAATCAGTAGAAGTAGAAGAAGGAGAAGGAGAAGGTGAAGTCTGGAGGGTGAATCAGAAGAAGTAGAAGAAGGAGAAGGAGAAGGACAAGTCTGTAGGGTGAATCAGAAGAAGCAGAAGAAGGAGAAGGAGAAGGTGAAGTCTGGAGGGTGAATCAGAAGAAGCAGAAGAAGGAGAATGAGAAGATGAAGTCTGGAGGGTGTATCAGAAGAAGCAGAATAAGGAGAAGGAGAAGGTGAAGTCTGGAGGGTGAATCAGGAGAAGCAGAAGAAGGAGAAGGAGAAGGTGAAGTCTGGAGGGTGAATCAGAAGAAGTAGAAGAAGGAGAAGGATAAGGTGAAGTCTGGAGGGTGAAGCAGAAGAAGTAGAAGAAGGAGAAGGAGAAGGTGAAGTCAGGAGGGTGAATCAGAAGAAGTAGAAGAAGGAGAAGGAGAAGGTGAAGTCTGGAGGGTGAATCAGAAGAAGCAGAAGAAGGAGAAGGAGAAGGTGAAGTCTGGAGGGTGAAAATAGAAGAAGCAAAAGAATGAGAAGGAGAAGATGAAGTCTGGAGGGTGAATCAGAAGAAGTAGAAGAAGGAGAAGGAGAAGGTGAGGTCTGGAGGGTGAATCAGAAGAAGCAGAAGAAGGAGAAGGAGAAGATGAAGTCTGGAGTGTGAATCAGAAGAAGCAGAAGAAGGAGAAGGAGAAGGTGAAGTCTGGAGGGTGAATCAGAAGAAGCAGAAGAAGGAGAAGGAGAAGGTGAAGTCAGGAGGGTGAATCAGAAGAAGCAGAAGAAGGAGAAGGAGAAGGTGAAGTTAGGAGGGTGAATCAGAAGAAGCAGAAGAAGGAGAAGGAGAAGGTGAAGTCAGGGGGGTGAAGCAGAAGAAGTAGAAGAAGGAGAAGGAGATGGTTAAGTCAGGAGGATGAAGCAGAAGAAGCAGAAGAAGGAGAAGGAGAAGGTGAAGTCTGGAGGGTGAAGCAGAAGAAACAGAAGAAGGAGAAGGAGAAGGTGAAGTCTGGAGGGTAAATCAGAAGAAGCAGAATAAGGAGAAGGAGAAGGTGAAGTCTGGAGGGTGAATCAGAAGAAGCAGAAGAAGGAGAAGGAGAAGGTGAAGTCTGGAGGGTGAATCAGAAGAAGTAGAAGAAGGAGAAGGAGAAGGTGAAGTCTGGAGGGTGAAGCGGAAGAAGTAGAAGAAGGAGAAGGAGAAGGCGAAGTCTGGAGGGTGAATCAGAAGAAGCAGAAGAAGGAGAAGGAGAAGGTGAAGTCTGGAGGGTGAATCAGAAGAAGTAGAAGAAGGAGAAGGAGAAGGCGAAGTCTGGACGGTGAATCAGAAGAAGTTGAAGAAGGAGAAGGAGAAGGTGAAGACTGGAGGTTGAATCAGAAGAAGTAGAAGAAGGAGAAGGAGAAGGTGAAGTCTGGAGGGTGAATCAGAAGAAGTAGAAGAAGGAGAAGGAGAAGGCGAAGTCTGGAGGGTGAATCAGAAGAAGCAGAAGAAGGAGAAGGAGAAGGTGAAGTCTGGAGGGTGAATCAGAAGAAGCAGAAGAAGGAGAAGGAGAAGATGAAGTCTGGAGCGTGAATCAGAAGAATTAGAAGAAGGAGAAGGAGAAGTTGAGGTCTGGAGGGTGAATCAGAAGAAGCAGAAGAAGGAGAAGGAGAAGGTGAAGTCTGAAGGGTGAACCAGAAGAAGCAGAAGAAGGAGAAGGAGAAGGTGAAGTCTGGAGGGTGTATCAGAAGAAGCAGAAGAAGGAGAAGGAGAAGGTGAAGTCTGGAGGGTGAATCAGAAGAAGCAGAAGAAGGAGAAGGAGAAGGTGAAGTCTGGAGGGTGAATCAGAAGAAGTAGAAGAAGGAGAAGGAGAAGGTGAAGTCTGGAGGGTGAATCAGAAGAAGTAGAACAAGGAGAAGGAGAAGTTGAAGTCTGGAGGGTGAATCAGAAGAAGCAGAAGAAGGAGAAGGAGAAGGTGAAGTCTGGAGGGTGAATCAGAAGAAGCAGAAGAAGGAGAAGGAGAAGATGAAGTCTGGAGGGTGAATCAGAATAAGTAGAAGAAGGAGAAGGAGAAGGTGAAGTCTGGAGGGTGAATCAGAAGAAGCAGAAGAAGGGGAAGGAGAAGGTGAAGTCTGAAGAGTGAATCAGAAGAAGCAGAAGAAGGAGAAGGAGAAGGTGAAGTCTGGAGGGTGAATCAGAAGAAGCAGAATAAGGAGAAGGAGAAGGTGAAGTCTGGAGGTTGAATCAGAAGAAGCAGAAGAAGGAGAAGGAGAAGGTGAAGTCTGGAGGGTGAAGCAGAAGAAGTAGAAGAAGGAGAAGGAGAAGGTGAAGTCTGGAGGGTGAAGCAGAAGAAGTAGAAGAAGGATAAGGAGAAGGTGAAGTCATGAGGGTGAATCAGAAGAAGTAGAAGAAGGAGAAGGAGAAGGTGAAGTCAGGAGGGTGAATCAGAAGAAGCAGAAGAAGGAGAAGGAGAAGGTGAAGTCTGGAGTGTGAATCAGAAGAATCAGAAGAAGGAGAAGGAGAAGGTGAAGTCTGGAGGGTGAATCAGAAGAAGCAGAAGAAAGAGAAGGAGAAGGTGAAGTCTAGAGGGTGAAGCAGAAGAAGCAGAAGAAGGAGAAGTAGAAGGTGAAGACTGGAGGGTGAATCAGAAGAAGTAGAAGAAGGAGAAGGAGAAGGTGAAGTCTGGAGGGTGAATCAGAAGAGGTAGAAGAAGGAGAAGGAGAAGGTGAAGTCTGGAGGGTGAATCAGAAGAAGTCGAAGAAGGAGAAGGAAATGGTGAAGTCTGGAGGGTGAATCAGAAGAAGTAGAAGAAGGAGAAGGAGAAGGTGAAGTCTAGAGGGTGAAGCAGAAGAAGCAGAAGAAGGAGAAGTAGAAGGTGAAGACTGGAGGGTGAATCAGAAGAAGTAGAAGAAGGAGAAGGAGAAGGTGAAGTCTGGAGGGTGAATCAGAAGAGGTAGAAGAAGGAGAAGGAGAAAGTGAAGTCTGGAGGGTGAATCAGAAGAAGTCGAAGAAGGAGAAGGAAATGGTGAAGTCTGGAGGGTGAATCAGAAGAAGTAGAAGAAGGAGAAGGAGAAGGTGAAGTCAGGAGGGTGAATCAGAAGAAGCAGAAGAAGGAGAAGGAGAAGGTGAAGTTAGGAGGGTGAATCAGAAGAAGCAGAAGAAGGAGAAGGAGAAGGTGAAGTCAGGGGGGTGAAGCAGAAAAAGTAGAAGAAGGAGAAGGAGAAGGCGAAGTCAGGAAGGTGAAGCAGAAGAAGCAGAAGAAGGAGAAGGAGAAGGTGAAGTCTGGCGGGCGCAGCAGAAGAAGCAGAAGAAGGAGAAGGTGAAGGTGAAGTCTGGAGGGTGAAGCAGAAGAAGCAGAAGAAGGAGAAGGAGAAGGTGAAGTCTGGAGGGTGAATCAGAAGAAGTAGAAGAAGGAGAAGGAGAAGGTGAAGTCAGGAGGGTGAAGCAGAAGAAGCAGAAGAAGGAGAAGGAGAAGGTGAAGTCTGGAGGGTGAAGCAGAAGAAGCAGAAGAAGGAGAAGGAGAAGGTGAAGTCTGGAGGGCGAAGCAGAAGAAGTAGAAGAAGGAGAAGGAGAAGGTGAAGTCTGGATGGTGAAGCAGAAGAAGCAGAAGAAGGAGAAGGAGAAGGTGAAGTCTGGAGGGTGAATCAGAAGAAGTAGAAGAAGGAGAAGGAGAAGGTGAAGTCAGGAGGGTGAAGCAGAAGAAGCAGAAGAAGGAGAAGGAGAAGGTGAAGTCTGGAGGGTGAAACAGAAGAAGCAGAAGAAGGAGAAGGAGAAGGTGAAGTCTGGAGGGTGAAGCAGAAGAAGCAGAAGAAGGAGAAGGAGAAGGTGAAGTCAGGAGGGTGAGTCAGAAGAAGTAGAAGAAGGAGAAGGAGAAGGTGAAGTCTGGAGGGTGAATCAGAAGAAGTAGAAGAAGGAGAAGGAGAAGGTGAAGTCTGGAGGTTGAATCAGAAGAAGTAGAAGAAGAAGAAGGAGAAGGGGAAGTCTGGAGGGTGAATCAGAAGAAGCAGAAGAAGGAGAAGGAGAAGGTGAAGTCTGGAGGGAGAAGCAGAAGAAGTAGAAGAAGAAGGAGAAGGTGAAATCTGGAGGGTGAATAAGAAGAAGTAGAAGAAGGAGAAGGAGAAGGTGAAGTCTGGAGGCTGAATCAGAAGAAGTAGAAGAAGGAGAAGGAGAAGGTGAAGTCTGGAGGGTGAATCAGAAGAATCAGAAGAAGGAGAAGGAGAAGGTGGAGTCTGGAGGCTGAATCAGAAGAAGTAGAAGAAGGAGAAGGAGAAGGTGTAGTCTGGAGAGTGAATCAGAAGAAGTAGACGAAGGAGAAGGAGAAGGTGAAGTCTGGAGGGTGAATCAGAAAAAGCAGAAGAAGGAGAAGGAGAAGGCGAAGGCTGGAGGGTGAATCAGAAGAAGCAGAAGAAGGAGAAGGAGAAGGTGAAGTCTGGAGGGTGAATCAGAAGAAGCAGAAGAAGGAGAAGGAGAAGGTGAAGTCTGGAGGGTGAATCTGAAGAAGCAGAAGAAGGAGAAGGAGAAGGTGAAGTCTGGAGGGTGAATCAGAAGAAGCAGAAGAAGGAGAAGGAGAAGGTGAAGTCTGGAGGGTGAATCAGAAGAAGCAGAAGAAGTAGAAGGAGAAGGTGAAGTCTGGAGGGTGAATCAGAAGAAGTAGAAGAAGGAGAAGGAGAAGGTGAAGTCTGGAGGGTGAATCAGAAGAAGCAGAAGAAGGAGAAGGAGAAGGTGAAGTCAGGAGTGTGAATCAGAAGAAGCAGAAACAGGAGAAGGAGAAGGTGAAGACTGGAGGGTGAATCAGAAGAAGTAGAAGAAGCAGAAGGAGAAGGTGAAGTCTGGAGGGTGAATCAGAAGAAGTAGAAGAAGGAGAAGGAGATGGTGAGGTCTGGAGGGTGAATCAGAAGAAGCAGAAGAAGGAGAAGGAGAAGGTGAAGTCTGGAGGAGAAGCAGAAGAATCAGAAGAAGGAGAAGGAGAAGATGAAGTCTGGAGGGTGAATCAGAAGAAGTAGAAGAAGGAGAAGGAGAAGGTGAGATCTGGAGGGTGAATCAGAAGAAGCAGAAGAAGGAGAAGGAGAAGGTGAAGTCTGAAGGGTGAATCAGAAGAAGCAGAAAAAGGAGAAGGAGAAGGTGAAGTCTGGAGGGTGAATCAGAAGAACCAGAAGAAGGAGAAGGAGAAGGTGAAGTCTGGAGGGTGAATCAGAAGAAGCAGAAGAAGGAGAAGGAGAAGGTGAAGTCCGGAGGGTGAATCAGAAGAAGTAGAAGAAGGAGAACGAGAAGGTGAAGTCTGGAGGGTGAATCAGAAGAAGCAGAAGAAGGAGAAGGAGAAGATGAAGTCTGGAGGGTGAATCAGAAGAAGCAGAAGAAGGAGAAGGAGAAGATGAAGTCTGGAGGGTGAAGCAGAAGAAGGAGACGGAGAAGGTGAAGTCTGGAGGGTGAAGCAGAAGAAGCAGAAGAAGGAGAAGGAGAAGGTGAAGTCTGGAGGGTGAAGCAGAAGAAGCAGAAGAAGGAGAAGGAGAAGGTGAAGTCAGGAGGGTGAATCAGAAGAAGTAGAAGAAGGAGAAGGAGAAGGTGAAGTCTGGAGGGTGAATCAGAAGAAGTAGAAGAAGGAGAAGGAGAAGGTGAAGTCTGGAGGGTGAATCAGAAGAAGTAGAAGAAGGAGAAGGAGAAGGTGAAGTCTGGAGGGTGAATCAGAAGAAGCAGAAGAAGGAGTAAGGAGAAGGTGAAGTCTGGAGGGAGAAGCAGAAGAAGTAGAAGAAGGAGAAGGAGAATGTAAAGTCTGGAGGGTGAATCAGAAGAAGTAGAAGAAGGAGAAGGAGAAGGTAAAGTCTGGAGGGTGAATCAGAAGAAGTAGAAGAAGGAAAAGGAGAAGGTGAAGTCTGGAGGGTGAATCAGAAGAAGCAGAAGAAGGAGAAGGAGAAAGTGAAGTCTGGAGGGTGAATCAGAAGAAGTAGAAGAAGGAGAAGGAGAAGGTGTAGTTTGGAGGGTGAATCAGGAGAAGTAGACGAAGGAGAAGGAGAAGGTGAAGTCTGGAGGGTGAATCAGAAGAAGCAGAAGAAGGAGAAGGAGAAGGTGAAGTCTGGTGGGTGAATCAGAAGAAGTAGAAGAAGGATCAGGCGAAGTCTGGAGGGTGAATCAGAAGAAGTAGAAGAAGGAGAAGGAGAAATGAAGTCATGAGGGAGAAGCAGAAGAAGCAGAAGAAGGAGAAGGAGAAGGTGATGCCTGGAGGGTGAAGCAGAAGAAGCAGAAGAAGGAGAAGGAGAAGGTGAAGTCTGG